>NW_026623262.1:1892668-2053143 GCF_030028575.1 Malurus melanocephalus
ACCGGGACCCGCCAGGGACCGCTCCGAGCGAACACCCACGGCACAGAGCCAAGGCACAGACCGGAGGCAGCTCGATCCGTCCACAATCTGCTGCTTGCGACAAGGCCTCAATGAAGGCACCGCTCCAATTCCTCGTGAGCATCAACACTAGATGAGCTCAACACTAACACTTCACACAGAATGGACTGTACTTATTATTACGCATTACTGCAAAATATTGTAATGATTCTAATTATGATCTTGTTTGGCTGTTTCTTCAGATCAATTTATGGTGTTCTCATGGATACAGGCAGGGATTTGGCCACATTGATTTTCGATTTTTGGTTMTAGCTCCCAGAAAATGTCATCTGAGAAGTGATCTATTCCTTCTGAAATAAGTGCCACTTAAACACATGGCTAAAAATATAAAATTTAACAACAATTTTTAGAGCACGGTTTCTCTTCTAAGACTGTGCTCTAAAGAGGGTTTAAAAATAAGTAATATTTATCACCAGCCAATAAATAAATGCAACACCTTTTAATTCCATAAAAATACATTGAAAGAAGAGAAAAACTCTAGAGGGCAGAATAGAAAAATCAGTATGTACCTCCTTCCACAAAACTAAAAAATCTTCTATGTTCTATAGAAGTACAGCTGTAACATATGGGTAGGAGTAAAAAACACAACACACAACAAAATGAAACAAATAGAGCAAAAGAAATTAAAATACCAGTTTATCCCTACTGCTAACAGACACCTGGAGAAACATGGAAACAGAAGGGAAAATTCTTGTTTCAACAACAGCGTGAAGGTATGTGCAGTGCAAGAGATGAGGGGGAGGATTCATCCTTATTTTTAGACATCCCATTATAATGGATTGCTTTTTAAAAAACTTTTAAAGAAAACAACATTGCCTTAACCATTCCTGCCCCAYCTGCAGCACCCAGACTGACATTCTCACTCATCCTGCTCCCCAGACCTCACAGCGGTGACACTGAAGAAACCTGCTTGTATTTAATTGCACATGTTACGCTCACAGCCCAAACGCACATTTTTGTTTTGTAAACACCGCAACTTTTTCTGCTTGGCTGCAGTCATCCAAGAAGAAAAAAATATCTACAATTTTGTATTAGGAGGTTAAACATGAAAAATTACTCGTGTGGATTTTCCTTTATAATCTTATACATGCGGCAGAAAGAAAATTTTCTCAGTATCTTTCACATCCACCCTGAAAACCTTACCCAGAGAGCGAATGAATAGCCCAGACTTCTGCTCTTGTCAATGCAAGACAGAAAGCATTTACRGGCTGCACAGACTACCTCTATTAATACATGGTACAGATTTTTATCATTTCTGGCAAACTAAACTGCCAAACAATCTAATCAATGGTCTATTTCTCTAATCTTATTTTCCACCACTCCAGGGGCACATTAGGAGCTTCCATGAAGTACAGTTCTAGAGTAAGCTAAAATGGAACTCCACAAGAARTTAGCCCAAATAAAATATCACACATCGCATATGCAGGGCACAGAACAGACCTGGCTGTGCCCTGCACATGTAAGAACAACATTTCCATTTCTAACTTCAGTGTCTCTATGATTACAAGGTTGCAGAACACTTAAACAAAATTATTTGGCATAGTTAAACTATAGCAGCACCATATGAGCCAATAAAATGCTAGGTCTGGACATATATGAGTTTTATAGTAAGTAAGGCAATTTCAAAGGTTTTGTTACTATTTACAAAAACATTAAGAAAATATCATTACATAAAGCCTRAAATTTGAATTTGAATTTGAATTTACATTGGTAGATTCTTAGATTATGCATTATGTCAATTAATGGAAGTGCAGTTATTTAGTAAAATCAAATTACAGCAAGCAGTCTGTTGCTCATCTAATTTTAACTTACCAATACACTTATCAAAATGACAGTATTATTTTCATAGCTGCCTGAATGTAAAAGTAAGTTCTATTYTATATATAATGTTTATATTAATCCTTTTAAACATTTGCTGCCTTTCACCCCATAGGTGATCTCTGCAAAATGTGTTGAGTGATTTATTGTGGTCTGACCCAGCAAAGTGCAGAGAACTCTCACATCCCACTGACTTCAGGCACAATTAAGAGCTTATCCATGAACCTTCTAGGATCAAGCTCTGAGGAATTGGCAATTCTTTTGGGCTGTGGTTTTGTTGAGATTTTTCTGTGCTAACTTGCTTTATAATGCTTTCATTTTATACTGGGGTCAAATAACAGCTGTATCCAAACCCCTGTTTGAGGGTTTTGTCTGAGCAAAATTTTCAGTTAAGTCAATATGAGTTTAAGTAAGAAAGGAATGCAAGCATGAATAAAACATTTGTCACAACTAGTTGTTACATGACAAAGGTTATTTAACAATTTTATACTACACAGCCTTCACAGTCTAGACCTGAAAAAATACACCTGTCATAGCTAATAGTTAATAAATAAAATGTAGCCRAAATATTTCCACTATGAGTAGTTTGTGCACATAAAACTAATATTCACCATTCCTATCTGCATTTCTTTCTCATGAATTTCCCTCTACTACAAAGCAACATGTAAATAAATCAACAGAAAAATACTGGAAAACATAAATCAATAGTTTAGTAAATCAAATAACTACTAAGAAGAAAATCCATTGTTCTRAATTTTCTTGTTTTCTGTTTTCCCCTCTAGTCCAAAATTTTCCCTTTTTCCCTGATATTTTGAAACCTCTCTGTTAAGTAACAGCAGTCATGAAAATACAAAAGGCATTTGAAAGGATCCAGAGGATTTATCTGCATATGTTTTAACTGATTGACAAAGTAAARTAATAATTCCTTTTGAAAAATATATGCTGCTTTTTATAACGCAACTTAAGAGCACTCAGCATTATAACAGGTAGCCTAATTTGAACACTTGTAAAAAGACAGCACAGCATTCTTAAATTCTGGAAAAAAATATGTTGTTCTTTCAGTTGTGTCTTTGCCAACAATTTGGAAGCATTCATTGTACTACTACCGCAATGTTATTGAGCTAGTTTTATTAAGGCAAATTTATAGCAATGTTAGAAATTAATACCACTCTTATTTCCTCCACTGCCTAGCTTTATTGAATGCCATGGGGCATATTAATCAGTAAAGCCAAGTAGTGCATGAAATAAAAGTATAAATTAACCTGTAACATGAATGTAAAAGGAGGCTTAATAAAATAGAAATAAATAACACTTAATGATAATCAACCCCGCCTGGCTTAACCAAGCACAGAGTACAATAATGCTATCACAAAAAAAAAGTATTTAAACAAAGTTTAAATCATGATGCAAACAACATCATTTACAAAGTAATACTTCACTGCATTGTTTAAACACACATAAGAATGTATAAAGACCCCCACCYTTCTACCCTGACACCTCTTGTAAAATATCTACCAACTTTGGGAGCAGGCCTAAGGTACAATGACCACCAATGTGAGAATGATTTCAGTGCAATTTTCACATTTAGATGTAACTGAGARAGAAGTCTGTTTGTATACACCCAAAATATATCTCCAAATATGAGCTATGACCGGAACAGTCTTTTCAAGCCTATTTCACACAGGTGAACTGCACACAATGTGTATAGTGATTTATTAAGGGCTTGACCTTGCAAGTGTGTGAAGTCATTTTAACCTGTACTTAAATTTATGCTGTGGTTTTAAAGGCAGCGTGTTCTGAAGTATAACTTAACAGGTTTTGGGGGGAAACTCCTTTTTTTTCCAGAGCACAAGAAAACTCAGCACAAATAATTGCTCTCAGTACACAAAATGACAGATGCAAATCTCTGCAAAATCAAAGATAATTTTGTAATCATAAAACAGTTGACAGCTTAGCTTTTATCCACAGTTACTCAGCTTCCAGAGCACAGACATTTTCTCTTACATAATGACCACATATATGAAAATACATGCATTTGCAAAAACAATAGGGAAAAATGGCCAAAATCTGTCAGTACCATAAAACACCAATGTGTCTGCTCCCTCTGCTGGCTCTGCTGCAAAGCTAGCTGTGGAACACTTGCTGTSATTGCTCTGCTACAACACTCACACAAATGTGGAACAGCTTTGCTAGAAATACCGAGCAACAAGAAGACAGGTAAGCTGAAAAATTCTTCATGAGTGACAGCACACGTCCCAATATAGGCGTGATGCTAAAGAAAGGTGTTGCAAATACAAGTRTATTCTACATGGGAGTTCGTTGCATCACGGTTGTGGAGATGTACTAATATTAGATACAGCCAAAACTTAACAGATACAGTGAGCTACACTTGAGATACTATTTGGGTGGTGAAACCAGTGTAAAATTAATTATTTTACAATTGCAAATTGAACAAAACAGAGTTACAGACTTGTTACACCCAAAAGTATCCAGTCTCTAACAAAAATGGTTAAGGATCTTATTTTGCAGAAAATGTAATGACACTGAACAGGAGGCAAGCTTAACATTTAGTCCAAGTGAGGTCCCCATGCTCTCAGATGATGTTTGCGAGGAGTTCTGGCAGCTAATGAGTTGAACCATCTGTAGCAGTTTCCCGACAGATGTGGCCAACTCCCATACTGGGCACTCCATCTTCCGACACAGAGCTCTGTGGAGGGCTCCAGTGACAGCATTCCAAGGGGAAGGCAGAAACAGTGCCCCCAGGTACTCAAATGTGGGACCTCTGTGTAAATAATAAAGCAGTTGTTGGTTGGTTGTTTTTGTGGGGCTTTTGTTTTTTTACTTGGGGTTAGTGTGGCTTTGTCTGTTTGTGGTTTTTATTGCCAATTTTGAAACATACTCGTTTTGATTTCAAAATTATTGTGAAGCTTTTTTCCCACTTTGGCAGCCATGGTTTCACATTCAACACCAACAACTCAAACACAACATCAGTGGATTTAAAGGAATTATATGACAGTTCAATTTAGGCACAGATTTCTTTTAGGTTTTTTGGTTTTTGGTTTTTTTTTTTTTTTTTAAGTTTTATGCTTTAACTCTGCATTTTTCTAAGTACACTGAACTTAATGTATCATACAGATTTTTAAGTACATAAATTCCAGAGAGTTTTATGAGATGCACAAGGGAATCCAGTTTAGTGCTGTGCTGTATTATCAAGACATATTCTAGACTAATAAAGAAGTCAAACTTCTAAATATATATCTTATTCAGTAAATACGAAAAATAAGCTTTAAAATATCCTTTAATTTTTTTAAAAAAAATATTTTTGCATCATTTTTGTCTTCCGTATAAATTTTTAATCTAGGACAAGAAATACATTTGGTGTCTAATACCATGATAGCTAAACTGTCAATCCAAATCGATGTATCTACATAGTAAATATTGGTCCTTATGTTTATGTCACTGAACTCCACATTATTTTGTTGGGAAGCCAAATGTCTCGACAATTTAATCTCAGTGCTGACAGCATTATAGACATTATTCCAAATAAGCAACTTTTTTTTTTTTTTAATGACATTGGAGTTACAATAAAATAAAATAAAATAAAAACAGTGGTTTAGTTACACACTGATGCTATGTTTATAGACATTTGTTTAATTTAAAGCACAAAAAGAAAAAAAAATAGCTATAGAATGCCGTTTAGTGGTTTCAAATTCCAAGTGTGTACCTAATCTTCTATGACTGCTGCAACTGGGCGACACATGATGTTATTTGAAAAACTAAAACCTTATTTATTGAATCTGAAGTTCTGCAAACATTAAGAGACTATCAATTTGCAGAATAAATCAAACAATTTAAGTAATAAATTAGGCAACAGTTTTAAACACATTATAAAACCTACAGTTAAGAAATTAGTGAGGATTCATACTTGTATTTTAATATTTTAAGAGATATAGGAGTTTTTTCTGATGAAATATTCCCAGTAGTATTAAATTAAAACAACTATGTTGTAACAGCACAGGAGAAAAAAGAGAAAGTGCACACCTATCACAAACACACTGGTATGGAAAGGGGACCAGAAAGAAGTGTATGATGAAACCATGACAGAATGTTTAAAGTAGTTACAGGGAAAGAAAACATGCGTCACAGGTCCCCAAAATTTTTTCAGACCTGTTAGAATACTATTTATTTTCATAACAGAAAACTATTTCAGGTTTACGTTAATATTTTAAGGGTCTCTTTTAAATAAATTGCTTCTGTGTCTAACTCAGTTGATTCAACCTCATACAAAAATCATTCCATTTTCTTCATTCCCTTGTATTAGAAAYATCCCAGTATTTTACATCAGTGTAGTCGCATGTATTCAAGTGGAAGCAAGACTGTGGCAGCTCTGCTCGCTGCTGGCAGCTGTCACTAACACCAGATCTATCTTCACAAATATTATTACAAGTGTGTTCATCTGAGCTGTCCTTATTCACAAGAGCTGACCTTCATGGCTATGTCTGACATTTAAAAAGAAAAGTTCTGCTTTACAACCTTCAGTGTGCTTTCAGTTATAAATTACTTGAAGAGTATTAGTAATAATAATTGATTTTAACAGTAAGTAATAGAGTTATAAACAGCTTCTACTATTTAATGAAAGAAATGCTTCTGGTTTTATTTATTAGTATTCATGAGCCTTCCACAACCTCACTGAGATCGGTTACTGCTTAATTAAACTGGAAAGGATGACCTGCCAATGACTCCTTGTTAAAAAGAAAAATAAGTTATTTTYTACATTTCCTTACAAATTTTCTTAAGGGTTGCTTATAGTTCTTTTCTGTTGTGAGCTTATATGAAKGCAGACAGTGCATGTGAATAATGAATTGTTTGAAATTTCCTCACATGTTAATAAAACACAGGATTTTTATCTAGTAGGGTGCATCAGCAAAATACGTAGAATCAGTTAAGAGTTTTGCCCTGCACTGGCCACATTAAAGCTCTCCTTAATTTTTACAAGTGAATCAGCTGCAGAAACCTTYTAAGCATCTTTCTGCTGCTCACAACTAAAGTCTACTGCAATTTTTAAGAAATTCAGATTTCCAGCGAAGTAAAMGAGTACCTACCAGTTCATAACACTTGAGAACTGATAATCACACGAGAAAAACTAAGGATTAAAAGGCTTCACTGGCAAATGATCGGATGAATGATACAATTACTCCATCAATAATGGCGGAAGGTTTCAAATAAATAACACTCAACTAAAATTAGACTGTACAATCACAGCAGTGGCTCATTTAATTTACAATTTTTGTCACAAGGTACTGATAACTAACAAATAAAACTTTATGTCACCTTACGATGCAAATAAAAATATACCGTACTTAGATAAATGTCACGCTTGAGACACCGTCTATCATCTCTCACCACTAGCTGGCACCATAGCTTTAAAAATGTAGTGATGTAGCTGGTTTATATCTTACTAATTAACAAGCCAGCTACCCAATTTTTAACAGAAAACAATTACTCAAAGCAAACAAGAAATATTTGGGGCTATAAACTAAAATGAGTCTGAAAGCAATATTCTCARTGATGACTGGTATGATACATCCTGCAAAGGGAAATGGATAATAGTTAACAGACTCAGGGGGTGTTTTTATTACATGAAAATAAACGGTACTGTGCACAAATGGGAGAGTCTGATATTTTTGTGGCTGGCTGGGAGACCATAGGGGTCAATATCTTGGGTTATGAAGAGGATGAACCCCAATAAACTGCCTCCCTTACTGGGCTTTTCATCCCAAATTAACTCAGAGGCCACTTCAGGTTCACTCCCAAAGAAGCAGCTTTATTGCACCAGCTAATAAATTTCACAGAGTCTGTCTCCTTCACTGGCTTCCCTTTTCTCATTAGAGCCTGCTGCTTTCATTGTCTGCTGGCTGGATACAGATGCCCTAAGAGGCAGGGCCCTGGTTTCCATTCTCTGACTGCAGTGGTTCTGACATYGCAATCGACTTCACTGCCACGTTCTGCTCCAATTCTTTCAGACCAGCTGTATGGGCTGACCTGCCACAGGCACTGCGACATGAACTCACACATCCAGGCCCACGCAAAGGCCAAAGCAGGGATTACAAGCCAGTCATTTACCACTCCGGCTCAGAAAAGACCAACAAAATTTCAGGCAACTGTTCCAAATGGTCTATGAAATTTTTATGTATTTAAAGGTTGGGCAAAGATGCTGATAAATGGTCACCAAATACCAATAACAGAGTATTGATAAATTATAAATACTTCATTTTTGTGGCAAATCTCTCAGCTGTGGTCTGAACASAAACAGTACTTCCATAATGTAAGAAAATCTTCCCTGAAAAGAAAATAAACCTTTCACTATGGAACAGGTTCTGTGTAGCTGTTAATCAAATCAAGTCAGTGTGTAAGGATATACTGACCAGATTTCAGCATCAGTAATGGCAGACACCTGAAGAACCCGAAGAGAACCCTGCTATTCTGGTCTTGGCACCATTAAACAGTGTASGTCATAAAGTTACACATACACTTTTTTACAATCTTCCATGAGACCAGAGAGAACAGAATGTACATTTTGAAGAACAGTGCTACACATGTTACAAATTCTGCAACTGGTTCAGTAAAATAGCAAGCTAACAGCTGTTTCCCAACCAAAAAAAAAAAGTATCACAGAATAATTTATACTGTTAGCTATGTAGGAAAAGAAGCATTCTAATTCTTACTCTGAAAACATCACCTTCTGTGTAATTTTTTTATAAAGACATTGTTCATCTACAAAACAGGAAAATGCAGAACCTTGTCTGCACCTTCACTTTTATCTACACTGGTCAGATTCTGCCTTGAGCATAGTCCAGTAGCACTGCCAGGCCAGCCTGCAGCCTGCTTAAGCAGTGCACTTCCATGCAGCTGAAGAGCAAGCAAAAGGCAGCTCCCACCCCAGTGCTGAGCAGATATGGACACAGACAGAACTTGKGTTTCCAGGGTAATCACTGACGTCATGGCAGTGCTCTTATCTAAAATGACACGATCAGTTCCAACAGATTGATTTGGAAGACTATGGATGGATCTGGGTTAATAAACAATTATAATATATATTCAAGGTGATATGGCACAGATATTTACCTACCAAAAGAAAAAGAAAAGCAAACAAAAGACTGGAAAATAATAGAATGAATCTACCTAGAACAAATTCTTTTTAAATGGTGTTTWAAATCTCTTCAGGCAGCTTCATATTTGCTAGTGAATTTCATTCTTCACTGATACAGATATTTTGTGTTTTGTAAACACTTATTTCAAAACTAGTTTTATCTTGAAAGAGAAAAGAATATATTTTCATATTCCTGCCTTGGCAAAAAACACTTGCAAAGTTCCTTCAGCAGCCAAAGGTTTTGAGTCTTTGTTTAGTGTAACAAAAACTGTCAATAAAAAACAAATTAGTTCCCCCTATTTTGTTACAAAGTCATTGAAGTTGACACCTTTTCACCATATATGCTCCACAGGATAAACACTGCCAACATCAACTAATCATAATGTTAAGAA
Source organism: Malurus melanocephalus (assembly GCF_030028575.1). Classification (NCBI taxonomy): domain Eukaryota; kingdom Metazoa; phylum Chordata; class Aves; order Passeriformes; family Maluridae; genus Malurus; species Malurus melanocephalus. The sequence continues at coordinate 1,902,107 of NW_026623262.1, forward strand.
TGTGATGAGTTTGCCTTGTTCCAAAGTGATTTTGAGGTCATTTTGGTAGTCCTGCACATAGTCCATAGGGCAGCCCCTTCTAACTGAGTCAATTGCATGGAATTCAGGCCAGGCAGCAATGGGGACAAAGAATCATAAATTGGAGAAAACCTCGTCTTAGTGAATGCAGCAGAGAAGCCTGTAAGGGCTGCAGTATAATAAAGAAGTGTTAGAGTTAATCCACTGCTATCTGTCTTTATTTTGCTAACCCAGTCAAGTGGACACTACAGCATTGAGACTACATTAATCAAAATTTGGAATGACCTGCTTTTCATTGCAAACTGCAGTTATCTTTCTTTACTGATTGGCCTTGACCTGTCAGCTGCATTTGGTACTGCTGACCCTGGGGGTTCTCTCCAAGAGCCTGCAGTACTACGAAAGGTTGTCTGACTCTGTTCTTGCTCAGTTTAATTCATATTCTACTCAACATGCCCATTTTATTTCCAGTAGAAATTGTTCATTTAATTGCGTTGTAAGTTTTATGGGGTATGCCCCAGGCTGCATTCTTTATGCCAAGCTTCTCAGTATTTATATGTGGAATGGTGGGGGGCAGGGGGAATGACTCACTCACAAAGCTAGACCAGGCTTCATAATAGCAGTAATTTTCACTGCTTCAAATTGTATATAAAGCTGTTTTGTGAAGAAAACAGAAAGTGTATGTCATCACCTGAGGTTGATTAGACAAATGCATTATTTTCAACTGAAACCTGTTTCAAGACAGGTTCATCCTCTTTTTAGGAATTTAGCAAGCTTTCTTCAACGCTAGCATATATATGGTAAGAGACCTATATTACAACTTTGTATCTAACCAATCCTAAAGTTCATTGCATGGCAGCCTTAGTMCTACAAACCAAAGAGTTCATACTCAAGAATTCAGTACTTTTTTAGGTGTTATTATTTTAGTCATGTCAAATGTATTTAATGTCTTCCTTTGCAAAAAGGGGTCAGGCTTGATATCCCCAATCCTGATTCTTCTCAAAGAAATAAAGAAATGGTGTAGTATAGCATATATCTACCTTCCTCGGGGTGTTTGCCAAAATGSAAGACTTTAAATCCGACACTGCTTACTCTATTCAATTAGTTAATCTACATATTAGGAGATGGTTTCAAATATTATGCACCATCTTTATTAGTAAAAGACAAATTGTACTCATACAAATAGCGTTATGTTTGCCACTCCTCTTGTATACTGTCAAAACTAAGAGAAATGTAATATGACTTAGCAATGTAATACTGAACTAACCACATAAGGGAAGCTTTTATTTTTGTTCATATCTTGAATAAAAATATTACTTCAACAAGTAGGATTGAATTTATTCTTCAAAATCTTTTAATTTGCAAWAGAAGTGATATATTAAATCCGTAGTGACGTTATTATGAAATTGAAACATTTAGATCCATAATTCAGGAATAATCTGGATCATGGTCACCCAGTCATTTTTTTAAAGAATAACTCCTTCTTTACCAAAGACCAACTTCATGGGAATAGTATGCAATTTATAATCATTACTTATTGATGTTTAATTAAATTTATTTYATATTAGCAATCTTATTTTAAAACAGAAAGTAGAGACTGATTAAAAATAAAAATTATAAATATAAAAATACCATTAATTTCTTTTTTTACAAAGTATTTTTCAAAACAGATTGTAGCAATAAAAATGGAAGAGAATCAAAAATAGAAAAACAAAAGGAAGAAACAAAAWGAGGAAGGCTGCAGTTCACTCATGAGTAAAAGCAAAGTAAAAGACAATGTCTTATCAAGAGATCAGAAAGAAAATCTGGACACAAAAACACCTCCAGATTGTGAAAAAATGCAGTTTGGAATTCAAATTTTGTGAACCCAGATGTATCACTAGAGGAGTAAATTTTGGTGGAAATCTTTAAGCCTATTAACATAAATATATTTKAGCAAACTCTGGATGGACTCTGATGTTTGTTATTCCCTGACCTAATTTTGTACTAGTTCTAACTGAATTAGTGCCAATTACCTTATCCATAAGCACAATCACAGAAAAGTCCATAGCCTGAAATTCACCAAGCACTTACACTGAAAGGCAAAATGGTTTATTTGTTTCCATAACGTTCCCCGATTAAGTTCATCAAGCCCCTCCTTTCTGATATAATTTTCCTCTGCTATCTATTATTTTAAGAACAACGGGAAAAAAAAAGAAACAAAAGAACATATTCTTTATGATTAACTAGGAACTAATTACTTTCTTCCTTGCCATGCCTCACCTTGACTTTTTTATCTGAACAAAGTCTGATGAGCAGCAATTGCTGGGGCAGTATTTCCAAACTAATAAAACAAACTGCATTAATACTTTAACATTCAGCTTAACTACAATTGTAGCAAATACATTACAAAAAAAAGGGAAAACATACACACTTTCCACTTTTGATGAATGTCACAAATTACTCATAAGAACATGTGGCACCAAAATAGAAATGAGCCAACAGCTGCAGAGATTTAAGTGATTTGCACAATGCCTGTTGTCTGGTACCTCCCCTGCTGGAAGGTACCATCTTCAGAAAACAGTGAGGAGAGGGGAGTGTTGGGCCTACAATTCAGCTGCTTCACAATTGAACATGTTAAATCATGTGCTGTAAGATTCAATTACAATAGAATAACCAATCTGCCAGTAGTAAAACAAAAAAACAAACCAAACAAACCCACAAAAACCCGAACCAAAGCAAACAAAACCCCCACCATACCCAAAAAGTATTCAAATTCAGCACTATGAAAGCAGTATTTTGCCTGATTTTATCAGCAACACATAGATTCCAGCCCCCAGAAGCAATAMGCCATTATATCTTAGCTGCCCTTCTAAAATACTTCAATTTTGTGTGTATTCTGTGTGTATTTATAACCCAGTTCCTCCCAGAATGGTTAAAACACAGGTACTTCTCTTCCTAAGTCATCCTACCTAGACTGTGAACTGCAGTCCTACAGTATTATGTAGCAAATTTCCTGCGCAGTCCTCAGTGGAAGCAGGAACACTCACAGAGCTGTAGGAAGAGAAGCTCTGACCAGGAGACACAAAGATTTGCAGCAGTTTTGGCATGGTCTGAGGAGACCTTCTGCACTGGTAGGTGTCATTCAGTAGTAAATAACTCAGTTCTGGCACATTAATATAATTTCTGTAAGGCAGGCAACAAAGCAGCACGGTCCCTGCTACGAGGAAGGTTTGTGGGAGGTTATCAAGCTGAGATAATATTTAGCAGCAAATAGTGGGGACAAGCGTGTTCCAAAAGAGACTATATTTTATACCAAAATATTCCTTTCTCCTCATTACCCTCCACAGAGAAGTAATTCAACAATTACAGTTTTAGTCCAGTAATTATCTTTCATCAGAGTAAAGAAGCTGGCTGCTGCATATATGTATAGGAGTCTTTCTAGAASAGACTGAACTTTATATTTTTACTGGATTGCCACTAAAGTAAAACCCTAATAATGGGATAAAACTTGCACAGGTATTTTTCAGCTTACATACCGCCAGCATCCTAAGATTAAAATGGATGTAAACCACTTGGAAACGTACATACTTGGGACCTTAGGTACTGATTTCACAGGGAAAAAAAAAAAAAAAACCAAAAAAAAAAAAAAAAAAGGAGTTGCTTTCAAAAACTGGATGGTAGGCAGATTTTAAAATCAATATTGACAGATTTGTTCCAAAGGTTAAACGAGGAAAATCTGCTTCTTGTCATTAAAGTGAACAAAACAGAAAAAGGAAGAGCTTTAGGCTGGTAGCTGATGTTTCAGTAGTGCTGCAGACATGTATAATTTAATACTCCATGACTGGCTAACAATACTTTTCKTTGTGCTTCTATAACAAGTTTTGCAATAATGGTCAAAATTTGTGGTTTCCAGCAGTCAGCTTGGAATATTGCCTTCCTGCTCTAGGCCTGATATAGCAGTCCTAATTTTTTACTGGGATGTACTAAACAATGACATCAGTCTACTTTCTGAAACTCTTGCAAGGGTGTTAAACTAAAAAAAAAAAAAAAAAAAAAAAGGCAGACAGAAGTTTTGTTTGGGCACTAGACTGCAGAACAGAAATAAAAAAAAACTAATTAATTTCATCCCATAGCTAACTTCACAAGGTAGAGGTAAAAGCAACAGGTGTATTGAAGGGTAAGCACATGTCCATATGGGGAAACAAAAAAGCAGCCAATTCTTATTTAGATATAATAGGAATATTAACTTACAGAAATAGCAAGCTGTGTGTTTTCTATATTTACATGTTAAAAGCACCTTTATTTTTAAATAAAGTCGTGCGTACTGATAGATGTAAAAATTGAAGAAGTTCTACGGTACAGCTACAGCCAGTGTTCCAAATCGTACAGCTCTTTTGCTTGACTAGACTTAAAAAGAAACTGAAGTCATAGAGTCCCAGGTGATCCTTCTGCAAGGTGGCCCTGCTGAAGTGAAGCAATCAAACCCATTTATCTGCATGTTTTTACTAACAAGACTCAAAATGGCACCCAGAAAGAAAAKGAAAATAGACAGTATCTGCCAATTGCTCGTGTCTCCTTAGATTGCAAGCCTCATCCCCACCAACACAAAGCACAAGTAGAATCAGACATCACACAAGAATCTGACTTCATAATTCTAGAGCCTTTTTCCAGAGTTTTYTGYATACGCTGGGGATATTGCTAGACAGCTTATTTATTAAATCCCTTAAGAATCACAAAATCCAGCTACATTTCAACTMTATCTGGTACCAGATATTATAACCAAGTCCTCTGACACACAGATATTGTAGATTGATCAAATACATGTTAAATGCATATGATACAACTACAACAATGCTATGGTGGCAAACATTAAAAAGGTACTAGTTTTTATATTACATTTCACTGAGTGACAGGTTTCTGGGGAAACTGCACAAAAATATTTTTATGTCATTTTTCCAAAGGCAAATTATCAACACCTAAAATTGGAATTGTTCCCTTCTATATGAAGTAACTTGTTTGGAAGTTAAACATTAATACATTCTTTTAAATAAGACAGTTGTCCTCATGTTGGATTTCTCTTCTATAATCTATCCACTTACATTATCATCCTCTTATTAACACATAGAAAATGATTAATAATATGGCCAATGAATTCCAACCGTGTTTGTCCTGAAGGCAGAAATGTAGTCAGGTTCATATGGCCATAAATTTTTCCACTACTTAGCATTTTCAGATTATGTTTCTTGCATAACCTACAATATTTGGTAAACAAGCATGTGCAGCCATTTCCCTGGTAAATATGACAGCATTACAGGCATTACAAGGCACTTTTTAAAACTAACAACACAATTTTCCATGGAAYACATCAGCTCAAACACTGGAGGTCTCTGAATGTACAAATGACTTACTACCCACTGCAGTTTCCTAACCTTTGGCTATATTCTCTCAGCAGTTTCAATATATTTCTCTTAATTAAGAGATTTAATCAGCCATAATGAGTAGGTTGGCTCTTGACATTTTCTGCAGTTTTATTCTACTTGCCCTGCATCCCCATAGGTATTGGTCAGTACAACCATTGCAGAAGTAAGGAGAAAGAATTTTAGGATAATTGACAGAAATTATTATAATCCTTATGACATGGATTCAAACTATAACCTCTCATGTTTTAGGGCTTAATATTTTGCATTTAACAATATMTATTTCTAGCTAAATACAACATTTCTAGGGAGAAAAAGACAACTTGMAGGGAATTCATTATGAAGACTTGATTTTTTAAAAGCAGACATACCCTAATTCAGTTCCAAATGCAAACATTAGCACATGTGGTATTACCCTCTGGAATTTTCAATTTATTTTGACAGCTTTTGAAAGACATAACCTTATCCACATATGTTTCATTCTATATATGAAGATATGTATTTCTATGTATTTCTATGTATTTCTATGTATTTCTATACATATCTATGAAGATATGTATGAAGAACTGTTCATCTGTCCTCATATCACAGTAATCTAAAAAGCTCACATAATTTTTATAAAAAGAATAATCTGTTTTTCAGCAGCAACAGACCAGAAAATAATTATGTAAAAATTAATTCAACGCATTTTGAAATATCTGACTTGCAGAGGGGTGTGATACTTAAAAACGGAATACRATTTATAAACAGATTAAAACATAGCATGTCATCAAAAACCATGATCCTAGCAGCTTACAGCATAGCATGGAGAGTAAGTACAGGAAAAGGATCGTCTATGTAGCTGTATTTTTTTTTAAATCCTGTTTGTGACAGATGTTAGCAAAGTAGTTGTTAGAGCAGCTACAGTGTGTAGCAGATAAACACKTATAACTATGTTTGACATAAATCACAGTCTGAAGAATGTGTGCAAATTCAATTGGGGGGGGCGAGGGGGAGAAGTCCAGTCAAAGAGACATTCTGAGCCACACAAATCCAGTGCCAGATGTGATGCTCGCGATTGGCTGAGAGCTGACCATGTGTTTGAGCCGTGCGGATATGGAAACCCCTCCCAGAGCCAGATCTGCATTGCAGTCAAGGGAAGAACAAGATTTATTTCCCGTRCTCTGCTCTCTTGCTCACATACGTGCATGAGCAGGAAATCCACCTGCAGTTTTCTCGCCGTAGTAAAATGTACCAAATAATACTTCATTTTAGTTAGTTGTACAATTACCTCTAATTAGCATTTTGAAAATCTTAGTGATAAAAAACACTAAGCATAATTATATGTTATTTTTCACAATTTTGACTTCACGAAAAGGAGACATTACCTGCTACAGCCATGTTTCTCCTTTCTTCTAGATCTCAAGGTGTTTTCCTGTGTAGACAAGTGGATCACAATTAAAAATTATTCTATAAATCTTGCCATTCTTTCCCACCTTTTCCCCAGCTGTAATGATTTTATTACACAAATTTTAGAACAGCTGACTCCTTGTGCACTGTCATCTCAAATATAAAATATTAAACTCCATTTTACCTAGAGTTTTCAACTGTAAATCACATTCTTTTTTCTCCTAGCAATAGATAAGCTCCCTTCTATTTGATCTACATTTAAAGAAAATGTATGTTTGATAAAGAAAAAAAAATATAAAATCTAGCATAAACAAAGAATGTTGCTTTTAAGAAAGCCCTAAATTTACCCTAGAACCTTTGGTAAATCAAATAGCCCAGAATGTTAGGCATGTGATTCTTTATTTCAAGTAAGCTCCTTAAATATGATGGTTAGCATTTCAACGTGACACCTTACACTTTGTCTAGGGCATAATTTTGCTAGTAACAAAATTCCCCCTATCCTAAGACCTAGACAGTAAATGTGAAATTCTTGGGCACAAGTTACAGAGCCAGCTATGCTACAATGGCATCTCAGCAAGCTATTTTTCCCCTGCTGCTAGAGGTTTCATTGTTTGGTCAGTCCTAATATCATCACTAATGCACACTTCTTTCTTTAATTTTTGTCAGAAGGGTTCAAGAAAATAAAATTTTGTAACAAAAATTCAGATATGGCATAGACATAGCAGGTTATGGAATAAAATAGAATCTAATAGCTTGAGAGTTAATTAACATACAAAGAGGAGCAGAACATAAAAGGAAAAGTGTTTATAGCAATCCAAAATGTAGGATTATTTTTGTATTCCATATCTAGTATGAATATAAAATATTGTAAAGAATAAACATTTTAAATAGAGATGCAATTTGTAGAAAGAGATAATCCTGTGACCCTGGAAACCAAAATATACAAAGGAAAGCCGTTTAAAAGTATTTTAAAATGAGCCTAGCTGCTACAAATCGTTTGATCTCTCTCATTTCCTGCATCACATATCTAAGATATAGCTCCTGTGGAACAGAAGTCATGGAAAATTAATCCAAAGTTTCTGACAGATGGAATGAAATGGACAGTCACAAGAGTTTGGTGCTATTTCCAAAATATTTGCTGGAGATTACTGAACTGCTACCAGGCTGGTAGGTAAGTATGTATTTTTTTATTTCAAATTAGCTCATAAACTAGTATTACTTCAAGCACACCTTTATCAATTATTAAAATTAATACAGGAGAGTGCAAATTGAAGCAGCTGCTGTGTCTGCATGCATTCTGTAACCTCCATGGAAAAAGCAGACAGAAAGCTTTCTCAAACCACTGCAACTCCTGCAGAGACTGCCACAATTCTGGGGCACAAGACACTTGATTGGCACACTCTGTAGCGGGAAGGATCTTTAGAATTTGTTGTTTCTGGAGTGTGTATGTGTACAAATATACATATACAAATGTATATGTATATCTATGAAGAGTTACAACAATTACTGAAATAAAGCAAATGCCGTGGCATAATCATATGAAAAATAATCAGTGTATTGGCTCTATGTATTTTTCAATTAATTAAGTAAAAGGTTTTCATGCACACAAGAATTGCCAAAATGCTACCAGACTTGAGTATATTATCCTGTCTTTGTTCAGCAAAGCTCAGCAATTTAAATCAAATTCAGAGATGAAAACAATTGTTTCCAAATGAAGATGGCAGAACCTGCAGTTGATTGCACAATAGCCGAGTGACTCCAATAACAATTGCCTGTGTTTAAATATACCATATTTCTACAACACAGAAAAAATAATTGAATGTTTAACAATCTTTTGGCCTGAAACTTGTGAATGTTTTGCTATATAGTACTCTGGCCTTCTTCTCAAAATTGCAGTCTGCATCCTTTTCACAGTATGAAACTTARAATACGTTCAAATCAACTCCATGTGCAAAACGATGACATTGTTAATATTTAATTAATAATGAGTCCATTTGTTTGTGCAGTCTCAGAGTTTTATAGTAAGTATCTTTAGTTCGGTGAATTGGCTCCATTAACATTGCTATTCTAGAGACCAGAGTTCAAGATCAATTTTGTATTTGCATCTCAAGCTCGGTGTAATACTAAAAAGTACATTGTACAGTTTTACCAACAGTATTTACCTATCCTAAGATTTGCTTCACGAACAAATGCTGGATAAGAATCAAACAATAAGAACCTCCAATAAACCCACAACAACAAAAAAAAAAGGACAACGACCTGAATATATAAATGCTAAGAGCCTTCCCTGCTGCTTTTTTGTTTGTTTTTTGTTGTTTTTTTTAACATGCACTAATGTTTCCTTGGCTTTCAAAGAGAAGAGTACATGTCTGCAAACATTGCTAATGAAAAGAAAAGCATGTTCGCCATTTGCATAGATGACCAATACTGCATCTGCTACATAACGTGAAAGTTCATCTCACTATGGAACTACATGAGCTAGGACAGATTGTTTTAAATACTGCATTTTCACCTAAGGRAATTGGTGACCTAAAATGGGGAACAATATTTTACCAGATAACCTGAAAACACTTCACTAGCAGAAAACTGCCTGAAATCAGAATTATAATTTTGTCTAAGCCCTCAAACTTGCAATTTTTATTTGCAGCTGTGAATCTTTGTAAAAAGTGCATCTTCCTCATTTACTGGTTTGTCTTCTATCTCAGTGCAGTAAGCTCTGTATCATAAGATTATTACATTCTGTATAGTTGATTACACGTAGGGGAGGGCGATCATGGACTGAAACTGTAGAATTAAAATGTGATCTGCCTATGGCTGTGCAACCAAATGAAACTGCAAGACAATCAGCCTCCGTGAGTAACAGTTAGATGTGAAATGAATGACAATCAAACTAATAAAGGAACTCTTCAAATCTGGCAAGGCAGCTCCGGTGAAAACTACAAAAACCTTYGAAACCAAGAGACGTATTTAGCCAGTACCATGCGCTGTCTCTTGGTACTGTCACCCTGAAAGTAACAGGCAAGAGAATGAACAACATACCTGAAGAATTTTATTTCAAACAAAAACTTAAATTGTGTGGTTTACTTTGTTGAGTAAAGGAAGATGAGAAATTGTTGGTTTTGGCCTCAGTGCAAAGAATATCTGGAGATGTTTTCACTGAGTTTTACTTTTTATGTAGACAACTACCTTCTCAAAGACACAGGAATGCTCTAAAAACAKATTTCAACCCATCTATAGGATAGCAGTGAGAGCATTTCTAGACCTAGTGAGAATTTCTCTATGCATTAGGAAAATTGTTTAGTTAATCAAAGCAGGTTTGGAAACTTTTGCATAAATGATTTTAATATAAACAGCTAATACTAAACTTCCATTCTATAACATTCAGTRAAACTTCATCAACTGTTTTACTCCTTTACATAGCATAAAGATATTTTTATCCCTTTATTTAAAGGGRTAAGTTCCAACTCCTCTTGTTAAAGTTAGGTCATCATACTAAAATAGGTACTGGTACTAAAGAGAGRATAACCAAGGCTGAAGAAATCTTCACTTTAATAATARATTTTTATAACGCTGCTTTTCCTGATGCTATATTTCAGGAAACGAACAATTGGTAATGCATGTGCTTAACTGTGCTGTATTCGATACTGAATTCTTGCAGAATGCCCTTTTTCCTGAAYTCTGGACGCTAGTTTCTGATGAGAAGCGCCATTAAAAGCTATRGACAATGTCTCTGCATGGGAAAGTTTGTGAAACTGACTTCTTGGACTTGTTTTGGTATTCATCCGGAAACAGACTAAATTATGCCCGTTTTATAGGGTGAGCACTCAGAGCTCTGTTCAGCTGCCCCATTACAGCATCTCCAGCATAAAAATAATATGTGGAGAAAAATACCTTCCCTTAGAAGGTGCTGGAGGCCTCGGACACACCCTGATACTCCTGCAGAAGTGCCCCGTAAACAAGGCTTCCTCCTATTCTTCTTCCTATCAGGTACCTAACGCCGCCTGCCTGTCCCTGCGCGGGTGGAGCCCCGCACACAGCGCTCCCTCACAGGGCCCCCGGCTCTCGGCCGCGGCCCGGGCGGTGGAGGCGGGGCGGGGGCGGCCCCAGTGCGGGGAGGCGGTGCCGCCCCTCGTGCCCGTCGCGGCTGCGCCGGCGCCGCCACCCCCACAGCGGGCGGCGGTTCGTGCGCGGGGCCGACGGCCGGCGTGGGACTGACGCGGGCGGGAAGGTGCTGTCGCTGAACGCCGGCACGGTGATCTCCTCTCTTTCCTCGGCTCCCCTACCCCTCTCTGCACCTTCCCTCTCCCCAGCTTCCCTCGCTCCCCACCTTTTCTGCCCTTCCCGCGGGGAAGGCGCCGCGCGGACGGTGGGGGGGGAGGAGAGGGGGATGAGAGGGGGATGGGCGGCGGGCCCTGAGAAGAAAAGCGGTAACGGCCGCAGCGCGCGCCGCCCCGAGCCCGCCTTGCCGCCACGTGACCCCCTGGCGCCCGCCCCCTCCTCTGCCGCCCGGCTCCATATTGGCTCTGCGCTGGCCGAGCCCGGGCACAAAATGGAGGTAACTGCGCGCGGGGCGCGGGGCTCGCCGCCATCGGCCGAGGCGGGGGTGCAAGGCGAGGCGGCTCCTCCCGCACCGGCGGGGCTGGAGTGGCTCGAGTTCTGCTCGAGCCTGCGGGCGGGAAAGCGCTGCGGAAAGGAGGCGGGAGGAAATTGGCGGCAACACGTCTTGGAGCCCCTTGCGGTGCCAGCGGCCGCCGTCTCCTTGTAGCTTTCCTGCCGCGCTCCAGACCCGCTTTGGCCTGCGCCACGCCGCGTTATTCCGCAATGGCGCGGGCAGGAAGAGGGAGGGAGCGGGAGAGTTGGCGCTTCCGCCGCACGGCCCCGGGGGCTGTGGCCGCCATTTCGCAGCGCCTCGGCGCCTGGGTGAGAGGGGCCCGGCCCGACGCGGGGCTGGGATTAGCAGAGCTCTYCGCAGCAATCCTGGGAACACCGAAACACTTGGGCGCGTATTCGGGCAGGAGTAGGGCAAAGGAAGCACTACACGTGCTTGTGTCATTGTTCTGGCCTCCCCTTGTTCTTTTCCCCCTCCCCTCCAACGTAAACTATCCGGAATAGTGCGGCGGGGATATTGTTTACGCACTTTCTGTAGAAAAACAGCTTTCTCGAAACAAACTTCGAAAGCCTTAAAATAGTTTAGTGCAGTATGGTGTCTGTCGCAGAGGAATGCTGGTACAGGTTTGCAACGCCTGCCTAATATCTCTTCTCMCCTGCCCAGAGGGAATTAAAACGTGTCGGGAGTCTTTGCTGCCCAGGGAGCTGGGGGATAGAATTCCAGTCTTTTTCCCCACTCCCCTTACCACACGTGCAAAAGATCCACGACATTCGGTGGCACGCTACCATGATCCTGGTGGGCAGCACGAAGAAGCAGTCCTGCACAAATCTAGAGCAATCATCCCCGCCTTACCTGGAGGGAAATAGTCATTATACTCTCCCTTTGCTTTTCTTTTCTCAAAACTTGAGATTTTTTTTTTCTCAAGTGTTTCAGTGCATGGCAAGGAAAAGCAGTGCAGGTTTTTTGCGTGGTGTTTTTTATATTTACTTGCTTCACTGAAAGATGAAACCTTGAAAAGTTAAGGTCAGAGAAACCGACAGGTGATACTCGTTTGTGTTCCTACTTCAAAAACAGAATAAACTGGATCCCTTACCAGAGCAGCTAAAAATAACTTTTTCATGTAGGCAATTGTTTCAKCTGCTTCAGAGTTTAGTAACTGGGAGGGATGATATGTTCAAAGCATTTGAACATGCTTCAGTAAAGCTTGGAAACCTATCACATAGATACTAAGCTTTTATCTTGGGGTTTTTCCAGGCACACGTTTCTATTGGTGTTMAGAGTACACTATTAACACACTTAAAGCGAGAATCAGTTGTGTTCCTGCTTTAAAGTTTTGGGTTGATAAAACACCCTACCCTATGCACTTTAGGTCTAACTTCAGCTGTTTACAGAAAAGACCAGAACATTTCCTTAATATTCTCTGATTGGGTGGGTGAACTTCCATCTTGGTGATGTCTGGTTTGCCTGTTAGGTTCTTGTTTCCYGTAAGGGATAAGGCAGCATTGTAAGTTTCTTTGAGTAGTGAGACGTGGTCTGGTGACTTTCCTCATTATAACTAAAAAATTTGCTTTTGAAGACTGCTTTAAGTTCTGTGGTTAAGTTGCAGTATAGTTGCTCAGGGCTAGTTTAACTCGCATCTCTTAGTAAAAGCGTTCTGAATATTTCTATGTAGGGTTAAATAGAGTATTTTATTGGTGATGAGAATTAAAAAAACCTAGTACTGTCAGCCTTAACTGTTGTTAAGGCAGGAATAGGACTGAGCGTGGCTGTGTTCACCTCAGCTAATGGTGTGCATTAGCGAGAAGACAACTCACTTTTTAACCCTCAAGGCCTTCAGAGGCCATTGGAGCAAAGACCATGCCCCGGAGCTTTCTGTTGGCAAGCCTGGAGCCTCGCTGGGGAAAGCAGCAGGTGCCACCATCACAAAGGGATTGCATACTTTCCATTATTTCTAAGAAAGTATTTAAATGAACTTATCTCTTTCCTCCCTAACAATTCCTAAAGTTTTATTTATACAGGTAGTTTGTAGAAAGCCCTTGAAGTGTTCATGTTCTGTTCCATACCTCCCTTCTATGACTTAAGAAACTGAAAGGCTCAGTTGAAGCACTTAATATCCTCTTAAGTCAAGCTGATGTTTGGTTTTAAAGGATTTCAGGTGTGGGTTTAACATTGTGTAGAGAAGAGCTGAGGATGATACACTTGGAGGTTAATGAAACTGWTAACAATTTTAATGCATTGAATCATGATACTCATGATTTCACAGTTGAGTCTAATTTGAAGCTGTATTTTAGCATGAAGTTACATTAAGAATTTCTGCTTTGAATAACAGCTCATATTGAACAAACAAAACCTCCACAGGAGTGCACCTGATCTGCTGAATATCTATTCTTTTTAATGCAGCACGAGTATAGTTTTGCTGAAGTACGTTATGTAGTTAACAGTATTGCATTTTGGCTACTGTACTACAAAGTGGTAATGAATATTGGCCAAAGATGCTAATATATTAATACTGAGACAGGTAATTGAATGATCCTAGAAAATTATATCAAAAATAGGCCAAAGGGAATATGATTTTTTTGTTAGAATGTGTAGGTATGGGTTCATCCACTGAGCTTACATTGTAAAAGACTTCCTATTTGTAATGATACGAGCATTACATAATACAGGGTAGTAATCAAATATGTAATATTGAAGCAAAAGTAATGTAGACGGGGGACTAGTGTCCCCTACAGACTGCTGAGGATTAGCTCTTGGAAGTTTTGATGTTGCACAGTAGCATCAGTAAAGGGTTCTTGCACTACTCTTAGTGGAAAATGTTTTTAAAGGAGAACTATACAAGASATCCTCTAGTGTTCCACACTGCTAGGTCTCTGATTTCAAGACATTACGCATCAAAYAGTTCAGTAAGAAAATTACTATATTTGCAAAATGTTACATGTTTTGGGGTTTAAAATCCAGAGAAGCAGATTTTRATGTAGTGGGTGTGGGTATGGAAGGCAGAATTTGCTTGCTGTGGATCAGTTGTATTCACAATAGGTCTGTAAGATGGTAATAAGGGTTTGTTGCAGATTTTAGCATTAGTTTGTACCTAGTTATTCCAGCAGTTGTGGCTTTATTRGGATGGCAGATACTCCTTTCACAGCTCTTTTTGATCAGCCAAATAGGCTGAGGATTTTTACCCTTTTAAATACATTGGGGTCTTTTTTTCTACTTTCACCCATTTCTTCCTGTAAAGCCACACCCTGCAGCCAGAGAAGGCCATGTTTCACAGGAATTGGGTTAAGTACTAACTTATCCAACCTGTTTTCTAGGTTTCCTAGATCTAAAAGAAAGGCTGAGTTAGAGTACCCTTCCAAAATGGCTGCTATTAAAGAAGAGAGAGAAGGAGAAGACTATAAGAGGAAAGGAAGACGATCCTCACAGGTGAGAGGATGGGTTTTTTATTAAAAATAAAGTAGTTTTAAGGGGGAAAGGTGGAGGAAAACCCAAGTTAACCATTTCTATCTGATATATTAATATCTTTTTTTTTTTCTACCTTCTTCATCCCGTATTAGCAGAGTAACTTTAAACTGCAGTTTGTTACTTACAATTTTARGGGGTGGGCTGTTAAGCATAATGGGGAAATTTTGCTTTTTTAGTTTTCTGTTATAACAAAACTGATTAAATATGTTTCTGGTTAAAGCACGTTGTAATTATTAAGAAATTCATGCATCCTCAGAGTGTCAGCAGGAACTTGATTACTTCTTACCTTCAAAGTCCTGTTTTTAGTGGGAATGAAGACAGGTTCCTATTTTCTTTTTTTTTTTTTTTTTTTTTTTTCTAAGAAAAAAATGGTTGCCTGATAGTCACTGCAAATGAAAGCGAGCTGTACTAAGTAAAAATAACTGTTTTCTTTTGCTTCTAGCAGAAATACCGTAGACTGAATAAGGTGCGTAGTATAGAGAAGATGTTGGGGCTGTTTCTGGGAGGATGGGAGCTAGAGTTACTTTGGGGCAGGGTGTGGAAGTGGGAGGGGGGAAGTTCTCAATACCCTTCAGAAAATAATCTTAACATCAGCAAAAAGGGTATTAAATATGCTTATATAGYTTTATAACTGAGGTATTTTCTCTGTGTTTATTTGGACTTGTTTGCTTTCTGACATTACTTTTTCAGGTTGTAAGGTAGTTCAGCTTTTTTCTGGAATGATACTGTAATGTGGGAGGCCTATGCACTTGAATTACGAACAAACATTGTCCGAGTTGCATGTGTCTGGTAGTGTATGGTTATTTTGTATTGAAATACAGTGTGTAAAGTCCTCTGGAAGGAATGTTGAAACTCACACTCTTTCGRATTTTGGATTGAGTGTAGCTGGAGTTGCTCAGCTGCATACTAAGTATACACTTGTAATTCACAAATTTCCTGCAGTGATCTTGGAAACTGTTGAGTTTCTAGTGAACACGTTTCTCAGAGAAAGTTGCTGAGGCCCCAGTTGCCTGTAAGCCTTCCCATTTCAGAAGGCAATCGAGGATTGTATTGCCTGGGGGACGGGTGGTCCGAGAGTTAGCCACAGCGGAGTTGTAGGTGTGGTGCTGGACATTTTGTGGGCACTTGATGCTGCTCAGTGGAATGCATGGGAGGAGCCCCACCCCAAAACTATGCCCTTATAGAGAAATACTGCAACTCCAAATGGCTGATTATTCCTAAGCCCTGCTATAGGAAGTTTCAGTTGATGGCAACCTCAGGAGAGAGGCAATATGTATCTGCAGCAGTGTTGTCAAAAGGTGTCAGGATACCTGCCAAGATGAGGATTTTTGCACGAATCCCAGTGGCTCTAGCTGCCATCTTCTCTTTTCCCTCTTAGGCGAGGGGTGTAGCTACCCGTCGCCGAGTGTCTGGGGGTTTCGGCAGGGCTTGTGAGGCAGTGTTTTGAGTTTTGCTGGCCCGAGGCGGTGAGCAGAGCCCGCAGCTGCTGCAGCGCCGGCCTCTCCCTGGGCTCCTGCGGGCCGGGCCCCGCCCATGGCGCCACTGCGGCGCCCCGCCCTCTGCCCCGTAATGGCGGCCGTGCCTCAGCACAAAATGGAGGCAGCCGGGGCTGCGCCTCGCYGGGCTAGTAGTGGGGAAGGCCGTAGTCGGGGCAGAAGGAAAGTTCTCCGTTTCCGCAGAGCATTTTCGTGTGTCTGGAAGCCTCTCTGGCAGCTTAGGGGCAGAAACAGTGTCTTGTTGACGAGAAGGCAGGCTGGGCGTTGTTGCAGCTGCTCTGACACCCCTTCTCCCCCGCGCCCAAAGCAGCGCTGYGAAATGGCATGGTGGCCTACTGTGTCAGCTGAGCCTGATGGAGCTGTGGGGTAGTTACACTAAGAGAGAGATGTGTTGCAAAGGATTTTCTGACCAGGAGAGACAGTTGTTAAAAATAATTTGCAGAGCAACTGAAAAACAGCATCTTGTGTGGATGGACAGGAGTCCAGGACAGGACTTTGAAAGCTCCAGTGGGAACAAACTGCATAAAAAMAGCCCAGTTCCCTAATTAAACGTTGCCTCTCCAACAGAGCAGAGAAGCTGTAACAGCAGGTTACAGTAGAATACCAGGTGTTTTTCTTCCTGTGTGAGAGCAGCAGTTCATGTGCACATAATAACAATAAATACAAAAAAACTTACCTTTTCCTTTCAGGAGTGACCTGAAAAGTTCTGTGGTCATTCTTCTGAGGTAAAAGCACTCTGAGTTGTTAGCTGAAAATCCACATAGCCCTTAGGGATATCAGAGAACTGTAAAAAGTTGGTTTCATTTTTCCTTATACAGGTTTCTGATTTTGAAGGAGTCTAAACTCTACAATTTCAYAAAATAAATTTCTTTCAATAGGTGTAGAGGAGTCTGGAACACTTAGTGTTTCTAGCTTTAACATAATCCAACTAAAAATTGTCAGTAGATTTTTTTTTWAAATGCAGTTAGTAACATTAAACAACACTTGACCTAAAGCAGTTTCTTTATGCAGTAGGTGTGTCATCCTATACAATTAAAAGCTTACATGTAATGAGAATGTTGATGGGGTTTTTTTTAATACTTGTGTAATCCGGATCACTTCAAAAACACTAGAAGCTTTTCTTTGTAGTAGTGGGACCATTGACTGTCARTGATTTATATAATGATCCTGTGGTAACAAAACCTTAAATAGAAAGCTGTTACAGAGGATGCTGGAGTTCTTTCTTAAAAAATTTAGCACGTGTAAGGACAGGGCTTTATTTCCCMGACAGCTTTTTGTAATCTGAATTATTAATTCCTGTAGTACAACCTGAACATTTTAAAATAATGGTTTGCTAAASCACTGTGTAATTCAGAAAATCTCACCCAAAGGGGCTTAAGCTTTATTAGCCAGCCCTAGCATCATGGCAGTGGTTAAAGCACTTCAATTTGAAGGAAAATGTCTGCAGATACAAGTGAGTGGCTGGTTTTGTGTAGTTCATGTCTCAGGATAATGCTGCATCTAGTCTTGCTTAAKGCACTGTAGCAGAAACACTGAAGCCTGTTGCACATTCATGCTGCAGAACTGAAGTTGTACACAGCATAGCTGGCCAGGACCTTGTGGAGTGCTTCACATGCACAAAAGTACCCACTTGCTAAACAAGATTTTAATCTGGTTGCTTTCTGTAAAACTTCTCTGACAATAGGAGCTGTAAAACAATTTTTTAAAAACTCTTGTCAAATGTATGGAGAAATTCCCTGCCTACTAAAAAAGGGCAGCACTGAAAAAGCAGAAACACTATTGTATTCKTAGGCCCATTTCAGTTGTGTGGTAGAAAACTGGGCTCTGCAAATTCGCGCCTTTTAAAATGTGACTGGTCGTATATAGGCACTGTCACCAAGAGCTGTAAAATTGGTTTGTGCTGTGGTGCTTGCTAAGTTACCAGTCTTATTCCTGTGGTTGTACCCACTACTGGTCATTGTTGAGTTGTTACTTACGGCATTTTTTTTGTAACTCATAAGGCCATGTTGCTTCACATTTGAGAGGTATTTCCCATAACACTAAAAACCACGGATGTACTTGTTCTTTCTTGCTTACATGTACTCCAGTAATAAATTACCCAAGTACAGAATTTATAGTTTTAAGGAATTTAGAATTACTACATTTGTTAAAAATGTGTAAAAGTAACCTTTCAAAATGGACATTTCCCAAAGACTAGACACCCAGTCTGAGTAGGAACCTTTTTTTCTTGTATATGATGTCCTTAAATTTTTTATAGTTCTGCATAACTATGCTTCATAAAGTGTTAGAAGTTGCCTTTMTCTAGCAGTGCTTCATCCCTGGTCCCTGCAGCACAATTTGCCACTCAAAGATAGGTACAAAATGAATGTACGTCTGGGTGGTGGGGAGCAACCAAGTAATCTAGTATATTGAAATCCTTTACTATTTGCATTTTAGCACTGTTTAAGTTGTTAATTAGTGTTTTAATTAAAATCATACCTCATTAAGTGTTTATTATGCTTCTGTCTAAACCCATTAGAAATCATTGTTTTTATATAAATGTATCTCACCTATTTGTAGTTACAATGTGTGCAGATAATTTCTAATAATTCAATKACATTTTAATTCTATGATTTGTATTCAAAATATGTTTTCTGTTTTTTGATTTTGTAGGGCCATGAGCCAAAGGAGCCAGAGCAGTTGAGAAAACTGTTCATCGGAGGTCTGAGCTTTGAAACAACAGATGATAGCTTGAGAGAGCACTTTGAGAAATGGGGCACACTCACGGACTGTGTGGTAAAGTGTCACATATTTGTACTTTCGGAAGGGTAAGGTACTTAAAGTAGCACAGAAATGCAGAATGCCTCCTTGTGTGTTTGCAGGTGATGAGAGACCCACAAACAAAACGTTCCAGAGGCTTTGGCTTTGTGACTTACTCCTGTGTGGAGGAGGTGGATGCTGCCATGAGCGCTCGACCACATAAGGTTGATGGACGTGTGGTTGAACCAAAGAGAGCAGTTTCAAGGGAGGTGAGTTAGTGTTCCAGTTAACGGTATTTCSTCATCTTTACCTAGTGCTTTTAAGCATAAATGTCATTTTTGGTATTGCAGGATTCTGTAAAGCCTGGGGCACACCTCACGGTAAAGAAGATATTTGTTGGTGGAATTAAAGAAGATACAGAAGAATATAATTTAAGGGAGTACTTTGAAAAGTATGGCAAGATTGAAACTATAGAAGTCATGGAAGACAGGCAGAGTGGAAAGAAAAGAGGCTTCGCCTTTGTAACTTTCGATGATCATGATACAGTTGATAAAATTGTTGGTATGTAACCTCTTTAGTGAGAAACTTCTTAGAGGATAAAAATGTTAATACAAGATTTCAGAACAGTAGTATGTGGAATGAGATGTTTGCATAATCAGCTGCTTTACTGTTGTCAGAGATGGAATTGATTTACTGKTTTTTTTTCAAAGTGTGCTCATGCCTTACAGTAGCTTTCTGTTTTACAGCATAGTCTGTGATGTGATTTTCTAACTTTCTTATTTCACAATTTTCTGTAGTTCAGAAATACCATACTATAAATGGACATAACTGTGAAGTGAAAAAAGCACTCTCAAAACAAGAGATGCAGACTGCTAGCTCTCAGAGAGGTGAGTTGTAGTTGTGCATAGCCATTTTGTGTAACAGGTTTTCAATTAATGTAATTCAAGTGAAATATTTTGTAGGTCGTGGGGGTGGCTCAGGCAACTTCATGGGCCGTGGAAACTTCGGAGGCGGTGGAGGGAATTTTGGCCGAGGAGGAAACTTCGGTGGGAGAGGTAAATGGCTTGAATATTGATATGGAATGTGATTTATGTTCTGGGTTTGGTCTATTTCCTGTATCAGTTGGCTTAAACACTTAACATGTGTGTTCAGGAAAACATTCTCGTCTGTTTTGTGTTCTAGGAGGCTATGGGGGTGGTGGTGGCGGTGGTGGGAGCAGAGGAAGCTTTGGGGGTGGTGACGGATACAATGGATTTGGTGATGGTAAGTGTATTGTTCACTTCATTTCCCCCACAATGTTAGAATCAGCTCTAAGTCTTGCCTTCACCTTGGAAACAAAGTCTGTTTTGGTGTTAATGTGCTAGTAGCGATAATGAAAATAAAATGTCTGCAGTGTAGAGCTGTGAAGAGTTCACTTTCCTTTTTGTTCTGCCCACAAAATGATGGGTGGAAAAAATAGTTATCTGTATTTACCCTTTCAATAATTCGTATCACTAGGTCATGAGGGAGCTGTTCATTACTGAGAAGTAAGTGAAGATTCTAATGTTGGTTGAAATGACTAAAACTGAATAAATCAGTAACCAGCTATCATACCAAAACATTTCAGTCAGCTCTTAATGACTACTTCTCATGGTCCAGTAGTATCTTTYCATGGTTCAGTTAGAATTGGTGTCCAAAATGCATCTGAAGAGAAATGGAGAAATTACCAAAAGGCTAAAAAAATGCAGTTACCAAAAAGCAAAAAGGGTTGCACAAAGTAGCATGTAATTAATTACTTMTGTCCTGATTTTATAAGCATGGGGTTTTTTTTTCAATTAAGTCGTTCAGATAAATTATGCAACCACAATGAATATAATACAGGGAAAGTGCTTTGGGACATTTTTATTTTGCAAATGTCTTGGTTTTTGTTAAATGGATCTTTCCTTACTAGTGTTTAGCTTTGCTATGTTAAGTTTGACTCTTCTTTTCTTCAAAGGYGGCAACTATGGAGGTGGTCCTGGCTATGGCAGCAGAGGAGGTTATGGTGGTGGTGGAGGACCAGGATATGGAAACCCAGGAGGTGGATATGGGGGTGGAGGAGGAGGATATGATGGCTACAATGAAGGAGGAAATTTTGGTGGTGGTAAGATTCCAGCYTTAATTCAACATCCRTGGTTYTTAGGTTTCATTGCACAGTGCCTGAAATATGGAAATGCATAAAATGAGCTGTATGAGTATGTTTTAATGTAGAAGGCCACGTTGCATAAGGAAAATTTTCCTCGTGGATCAGCTTTGATTAGCTTCRCTGTTAATTTCCAGGTATTTTTCAAAAAACTTTGGCTATAAGKTGTGTGTAGAGGCAGAGTACAAGAATTTTAAAGATATTTGACTRTTTCAAGTATGTTGCTGTCCTCAGACACCAGTTCACAACATGTAGATCACATTCTCTGTTGTGAAGACTATAAATCTAGATTTTTGTAAGCTTTTTCGATAGTTTGCCCCAGATTTGGGGACTTTAGCTGCAAAAAACTGCTGTATATCTTAGCATACTTTCTGCTGTATCTATGCAGCATGCCCATTACAATTCTGTCATTTTTTTTGAGCAAATAACTTGTAATTTACATTACTGTAATACATGCCAAGTTGATGAGTTCCATCTTTGATAAAACACCAAGAGCTGTGCATTACTTGTACATTCTGCATAGAAGTGACATCAGAATGCTTGAATGTCATTTGAAATCGTTCTAAACAATTGCARTTTATTTTTATATTGGATATCAAAATTTGGCAAGCTTCATGTCCTAAGTGTTCAGTAAACATGGCTTTATGAATTACTTGTTTCAGGTAATTATGGTGGAAGTGGAAACTACAATGATTTTGGCAATTACAGTGGGCAACAGCAGTCTAACTATGGTCCAATGAAAGGTGGTGGCAGCTTTGGTGGCAGAAGTTCAGGCAGTCCCTATGGTGGTAAGTATAGTTTGGTACAGAATTTTTTTTTTTTTCTAAATGCCTTGTTCCTGTTTTTCAATATTACACACTTTTTTTAGGTGGTTATGGATCTGGAAGTGGAAGTGGGGGCTATGGTGGTAGAAGATTCTAAAAATGCTACCAGAAAAAGGGTAGGTGTAATGCATATTTGTAATGATGATTAATAATGTACAACTGTTCACTGAGAGTAATAATTTTCTTATCCTGTATTCAACAGGCTACAGTTCTTAGCAGGAGAGAGAGCGAGGAGTTGTCAGGAAAGCTGCAGGTTACTTTGAGACAGTCGTCCCAAATGAATTAGAGGAACTGTAAAATCTGCCACAGAAGGAACGATGATCCATAGTCAGAAAAGTTACTGCAGCTTAAACAGGAAACCCTTCTTGATCAGGACTGTCATAGCCACAGTTTGCAAAAAGTGCAGCTATTGATTCATGCAATGTAGTGTCGATTAGATGTACATTCCTGAGGTCTTTCTCTGTTGTAGCTTTGTCTTTCTTTTTTCTTTTTATTTTCCCATTACATCAGGTATATCGCCCTGTAAATTGTGGTAGTGGTACCAGGAATAAACAAATCAATGAATTTTTAACTTTTCAATATTTGTGTAGTTCAGTTTTTCCACATTTAGTACAGAGTACTCTATAACAGAAATGAAATGTAGTTTAGGGTGTTTCCTTGTTAATAGAGAAGATAAATGCATTTCTCAATTACTATTTTGTATTAATTTAAAKTTAACAATAGAAACACCTATTGATTTGCAGTCTTAAGGGTCTAGTCTCAGTGTATATACATAACTGTCATTGACATGAGTTACATAGGCATACAGAGGAAAAACATCTGTATGTTGCATTATAGTTTGTTTAGATGTATAACTAGGATTGAGTTACTCAAATTAGTGTTTGTGAATCATAGAACTAAGCTTTACCTTAATGAAAATTTCGATTTACCTTTTGGTTTGTGCCTATTTTTTTAATTTGTAGTTCTGTGTTAGTACTAGCGCTTCAAGAAAATAAGGCATGATAAATATTTTAACAAGACCGACTTTAGACACATGAAAGCTGTCTCCCGTCTCATTTGAGATGCATAAGGGATAACTGAAGTTGTTTAAGTCTTGGGTGAAGAGAAAAAGAATTTTGCTTTTTACCTTTATATTTATTGTAATTCCCAAGAAGTTAAGGTGGGGGGAATCAAGTGCCTGTTTCCTTGGGATATACAATGATTCTGTTTCAATAAAACTATACTTTGGGGAGGGTTGCGTGGAATTTTCATCCCCTTTGTCCGCATTTCCTGCTCCCTCGCACCAGACTGCACTGTTTCAATTAAATGAGGCATCATAGTGAGAGTAATAGGTATGTTCCTCAATAATTTAATGGCTATATACTTTCTTGCATGCACCCTAGGCAATTTTCTGGACACAATCTTCAGACTGGGAGCCAAAGGTAGCACAGGTGTAATCACTGACAGTCCCAGGTAATGCGTTCCAAAAGCCCATTCCCTGTGGGCCCTTAAGTAGTAGAGTTCTTAAAACTGTTTCCCTGGCAGATGCTTGTGCTCAGCTAAGAGCTAAAAGATAAAACATGATCTAGTTGTATTTTACTGACTAGAAGCACTTCCACAATGTCGAGTGGTACAGTCCTGAGTTTCCACAGGTAGAATGATAGTGTGCTTCAATTGGATTTGGTGCAGTGGTGTAGAAAATCTGACCAGTACGTGTGGCTAGCAATTGTACTTCATTCTCACTTCTGACCTCCAAATTAAGGCACTGCAGTCTGTCCTGTCCTCATCTGATGTGAATTCTCTTGACTATTGCCAGGCCAGTGCTTGCTGTCAATTCAGACTCAGAAGAGTAGGGGCCCAGTCAATAAAAGAAATACTCAGACACTTGGCAATATGTATTGGAATTACTCACGCCTGTTTCACTTCTGGGTCAATGTGCAGTATAAGGTAAATGCAATTCCAGTGTAGGAATGAATCTGCAAAGATGTATGAAATGGCTCAAGGCATAATCAGTCATATTAATTGAATTATAATTTTTAAGAAGTGGTAGAAAAATAAGTGTGTTGTTTGAAAAAAATTAAACATGTTATTTAAACGCTGTTATTTGAGTGTATGTAGTCTGCAGTACACTTAAACAAGGAWCCAGTGTCAAGATGGTAGCCTCCAGAATGGATTTCAAAGTCTGCTTTTCTGTGGAGTTCTGAAAGATCTCGAAAGTTAAAGCAAGAATTGGTGGTTTAGTGAATGCTTCTGTTGTACATGTTCATTTGGGCTTGGGGGGGAGGCTGTACTTGAATAAAGGCATTTTTAAACAACCCATTTGGAGTTTGAAAACACTGGGAAACTAAACCACAACTCACTAGGGAGTAAGACACCTAACTACCAACTTGTTTGTACGTTACTGCGCTTAGAAGATGTGTAGACTTGCACCTGGGGCCTGCATCTGATTGCAGGGACAACTGGAGGTTGGGGTTGATGTCCCTTCTGACAATTGATCTGGTATTTCTAAATTTTTTTAGAATGTATTGACAGTGTTCTTTTTAACAGGGCCTTTTGTAGCTGTACTGTGACTACAATGTTAACTTTGAAAAATAGTGTCATAATAAACTTTATGAACAAGATCTGTATGCAACCTTTTAAGAGATGGATGTAAGTGACCGTTTTGTAGGTGGGTGGGGTAGCTTAGCTGTTGTTTGTGATGTGGAAAAGTGTAAGCCATGAGGACAGTGATCCGCCAGCTTTACAGAACCTAGGATGTACTTCTTTGATCCATACATTGCTAAGGAGACTCGTAAGACAGGACTTCAGCAGCCTATTGAGTATGGAGAAGTCAGCCTAATTAAAGAATGACAAGGCAGCAGGAGCAACAGCTTCAACTTCCAGAAAAGTGAAGGAATAAGATACTGTGCTGATAGTGAGCAGCTTTCCCGAGGCTAGTTAAATCTGCTTATCACAGCTGAAATATCGAAGAAAGTCTAGCAAGAGTTCTTCACCTTTTGGAACCTCCTTGAGTGATAGCTACTTGAGTTGACTCAAAATCAATAGGTCTAGCATTTAGACCTGAAAGGAAGGGCAATGAGCATAGGTAAGGTTTGCCTTTAAAATTTTTCATGAATTATAAAGAGTGGTGGGTGGTTTTTAAACAAGGTAAGAGTAATTTCTTTAATTTTCAGGTTGAATGAGAAGCTGCTGCTTGACAAAATGGGGAATGTCTTGCACATCCTCTTCCAATGAAGGTTTCTGACTGGGTAAGATTTCTAGTGTATAGTAAATACCTGTTTTAATCCTTATTTCCTTCTAGATTTTCCTTTGACAGCTTTTTAATACCAAGGGAAATCATAAATACTAAGCAGCAAGTATTCCAGCATATGGTATCCAGTGTTTCCTGTTCTGGATGAGGGCTGCTTACTGGCATAATTCCTATTCAAGAATCTTCTGTTCTTGACAGATGCAAAATTGCTTCGTGTATGAGATCAACAAGACAAATTGGAGTTTTGAAATTGGTGTTTTGGTTACCGGGGAGTGTGCTGGGCTGAGGGGTGTGGGGGGAAACAGTTCTGTTTTTCAAGGAAAGAGGTGCCCTGGAGAAGCCCAGAAAAGGGTATGACACTGCTTGTTCAGTTCCAGCAGTGTGTGACCTGCTGCTGCTGCACCCATTCTGGAAGGGAGCTTGGCATTTCCCTCCTAGAGAGTAAGTACCAGGTGGTGTACTTACCTGTACAAATCAAAGTGCTCCCTTTCAGATTTTGGGTACTCCCAGGCAGGGTAGTTGATGCCAGTTCTGTCAATATGATACCCAGCTAAAACCACAATGGCATTTGTCATACAGGTGAATGGCATTAAAAACTTCCATGGACTCTTTATTTATGCAGATTGGAACATCTGCTGTTTCCTTTTCTGCACCTTTGATAGTTGCAGGTCCTTCTATAAGTAATTCAGCATCTATTTAAACTCCCTAGTACATTTCTGAGCCTCTGCATTCTTCTGAATTCAATTTCTCTTAGTGTTGGTTGTACTTCAGTTGCTATGAAAGTCATATGGAACCTGCCTAATCAGAGGCAGAGACATGTCCACAAACTGGTTCAAGTATTGAAACTTTTTACCTGCTGCCTGTAGACTTCTAGAAAGTAATACCTGACTTTGTAATATACAATTAAATGTAATTTGGAAGTAATAGACAGATTTTCATAAAATCAGAAGCTACTTAGTAGAAAATCTCGCTATGACCACGTATTTTTTTAAAAACATTGACAAAAGTTTGTGCTTAGCCAAGGTTAAGCTAAAATCTGAAACTAGCAGTTGCCATAGTGTAATGTGCCAGACAGTTTGTTACTGAGGTGACAAGCTTGCTTTCTTAGACCTAAACTTGGGAAACCTGTGCTTTTGCTCTGCTTGGTGGAATACCTCCAGGCATCTGTGCATCAATAGGTAATGGGGAATGTTGCCCCTCAGGTGAGGGCAAATACCCTTTACTTGTGGTGGTCTTGGTACTTGAAATTTCAACAATAAAATTTTGAAAACATTTTAACAAAATTAATTTTTAACAAAAACTTTGTTGTTTACATTCTGGTACTAGGCCTGTGTATAGAACAAAGCTCTACCTTTTCTTGAGAGGTTTCCACATTGCAGCAGACTTGTTCTGTGCTCTGGATGGGTCTTTGTACCACATACAGAAAGAGATAGTCAGTGTTAAAATTATTTTCACACTTGGATCATAACACTCTTGTTAGACTAATTTGCTAAAATCGTTTATTTATAGCCAAATTTGTTCAGAAATCACTTTGACAAACATGAACATGTTCTTAAGGGATTACTTGGACAAGTGCATCTCTGTCCAAGAGGTACTTTTAGGAGTTAAGAGCATTGTTTCATGACCCTGTTTTTGTTCACTGGCTTCTATTGAAAATGCAGCTGTAAATGGGGATATAAAGATGCAAAGTTAATGAAGCATTGGTCCCTAAGCTGTAGTTGTACAGAAATTTATTTGATAACAAAAAGGGTACTTCCAGGTAGTGAAGGGGCTTTTCCCCAAAGCAGCCCAGAGTGATGGAGATRTAGTAAGGTTATTACAGAAAACCGAAATGAAATAGAGCATTTAACTTTGACATCCTCTCAGTAGTTAAAGTTCCTAGTCTTTTCAAGCATTGTTTGTATGATGTAAGATGTTTTCCTGTAATGTCTACATGGAGGTGGAATATTTGCAAATCAGTCTGTGACAAGTGTGTGTATCTTAAATTGTGTGATGCATGTAAGATCTTGAGTATCACTGAAATTCAGATATCTGATGGATGATTCTTTTTCTGCTGTGGGTGCTACAGGTTGACATCTCTCTCTATTAGCTTTTTCCTGAACTAAAGTAATCCAATTATCTGCATAGAAGAAAAAAATGGCCTTCATGTAGAAGATAATATCGCAAGATTGGAAACAGAATAAAATGGTATAATTACTGGCAAAGACTTCAAGAGCAATGGTGCTAATGTGCTGACATCTTAGAACTTGTGGTTAAACAAGTTAAAATAGCATGGAAATTTAACATTTCAGTATAGTCCATAATGGATTGAAATTTGTTAAAATATTTCAATTTTGTATCAGAATAAAGTGTATATTGTCAGATGACTTACAATTCAAAATGCGTTGGCATTACCTTCTTTTTAGTGCTGTGAAGAATACAGAGCGGTCTGGAATTATTGCAACACTTTTCCTTACAGGATCATCCTTCTAACTTGGGACTGCAAGCCAAAAAACCTTTGTTTAGCCCAGCTTTTCAGCTTTACTCTTAATAGTTTTAAGATTGAATGTTTTGATCAAGGAACAAATGGTCTCCGTGTGGCGTCTTGTCAGTGTATGAGGTCAGCATTGTGATGCTTTAGACTTGGCAATGTCACTGTTACTCTCAGGTTTTTGAACCTGTACCTCAGTAATAATAAAAATAAAATGAAGGTTCAACTTTGCCATCTGCTGTTTTTGTATATATGAGTAATGTGGAATTTTTTTTCCTTAATGATGGGTGTTTCAATGCGAGTGCAGCATTCACTGTATTGATGAGGCAAAGAACACTTGCTTAAACTGAATGCAAGTTGTCACAGTCAGTTACTTTAAACTGATTCTTCACCTGGTGAAATTCAAACAAGGCTGCTGCATTAAYTGCAGGTTTTGTGGTGGTGCACTTTTCCTTTCAGTAATGGAAGAAGTGTCTTTGTATTACATTTTAGACAAATGGGTGGTACAAATACATGAGTCCCTGCAAAGGCTGTGAGGATGTTGTTTGGCTTTCACATTAGTGAACAAACTAAGGAACAGATAGAAGTGCAGGGCAGTGAGATGTCTGTTTATGGCCAATTTGTAAAAAAAGTACTYGTATTGCAGCTGAAGAGAGAATTTCCTCTGACAGACATTTGACAGCGTAGTATCAGGGTTGAAAGCCTTTCYAGAGCCATGGCTCAGTCTTTCTCTCTTATGCTCATGCTCTAAAACTGCCATCCTCAAAAACGGATTAGGCCTCTTGCTTTAAATGGCAGCACTGYGTTGCATGCCATAGTGCTTGCCCAGACTTGGCAGTTGTTGGGGGTTTTCCTTCCTGATAAGTGCTTGTGGCAATAACAGCATCAGAAGGAAAATATCACCCTTGCTGCAGTATCTTTGATTTAGGACAGCCAGGCACCAGCTAGACTAGAGCAAGTCCATTAAATCGAGCCTCCAGGTTTTCAGCCATTGTTGCTGACCATTTGCTACAAGCAGAGGAGTGTTTCTGCATTCCAGGTGTGTCRAGGACAGGGCAGGAGGACAGCCTGGCACACAGTTAACAAGGTCAGTATCACGAAGGTAAGCTGTCTCAAGGTGCAAGCTCGATCATCCACATCTGCATGATTTTGCGTGTCTGCAAAATCACAGATGTCAGCATGTGATGCAACAGGCATAGTTCCTAGCACTCAGGGGATGCTGGAAATCTGAGCTGAATTTTTCATGACTCCACTGTGTCTGCAGTGTCGAACATGGACATTTTGCAGGGCAGAACCTCACGTGAAAGTCTGCAACAACTAACCGTATGAGAAGCCGTGTAAAATACTGAGGTGGGTAGTGCTGGAACATCTGCTCGTCCCAGGTTCAAGTACCAAAGGCTTCTTTCTGGTCCTATTACTTGGCAATACACCTGCTTTGTAAAGAGGATGTAGTCAATGGGATCACAGTTCCTGGTGTTGCCCCGGAACAAACCACCCTTTGGGATGAAGCTGTGATGTTACGCTTTTCTTCCCCCTGCTCTGCCAAGGCTCCATTGCAGAGGGCAGGGAGAGTGTGTGGATGAGTGCACCAGGTGCCAGGGATGCCTCTGCTAATCAGAACTGATAAATCAGTTTACAGGAAGATGGAGACAAGGTGACAGAGGTTGTGCGGTAATAAAAACAAAAGCTGATTGTGAAGTTACTGACTGGTGCTACTGTGGCCAGCCAAAGAGTAAAAGATAAACTGCAATTCAGTGCATCTGGGGAAAACCAAAACTGGTACCTACATCATTGTAGGCTCCAAACTAATTCAGGTGAGAAGGTTTGCAGTCACGGGATTGTTGTATGAAAGCAGCAAACAGCACAGAACAGCTGCAAAAGGGAGCCCTTCCACAGAATCCTTTGATACAATACATACCAGAACTGTGGCTTTCTCTGCTTCCTAATTGCACTGGATTATTTTTGGGGAATTGGGAGAATATAAAATTGTTCTTCAGCTTTCATGGCCAGCTGAGATGCTTCCTGATGGATATGCAACTCCAGTTAAAAGGTGTGATAATAAAAATATCAAGACTGAATTCACCAGCAACTGTGCCACTTTACTTAACATTACTCTAACTTTGTGAATAATGAGTGAATGGAAGGCTGGATTCCTAATCTGAAATCCCACTTTAAACCCTTTCTCCTACTGTATTACTAAACCATCTTTGTGGGTTCTATTCTACCCTTTCTCAGCACCTCCATTTCCTTCTTTTTAAAATACATATCAGAAGGTGTTTCAAAACAACTTTTTTTAATACTTAAATGGCATTATGCATAATATATGAATAAATTATTTCCTAAAATTATACAGATCATCAGTGACAAGAAAAAAAAAATCACTTCAGATCAAGCATGCCTTTTAGAAGTTTCATAGGGAAGATGATACAGTTTTTAATATTCAGATCAACATGTCTTGTAAATTATACATTTTCTGTATTGAAAAAATCCAAAACAATGAAGTGTGATGAGTTCCTCTGAGCAGTAAACAAAGTAATGCTATTTATTTGCCCATTTTTTATTCTTTTACAAATTATAATTTAAAAACTCCATGAAACTTTTCAATTCACTGAGCAGATTCCCAACAGTGCAAGTGGCTGGCTGCTAGGATGCTGTTACCCACCAGCACCACAGTACCCGCAGGGACAAGTGACGCTCATTGATTGAAGTCAGAGGCACAGTAMCGTATTTCTAGGAGAACTGCTTGAAAACATTGAGAAATTTTAGCTGAAAAAAGGCATAATGCTGACAATGCCTTAACAGATTTTAAATGCCTTTGAAGAAAAGATCTCATGAATTTACAGTGTTCAAGGAGGAAAACAAGAATGTAAGCTTAGCACAGACTTGAAACTTTGTGTTACATGATCTTTCCAAAGGTTATGAAATGAAGCTGAATGAAGCATTAGTAATGCTGACACTGATGTGTGATTGATTATCATGCACATCTGTTACATCAAGACTCAGCCTTAGWAAACTAGCAAGGATTTCTCTTCTTTAGACAAAGAAATGTGTATGGAGTTAAAAAAGTTTAATGAGCTGATWAAGCAAAATCAAACACTGTCAACTTTTATACTAAATTAATATATTAAATATAAAGCAAGTGTAAATGTGTAAGAAAAATGGGAGACACCATTGCATATTTATAAAAAAAAAATATCAGAAGCCATCCTGGTTGTCTTGCAAGAAATTATATTTAGAARGCTAAAATCATATTTTTATATATATATCAAATAAATCTGTGAATATAACAATAGATAGGAACAGTATATAAATATGGCATATTTAAATATTTACACATATATGGAAACTAGTCARAGTGGAGCTATAGGAAGGAAATGTCTGTTACAAAAGTCAGATTAAAAATTTTGTATATGCCCATCTGCATTGCATGATTAATTTTCAACTTGCATCTTCCATAAGCTAATTAACAACTTTAAAATTATCATTGCATAGACTTACTTGACAAATATTACTTAATTCTGCATTTCACCTCACAGTAAAAACTATCATGATAATGATACAAAAATARTAACTCAGAGAACAGTAGCCAGCTGTGCTGCCCTTTAAAGTTTAGTCCCTGACTTCCTGCTCTTAGGAACAAGAAAGACATTGCCATCTCTAGTTTGTTGCAGTGAATATTCACTAGGAGAGTAAGGCTTTCCATCTTCATCACGTAGCATGCTGAAGACCTCGAGATACAAGGTGGCGAGTTGCTTCCTCATTTGATGAAGGCTCCTGTCATGCTCTCCTTTTTCCTTAAGCAATTTCTCTTTCTCATCTTTTAGGTTACTCAAATCTTGCTCCAGTTCTACTATATTTTCCAGTTTTCTCTTACGGCAATTTTGAGCAGCCACTTTGTTCTTACCTCTCCTGCGTATRTCTCGAATAAGTGTAAGCTGGGCTTCATTGAACTGCTCTTTAGACATCATTTCATGGAAGTCCTCAACAGGGAGATTGATGATTTTTTCAACAGGAAAAGGGATCTGCAGAGCTTTTGCTCTTTGCTCATCTCTCGTGAGWTGAGCCTCAAGGCGGCTGGGAGGTTTATCTTTTGTGAACGGAGCTTTGGGTTGGCCGGGASCAGGAGGGGGTTCTTGCTTTGGTGTGGCTGTACATGGCAAACTTGGTGTTTGAGCGTTTGGCCCTACGGAAGAAAACSCTGGATCCTGCAGGTGCAAAGAGTACGCAGTAGCATTGCTGTGCAGCACACTTCCAGGAGCACTATCCGTGTCTTCCATTTCAGAATCGCTGCAAGCCAAAGTCTTATCTGCACAGGCAGAAGATTCTACAGAGTGTTCTGGTGATGCCACGCTAGAGCTTGCATTCAGTGAAATACCAGAGTCAGAATCGTTACATTCTGCTCTGGTCCCTGAGTGGCTGCCATTAAAAGCTTTACACAGCGCGAAGTCTGAGAGATCAATAGGTTCACTTAGAATCTCCGCCAGGGATTGACTGATAGTGTTCGTTGCTGCTGCATCACCGTTGGCCTTTGTATCAATAAAGGTGCTGTAGAAATCCTCACAGAAATCTGAGTTTGAAGGGGATGTGTCATTTAAAGAGTTCACACTCAGCTGACTGGTGTCTTCTGGTGGCAAAATGCCTGAAAAGGGGCCCTCCATACCATCCAGGAAATCTGGACTGCAGCTAACTCCTTTTTTCATCATGGGTAATGAGCTGCAGTAATTGTAGCTGCTGTGCATCTCTGCTGGCTTGGTTTCAGGGCTCGTGACTGTGCTCACCTCAGCCAGGTTATCACTTTCGATGTTCAGGCACTAAATAGGAAATACAAGGGAGAAGTTGAGCAACACATCTCCAATCGATAAAACCTCTTTCTATAACCCACAAGCATTAAATAGCTCTCAACATGGACATAAAAAGGGTATTATAGCACTGCTGTAGTGTAATGACTACAGCACACTTGTACTGTGGAGAGGCAGTCAAGGAAGATGACAGATTTCAAAGCAAGAGGACAACACAACTTGTTCTGGACAAAGCTGTTTAGACTAAGAGAGCAGAGCCTCTCCAGCTCAGAGCAAGAGCTGAAGACACCCATTCCAGTGTGTCATGGAAACTGCATGGAGCCCTCCTGTTCTGGTAACTGCTAGTGGGGATCCTGGAGCTGCCAGGTCTGAACTGCTCACTCAATGGCATGAGTACAGAAATATAAAATTCCTMAGTGAAACCTAATGAGCATTACTACCAAAAGATTACTTCTAGCACTATTAATCACATCATAGTTCCTCAAAACCAAGATTCTTCTAGGATTTACTGAATGATGCAGCTGTTCAGGGCAGCAAGGTAATTCTTGGTGATGTAAAAAGAGCAGTAACATGGAGCTGGGCAAACACACTTTTAATTRGGCAGGCTAGCACCAGTGTGAGCATCAGACTTTCACTGGCTACAAGAACAATGTCCTTTCCAATGACTGAAGCTGAAATAAGCAGGCCTGCTGTCCCCCAGGAATCAGGCAATTACCCAAATGATTCTATTTCTCTTAAGAAGAGTCCATACACTGATTACTTAACCAGAGGTTGTTCAAGGCTTAAGCTAAGATTTTGAACGTAGGAGCTGTTTTTCCATTTCTCTGAACATAATTTGTAAAAGGCAGTGCCCTCAATTTAATTATCTATTTTCTTCCAGAAAATTATTCAATTACTATTCAGAATTACTGCAATAGATTATTTTGTTTTGGGTTCTTAATGTATTTTCACCATCACTGCTGCCTCTTCACAGTCAGTTGCCCTCGTTACTTATGTGGGCCCTCTAAGCCAAACACGGTAATCAGGTTCAAAAACTAGAAAAAAATTGAAAAACATAAAAAGATGAAGGGAAAAGGTAGAGTAGCAGGAAAAACTCAATTCCTGCAAATTTTACTTTATTTTTTTGCAATATGATTCAGATTTATGGGCACTCATAAGCAATCATGTCTTGTATTAATAGTGTAAAGTAGAGTAGCATCAAGCTGGAGAGTATGATGACCTTCCACAGTAATGTATTTGAAAATAAATGTATTCAGTTTTATAGTCAAATATAATGAAAATATCAATAGAATTATAAGGACAGGATAAAAATCCCTACATATCCTCAGTATTAGCAAAGTTATTTTTTTGTTTCTTTGAAATATCCAGTTCATGTACATTACCTAAGTTGTTCTTACCGTATATGTATATAAACAGCATTTACATAAATATACCTCTTTTGTATTTCTAAATATACATTCTATTATCAGCTTAAAGAAAACCTTTTTCTTAGATAAAAGTTGAATGCAAAAGTAACCACAATCAGACACTGTCAAAAAACCCCGAACATTTACAGTAACACTTGTGAAAACAATTCCTGTTGTAGATCCATGACTCAGAAGTGTCCATTCTTAAGCAGCTGAATTTTAACGCTGTAAGAAGTTGCACACAGAGGCAAACAGTGACTTGCTAAACATGAGGAAGTTCTGACTGAGAAGTGTTTCATCAAGGCTAATCCATAAAYAACACATTTCCTTCTTTCTACACGTTTTTCAAAATACTCTTTTTGAAAAAATTCAAGCTTATATTGAGTTATGAGCACCTTACAGGTGTAGAAGGCAAGTCATAATAACCATTTGTTCAGATGCTATTGTACTGCCTTCTCCAAAATATCATAGTCCTCCAAAAATATCATGCATTGTTTTTCAGGTGCTTATCATACTAACCTGTAACTCTGAAAGGGACAATAATTCTTCCCAAACTTGCTCTATGTTCTGCATATTCTCTGCATCAGTGGGTGGTACTAGATCAGAGGATTCAGGTGGCTGAGTTTGATCAGAGGAAGCAAAGGCTGGGTTGCTATTGACCTGAGCAGGAACCAGTGACTGAAATGAAGCTGAAGAAGCCTGAAAACAAAAAATTAAAAAGCTGAACAAAACAATGATAACTAAAAAACCCACTCAAAGAAACAGACTTTCATTGTCCWAAGCAAAAATCTGGTTTTTGGAGTACTACCATTTCCACAGAACAAGCCGAAACAGGTACTTCCTAAGGAAAGGGTTTTTTTTTCATAAACAATGGAATAATATAAAAATATTCCCGTSGAAAGCATTTTCATATTAAAGAAATAGGGAAATACATCTAGAACATGGCTGGTGAAGGGTATAGAGCTCATGGTGCCAGGCTCACAGCTCGTGCTGGCCTTCACAAGGAGCTCTGGCTGTGGCACCCGGGAAGGGGAAGGGACACAAGCACCAACCACGCCACCCCCACCACACACAGCCCTAACTCAAGCCTACTCAGTGCTTTATTCTAGCTGCAGCCAGCTGAGGAGAAAACTCACATCCCTAATTAGTCTTATGCTGAARACAAATCTTAGAGAAGACATGAGGCTGACCCCATGGAAGACCACCCATAAAACCACTGCATCATGCATTTTTACCTCATGCTCATCTATAAATGGGAATGTTTCTGCCAAGAGATGCATGCAGTCATCAAAGGACAAGGCCTCTGCTTCTGGTTTTGAAGGCTCTGTGGTCTAAATAGGAAAGTTATGAAAAAAGGTTAGTGCATCTTTGAGTAACTGAAGAYCTTCCATTACAGCAACACATGCAAATTCATTTTAGGCAGCCACTAGCATAATGCCTTCCTGTGAATGGAAAAAGGGTTACACACACTCACAAACACTGGAGTTTACCTGTGAGAAAACAACGGGTGGCTCAGTATTTTCTGACTGAATGCWCTGAGCTGGCTGCACAGGAATAAATTCGCCTGTCTCTTCGTCTAACTCCAGCTGAGCCAGCAAGGCTTTCTCCTGCTCTTTTTGGAGCTGCTCTTGTCTTTCCTTTTCAAGTTTCTTCTGTTTCTCGAGTTCATACTCCTTCCGTCGCTGACTAGAATCAAAAACTTCACGTCYTGCCCCAAGGTCTATATCTTGCCTCCAAAGGATGTCGATCAAGTTCATGTCCTGCAACAGAAATGCTTTTTTAAAGCAAGTTCCTCCCCAGCAGAACTGTTTTAGAACAATAGCAAAATTTTATTCTCTGTGTCAAATGGGTGGACTCACGTAACTGAGGCTTATTCTTTTCATTCAGCAAAATTACCAAAATAAAATATGGCTCTATATGAACTTTCTGAAAGTGTGTGAACTGGTGGTTTGGTTTCTGTGGCCTATACACAGGCCTACAGAAACCAAGAATTTATTACAATTGGTAAGGTAATACAGGAATTAGCCAGAGGATAGATGTATTCTTCTTTTTTGACTTATCTCTTATTCTGTATCTTATAGGAACATGAAGATACAGAATGAATTTGTCAGAGAGAAAGTAATTTTTAGGAGGAAAGAGAGAAATTGAAAAGTTTGATCACATAAACCTTTATTCACGTGCTCTTGTAAAACTGCAAAAGCTGACTAAAAACCTGATTAAGGCTTTCTGAAGTAACTATAATAGCCATACTGTAAAATGTATTTTGAAATATTAATCTTCTATCCTGGTAATAATCTCAAAACATTAGCAGAACAGAGCTTCGGAGTTCTGAAAGAGAATCTGATTTCAAAGACACCAAGTGACACAACATCACTAGCACTAAAGACTATTACTAAAAAATTGTAATTTAAAGCTCAGTCCATGTTGATGTTCTAAATGTGGTTTGGAGCAGTGTAAACAGTGGTCACATTGTCTCAAATACTGTTAATCAGATGGCCCCTGGCTCATCACAGAGTCCATTGTTATCAGACCTAGATATCTTGGACATCAGCTACCCCTTGCACCTGTAGTGTTTAAGAAGACAAATGAAATTCTGCTATTAAGGGAAAATCAATTGCTTTMTACTATTTGCTTTGCAATTACTTTTAATTTATTGCACCAGGGTTTTTTTATTGGGGAGATTCTTTTGTTTTGCTTTTTCACTGTTCAAATAGTATTTTTAGGGCTGAAGTCTAGAGTATTTTCTCCTATGAAGAAAATCTAACACTCAAAACTTACAAATTTTTATGCCAGCTGATACAGATTTTTAATATTTGGTAGCCAGATTTCTCASATGGGTAAATGCCAGCCATTTAGCTGGTGCCTGGAAGTTTTTGATTTCCCATAATGTTTCACTATGCTTAAAATTATCGCTTGGGTAGCATACGAAAATAATGTTCAGTTTTGGGCATCCTCATCAGATTAACACACTGCAAGTAATACACCAAACACCGCATTTCATTTAAACAGACCCTTCCTGATTCACTCAGCAGCTCTAAACCCAAGAGATTATTTTTTTGTCATCATATCAAATTAAAACATTTCCTTCTCTCTAAAAGTTATTTTCAAACAGAGAAGCAAAGTAATCTGAATGCCAACTCAGGCTGCCATTCAAAATGATCATGTCTGTACAACAGTTGTGGCAAAAAGCTTTAGGCCAAGTCCACATCTGAACAAACCAATTTCACATGGCATGAACAACTTCTACTAATAACTATAAAAATGTATTTTGACTAAAATTTGGTAGT
Source organism: Malurus melanocephalus (assembly GCF_030028575.1). Lineage (NCBI taxonomy): Eukaryota > Metazoa > Chordata > Aves > Passeriformes > Maluridae > Malurus > Malurus melanocephalus. The sequence continues at coordinate 1,939,392 of NW_026623262.1, forward strand.
TACGTAAAATATCTTTGTGTAATACAATGCAAGCACTTCCAAATCTAAAACATATTTAAAATACCTTGCTGGGAGAGACCAAACCCAGCTTTAATGGTCAGCAATTAGAAGAAAAATAAGCTGAAATTATTACAGTGGCTGCCCAAGACAATGTTTGGTCTTTCCAGATTGGCAGGGTAAAACGAACTAATTAAGTTCTACAGTAATTGCAGATATTGCAATGTGGTATAGCTTCATTAAGGGCCAGTAGTTTACCAGCTGCTCAGTGTCTCCTTCTGCAGCAGATCCAAAAGTGTTTTCCAGTTGCTGAGCATTTGCAATATGTTCTGGATAAAACTGCAGGATCTGGATTTTAGGGCTCATTTCTGAATTATTCACCATTACAAAGCACCATTAAAAATGTGACTCAAAAGATTTTTTTGTGTGTATGTGCAGATAATGCACAAAGCTGTGAATTACCAGAGCTGTTTTCCTCCATGAGTTGCAACAGATTGCAGCACAMGAATATCAGAACTGGTGCTCAGTTTCAGGTTAAGTTATGAAAAACAAAAGTGAACAAAATAAAGAGCTACAGAAGGCAAAACATATTTTCCTTAAGAAAATCCTTCTAGCCTTAACACAAAATCATAAAACACAGCTATCGCATCTTTCAGTCATTTTAATGACAATATTCATTATCGAAGTAGCTTTGAGTGCTGCCTCATTCATGGGAAGAGATGTCTCCAAACACATCAGCTGACCTAAGAAAATGCTGTGGCTGTRCACTGCTGCCTCTTGTGTGTGCAGCAGTCAGTTCAGCAACCAGGATTCTTTTTTGAATGAATATGCTTGCACGCTTACCAAGATTGTCAGGATCTTGAGCTGCCATCTGACAAATATGACAGCACTGATTGGCTCCTGTCACCATTTTTCAAGGGACCATATTTAGGTCAGTGTCTCATCTCTGGCAAAGAGCTGAGCTTTGCCAGTGTCATCTTCTTCCCTGGGGGGCAGTGCTTGATAGGAGCATAGTTTTTGTTTTATTAAGTGTTGTGTTAGTGACTTAAAACCAAAAGGATGGGTTGTTTTATTTCTGTCATCACCATAGAACTGGAAAAGAGCCCTCCTATTTTCAGTTTGAAAAGCTGTACATAAATACAGCAATACTAGTCTTAACTTTGAATAACAATTCAACTAATTATTCTTAACATAAATGGGCTATATGGAGGTGTTCTTCTGATCAAAATGCTGATATGTAGTATCTAACAGCACCCTGATGTAAATATTAACCYGCCACTTAACACTGATCTATAATTTCAGTCAATGCTATTAGTAATACTGCCCTTTTCAAGAAAAAAAAAAAATTCTGGTCATTAGTCCAAAGCCTCAGGTCAAAGTTAATGGAGTCAACATTGACCAGTGATTCACTAAGGAATGAATCACAACCACAAGCACGAGGTAATGCCAAAGAACTCTTAAAAAAAACCCTTGCAGTCTAAAGCAAACATTTTGCAATTTTGTTCTTTCAGCCTCCCCACAGTCTTCCTCTTTAAATTATTTCCCTGYCTTGTGGAACACACTCACAGAGGTACCCACACAGGCAGAAACTCTAGGTTTATCACTGAAGCAATTTTCCCATTCTACTATGAAATTTTCCCAAAAGTAACTGTGCACTTGACACCTGGAGTATTTAAACTGAAGCTATTAAAAGGTGTTCTCCTTTCCTGCACAAGAACAACCTGCTGGTTTTTAGATGCCTCAGTATGATGTGCTGGGCTCAGAAAGACTCATTTAGTGGGACAGGCGAGCACAGATTGGCATCTAAAGTGGAACACGTGCCCCGAGAATCCTGTGAAAGATTCATCTGACCCAGAGCTGGCTGCTGCCCTTCAGAGCCACGCTGACCACTTCCCTGAATATCAGACACATTTACTGCAAAGGCACCAGCCTCATGTGACAGCCTCACAAGCACCCGCTTGTTCTTTCCTCTGTTGTGCAACTTCTTGAATTGCATCAGAGGAAACGACGGGTTTGGCAGRGCCAGGAGGCCACTCAGGAAGAGAAGAGCCAGGCCTGTGCCCAGGAGGGATTGCAGAGTGGTGCTTCCCCCTCCCCTGCAGCTCAGCTCCTTCCTGCTGCACACCARCACCTAGGCCAACGGGAAATACCCACATGGAATCCCGGAAAGTAGCACTGYTGTCCACCGTTTTGAACTTTGGAGAAAATCGTAAGGGTTTAATATTTGTCCCAAGCAGACAGTGTTTTGATTTTGGTTTTAATATTTTCTTTATCATTTTATAGACAGAGAAACAACTTCTCTCAACAAACTATATGCTTTGCTTTCCCATGACCAACATAAGCAGGAGGTGCCTTGTACCGATGGTTTGGTTCTTCTGTTCATTTAGTGATATGCTCTTCCAACCACACTGAGAGCTTAGTTTGGACATATAAAGGCACTTTTAATAAGATAAACATAAATGTTAAACAATTCACATTAAGCCACCATCTGGCCCCCAATGGAAATTTTCATGTTTTAGATTTACATATCAGCATTTGCCATCTGGGCAGAGTCTGTTACACATTTTATGAGAAAATCTCTGACTACATTGTAAAGCTTGACAATTAACTCTTATTGCTCCTAAGCAAACATTTGCAGAAGGGTAAACAAAGGAAAGAGACCCTGTTTTCATGTTACTTTCATAGACTGACTTCCGTGCTTTAAACAAAATGCTAATCTTTTGTTTCATCYCTGTCTGGTTTATCCGACTGGCTTTGGTGTTATTTGGAATATAAGCCACTTACAGGTAGCATTGTTAGAATGGAAACATCAGCAGCCCAAGTGTCAGCAGAGAATCARTCTGCTATCTGAGCACCTTCAACCCATTGTAAACTATCCCCTGGATACAGACCACAGTTGTGGCGTTTGTACATTTGCTTCTTAAGTCATGCCTTTTGCACCATAAATTGAGATAACACAAGCAGAATGTCTCACCAGATTTGTTTTCCTTTCCCATGATCTGTTAGCACCTAACCCCTAAACAGATGATTTCACATGCCAGCAGAAGTCAATACAGAAGAGCAACAGAATCAATGGCTGTGGCATCAGCAGGGAGCTCAGACCAGCATTCCACAAGGAGCAGGAAAGCATTCCTACAGCTTACWCACASAAAGGGACAGGGCAAAGTATTCYTCAATTTTTATCTGCTTTCCAGAAAACATTGAAGGGAATGAACAAAAAAGCACCTTGCATTTTTGGTTTATTAAAAAAAAAGCAGGGAAGGGAGTGAACAAAAAAGCACCTTGCATTTTTGGTTTATTCAAAAAAATGTGTCAGAAGTCAGRCTTAAGTACCTGAGATACTTCAAAGCRAGAATGAAAAGGATGCCAAAGTAATAAGGGAAGTACAAGAGGAGCTGGAAGCATCTTACCATTTCAGGAAAGCACAGTGGAAGCAACAGCTGAATGTCTTCCCCTCATTATCCTCTGAGGAAYTGATTTTGGTCAAGTAGCTTTTAAGAATTATTTATAAATAATTTAATATTTTCAAATGATCTCTGGCATCTCCATAACTACTGTTTGGTTTTCTAAATCTTTTCCGAGGTAAGTTACTTAACTGCAGCTTAGAATTGCAGGAAAAAAAAAATCTGGACAGATAAGCCTCATGCTTAAGAGAAGGCAGAGAAAGCAGATAAAGTTAGCTCAACACCATAACTTTTAAAAACAATTGAGAAGAATGGGGAAAAGGGAATGACAGAAGTTATTTACACTGGAGGGCAGAGGGGTACGWCAGCAATTTCAGATGTCTGAATTTTGTGTTTGGAAACATGACAGAACAGACAGCTGTCAAAGCCACATGACAGCAACCTGTGATTTGTGAACGCACAAGGTCACATCCCCAACTGCCCTGCAGAGCTGTCTGCTGTCCCATATTCTTTGCCAAGACCTTCTAAGAAATCTGGGAGGTAACAGGATGCTTGGATGGATGGAAGGGGTTATCTTTTTTCTGTCTTTCATACCTGTGCCACCTAACACTCCTGTGAGCATAGTGACACTACACCAGTGTGTTTTGACACTACACCAGCCTGCTTCTCTTGATGCCCATTTGCTCTTCTTAGTCCTAAAGCCTTTGGATGTCTGAGCCACAAAACACTCTTAAGGCCCCGGCAGGATAACTTACCTRGGAAAGGACTCAAAAAGGGTTGCAAAGCTCTAGTGATATTGCAAGAGAATTTTCACTCCCTGTCCATGTAAGTAGGCCTGTTAAATGCTATCCATGCTGACCATGCATATTGGGACATAATTCTGCCACAACTGAGCCAGATGAGATAGGATCGGTACCTAAAATGTTAAGTGTATGTATGCAAATTTCTATTTTYTCCTAACACACATATCACATATTCCAACATGCTCTCTCAGTAAACGCCAMATTGTCAGGATATACTCTTTTAAGTCAGATTAGTTGAAAAATTCCTTGGTTGGATTGTCCAGCATTCTTAAGAAAGCTTCACAAGCCTTGTCTGGACATTGCTCTGACAAAGACAAGGAGAGGGTCTGTCTGGTTGGAAGTACAACTSTGGATACCACTCACTCACTCCCCCAACCCTCACTCCAGAAACCACTCCTCTGAGAGATTAATTATTCATGTATTTCATCTGAAATATCATCTTCTAGGAATGGTAWCAACAAAGGCTAAGTCTGTAAACTATGTACAGCTCTTAATATGATAGTTTTCTTATACACATCCTATGGCAAGCAAGCTTTCCAAATATTTCCAAATATACCCTGTATAGTGAAAAGACAAGTTTCTTTAAGCCTGAAGAACATAAAAYGAGCAAAAATGTAACAATAAAAAATAGCTGTTGAAGGCTGTTYGTGGTTGTTAATGTACTAACTTTACCTAAATTCCAGAACCTGCAAAATCCTAATGCTAACAGCAAAGCAAGACCAAAGCAGGTAAAGAAAAACATCATCAAAAAGACAGCAAGCAAGAGGAAAAGGAAGGACAAAGAACAGTTCATTTCTTCACTCTAGCAAGTCTTCTCTTTTTCTGCAAAATCAATTAATCCCCACCTCCCTGCCACTCCTTAAAACACTGGGCATGTGCAAGAACCTCACAGCACTCCCAGCTCGGGGCACAGCAGCAGGAGCAACACTCTCCTCTCTGGCTCATCAATCTCATTACCAATAGTCAGAAATACGTATCTATGTCCTTTTCCCACCACCTTTGGTCTGCCTTGAGGTGACTATTTATGGTACAACAAATCAGGGGATTTGTGCTCAGTGCTGCAGATCTTTCTGCAGCGGACTGTTTCATGATCTATCTCAGACACTCCAGAAGCAGCTGTGCTTGTATAAATTGTTTAATCAATACATATTTTAGATGGTAGGTTTAAAATAGTAAGAGTTTAATATAGAGTGTTGGTTTCCAGGGGCTGAATGGGGTCTGGACTGATCCTGCCTTAACATACTAAAAAGAAATCCCAAACCCACTGTCTCATTTGCATGGCTTACAGAAAGCAAAATCTGAAGTCTGACATTGGTACTTATTTTCCTTGTCCAATACCTAATTTTTCCAAAGATATCCTCTAGTACTGAGGACCAGGTCTGTCATGCATTGTATCCGCTCCAAATTCCCTTATTTCTGCCTTAGCCAAAAGGGAAAGACAGAGTCAGGTCTAACATGGTGAGCTGATGACAATGATTTTTTCTTGAGTAAACTGAATTGTGTGCATATTTACAAGTGCTACCCTGGCTGCTCAGAAAAAGCCAAAAATGGCCACGGTCATCACCCTGCTTCTTTGAACTTAGTCCCAAAACCCTTGAGATCCCAGAGTGCTTTCTAGAACATCCCTATCTAAAGCAATGAGCCATACAGGTTTTCAAAGCTTCACTGTTTTAGTTAAAAGGTTTTCCTTTTTCAATSTCAATTATATTGTGTTAATCCAATTTTCACTTTTCCACTGTATATTTGGCTGGTGGTGCTGCAGTCCCTTCCACTCAAATTCTGAATCCCTCTTTCAGCTTAACAGAGCTATTGACTTGCTATTTCTTTACTCTATCTTGCATCAGCAGCGTTACAAAACGATTAAGTCAGTAAGCACAAAAAGTTAATATGTATCCAAGTTACAATTTATTACACAAGCCACATAATGAAACTGGGAGGCTGGCAAAAATACAGGATTGTTTTCTAAGAGTGGGTTAGTMTGTCTATTTGTTTTTGCATGCTTGATACATCAACAAAATTCTGCTGTGCTGCCCCAACAAGTGAAGTGAGCAATTCTGTTGTGGCTGACTTTCTTGCTGTTGTCTAATCACMGTTTACTGTACCATGTAACTCCATTTTGAAAGGTATTCAGCCATCTCAGATAGACCAGCTTTTCCTGAAATAAAATACAGCTTTAACTGCTTTATTTGTGTTTGGGGGTTCTTTTTCCTGCCAAATTAAAACTGCATCGTAATAAAATGGATATTTATTGAATTTTGTAATTTATACAACAATAATTCCCCCCCCCCATATGCAAACAAATAATAGAAGAAAAATACTGCTGATCTTTTAACCTTCAAGTAATTAAAGGAATACAAAAGCCTTTGTGTCCCACTCTGTTTTCTCTATTGAACCTACTGTACTTAAAAACAGTTACCTGTTAAATTATCTTCAAGCTATTCCTCTGTACCCAGCCAAACACGTACTCTGCAGACATTGCCACAGGACACTCACTAGTTTATACACAAGAGGATTTGTTTATAATAATGGCTCAGTCATCTGGGAAACATGATCCAGTCAAATTATAGCACATTCTTTCATCCAATGAAACAAATCAGGAAGCACAATGAGCATAGGAACAGAGAAAAGAACCTAAAAATCTGCAAATAACGTTTATTAGGTTGTATAACTCTTGGGTTATAACCTATTAGCCACAATTTTGATTTTTGCCCACATCTGGCAGAGYACGTAGGTATGCAGTTCCCACCGCAGTCTGTGGGGCACAGGTGGTAAAYAAATCCCCTTGGGAGCCAGTCCTGTGATTAACGTGCCCTTTTCACATACACAATCCACACAGATAGTGCCAGGAATTCAGTGTCAGTGCACACTTCTCACTAAATAAGCAGGGTCAGGGTTTTTTCGAGTGTTCAACCTCTAATACACTTCTTTAGTATCCACAAAGGGAAAAGAAACCAAACCCAGAAAAAAAAGCCAAAAATAAATTGCTATTCAACTGCTCACCACTGGGCAGTATAGAATCGTAACAGATTTGACAAAGGYATACCCACTGGCATACCTACCACATTTTAGCTGTGGTGGCATTTCTTTCCAAAAGAGTAATTCATGGTTAAATGACACAGGGAACTTAATTTGAATCTATGAACAACCTTCATTAGTGACATACTTCAGTCAATAATAATACCATTCAACTGTGCACCAATGATCAAAAACACCCTCCTTACATTTACACAAAGCATCATAGAAATAACTACTTAATTTGCAGGAAAGGAGTTTGTATAGTTTTTCCCCTTTCTCTAGCCACACCAAGATATATGAGTTATCCTTCCATGAATACTCCTTGCTTCCAGAATGAAGCAAGCATAGATATTACTCATTTTCTTAAGCACCTGAAATCAACACAATTATCTTCCAAAAGCAAGTCTCTAAAAGTCATTAGCCCCCACAAAGGCTTCAGGAAGCTCTTCCACATGAAGGTCCTACAAAATTAAACAACTAAACCAAAAAGCTCAATAAGGACCAACAATTCAGGCATACATATTTCAATTTATCACTTCTGTCCACAATGACAACTTTTGCTTAAAAAAGGTAAACCCATTGAGGAAGTGAACAATAACTGGCTAGGAAACTGAAGCTTTATCTGTGTGGTGTGTTCCAGCCCTYACTTTTCAATTTATAAATTCTGAAAGCAAAAGGATCTAACTCATTTCCAAGGCATAAACCAGAAAARGCAATTGGTTTTATACCTCTTGCCAAAGTAATGTTCAATATCTTCAAAAGAGCAACAAAACTGCAAAATGCAATCATCAGTAACTGCATCCTTCCATCCAAGAGCCTCCACCGCCCACGACTTTCCTTGGGGCTTCTTCCATGTCTGTCCCCTTGGAGTATACACTAGACTCATAGCCCATTTTATCRAAAACTCTCATCCCAAGCTTCATTTTTAATTTAAAATAATTCTRTGGGTCTGACCTTAGTGTCAGTGTTTCAGAATAATTTGAAAAACTCCATTAACAGTTTTATTATTGAAATGGCTTCCATTCTTCACTTTGCCAACAAAAAGAAACTTTGAGAGATGAAAGATGTCTAGAGATATACATACTAGTTGTCATCTGAGCAAGGAYTCCCAAGAGTGATCAGTGCAGACTAGATTCCTGCAGTGGCAGATGATAAAGAATTACAAATCAAGCCAGAAAACATTCCATGGCACTAGAACATTTCGCTGAGTCACAACAATTCATACTAATTGAAGAATTAACCTGATAACATTCTAGTTCAAATACTAAAACCAAAATAGAAAGCACAGTATCAGAAGTCACTATGCTGTAATTCTGTTACAACCTATACAGCTATAAGGCACATAAATATGATGCTCATTTCCATAGCCAAATACTTAAATTTAAATAATTTGGAAGACCAGCTGTCAGAAACCATGATTTAGATTCAAATATAAGTTTCATATTATGTTGTTTTACTAGCACCRTTTTTGTTTCTGACTTACTTCCATTTTCATCTTTAGGTATCTTAAATACTAYTTGTTTCAAAAGTTCACTCAGGTTTGTTTGATTTATTTTACAATATCAGTGGGACAATCTTCCAGAAATTCCTCAGCTGACACAGGCTCAAGGCCCATCTACAGTAGAAAAAAAAGCCAAGTGTGAATATAATTCTGCATTATAAAACAGAAAACATATCCATGCATCTAATGTCAAGTAATTCACAGTAATGTCAAGCAGATTACATCAGGCTCTACAGTACATTTATACCAAGGACACTTCATGACTGTATTATCTGCATTTCTGCAGACATATCAGTGACTGCTGTGATAGTGAAGGCAAGCATTATCAGTGTAACAAGCTGGGGTGGAATACTCCCACGGACACGTCTTGGATGACCTGTGTCGCTACAGTCTCCATGTTCTCCATCCAGCCATGAAGCATCTGAAAATCTCACACATCTGGGCTGAGCTGCACAACCTCCAGAGCCACCCACTCATCCCTGCCATCCTCTCTTGTCCATTGTTCTGCTACCCAGCTGACTGTGGAACACGTCATCTGGTCACATAACTGCACGCAATCTGACTGGAAATACCCTGATTTAGAACAAAATTCAGCCTTCTTACCCAACAGCACATTAACTCAAACAAACAGTTGCTGAAGGCAGAAAGAAGAAATGATGAAGTGCTCCCGCCCAGGCGGSCAGCTGCAGAGCAGACATTAAAACYGGCCATCCTACATGGGAGCAGGCAGCATTCCCAGTGCCAGACCTGCAGCAACCACGTGCTGCCTGGGAATTCTGAATGGAGACCTCCCAATCGGGAGCCCAAGCAGCACAGGAATTGTTCCATTCTAATGACAGCATTAAGTACGAAGGTACTGATTTTACCACAAGGGTTCAAACAAACAAAAATCCCCAGGGTTTTTTTCATAATAGCGCTTTACAGATAAAGAGTGGTGATGACCTGAGCAGGAAGCAAATCAAAGTCACAGCAACTTTTCATGTAACTCAGCTGTTGAAAAGACAGTGCTTTAACATTTTGTAGGTATTAATTTTTAAACAYAGCAAATAGACACACCCTTAATCATAAAACAAACCTCCTCTTAGGCACGCTATCGACCAAGCTCCTTCTGAGTCAATTTCTCAAGTAYACAAACTTTGTTTCGCAAGCCGTCYCCAGGAGTGGAATTTTTATTCYACTTACAAGAGACAGCATGTAAAAATCAATACAGCAAACAGCAATAAAACTTTGAAACTGCAAGACAGAAGTGGGGGCATGGAGGGAAAAGCTGGTATCTTCATATTTCATAGCAATACAGAAGATACTTCCTTAAAAGGTTTTAAAGAGATGGCAACATAACTTGTTGCTGCAACTCCAATCTTAAAGGAACTTTCTTTTCCTTTCTCTTCTCCTTTTTAAAATATTTCTCACAATAATACTCTAGAARTTAGGCTAAAAGTCTAACTGCAAGACATGTACRAGGTTGGGTGGTCCCTCAGTACTGCAACAGCATCAACAACAAAGACGTAACTCTGGAAACGGTTTAGTTTATCTGTAGAGAACATTAATAGTCATTTACAGTACCTTCCAAATTTATTCACTAAATAAACAATGTTTCTTCCCAGTACAAAAACTGGAGCTAATCAGGCCAAAATCAGAAATCTGAACTGACATAACAAAAAACTTTAACTGTATCTGTATTACATAAATTGCACCCATATAAGTATTATTTCTAAGCTATACTCATACTACTACAAAAAGCTTTGCCACCTAGTACCTGTGCTRGGGTTTAATAATATACTACTGAGCAGCAGTTATACTCTGCTAGTAAAATAATGCTAACTTTGAGTATTAACATTCGTATTCTCTTAATAGCTTTCCAAGATCTCCCAAACAACATATCTAATTATTTTAAAGTGAAGATTAACTTGTAAATTAGGAGGCAAATACAAAGCCAATGTATTGATATATAACATTGAAAAATCAACATGTCAGTTAAAGAAAATAGAGAAAATTTCACCGAGAATTCAAAATGGCAAAAGACAGAAAACAGAAGATCCTTCATAGGATAAAGACAAAYGCTTTTCTCCAAAGCAGTCAAATAATTAAATACTTTTATCCTCACTAGATGTTGTTACAGACTGCTTGGTTACCCAAATTACATTTAATTTAAATGCATGGTGCCATATWAATACTGAATTTAAACCTATGGTTCTGAAAGATTTTGCTCCATTTGAAATGGACAGTTGGCATATGGATGTCAAGGTAAAACTAAAGTAACACCAATATTAAAGTAATATTAAAACATGGTAATTTGCTGGGGAATATAATTTTTTATTTCCTTATTTTAAAGAATGATAAAGAAAAATTAAGTATGTATCTAAAAATCACAGAAATAGAAAAGCAGCTTCACTACTGTGCTGCACAGAGTTCTAATACTGCCATTTGTAATAAAAAAAAAACTTTAAGGCTCTAAGATAATTAAATTCTTGCTACTGCCAATTAATATGTGACTGTCACTAGCTTTGCTTTTACCATACAGAAAGCAGTTACTGGGGAGGAAAGCTAAAAGTACACAATGCCTATCTTTACTTGAAACGCATTTGCCGGCATCTGTTCCAGATAAGCGCTTATCTTCCATGGTTTTCAGCAGTTTTATCTACCACAGATAGCACTGCTGCCTTCAGTTCTTACCACTGGTYTAATTGTTTACCTTAATAAAACAAATATGCCATAAAAGTATTACAGTTGAGCAACCCTGAGCGGCATTGTAACTCACTGTATATCGGCCATCYTTGGATAACACAGATCCAAAGTCATGACTTCCAACTCCTCCTCCATGACTTTTCACTGGTCTAGACTGAAAGATTTGCAGAGGTAGCAGATGAAGTGTTTTCATAACCAATTAAACCAGTTTATTGCTGAAAAAGGACTGAGCSGACCAACATGTCCTATTTTTCCCCTTCACCTAAGCTGTATTCTGTGGCACGAAGTTCAACTTTGGTATAATATACTGGATCAGAAAACTGAACAGACTTCAAACCCTTTCAAGTTCTCTAGGAATGTGCTATATTAAAATAATAGGTTACTTAGGGTTGGAACGAGATACAGGCCAAAGCAAACTTTAACCAGGTGATTAACCTGGAGACTTTGTAGCACTTCTTGCTGGCTGCAACTCAAGCAGCAGGGGATTAATATTTAATTCATGCTAACAAGTTAATAACTGCACTTGTACTGCACTGACCTCAGCCAAGACAATCACTGGAAATACAACACACACAAATTGGCCTAATTTTAGAGAAGGTTTGGTCATTTTAAAGCTTGTATTTATAACTGCCAAGGGGAAAAAAAAAACAGAAGAAGCAGTGTTCTAGATACAAAAATCAAACTATTTCTTCTTCACAATGAATCAGATATCCAGTGTTACAGGTACAAGTACACTTGACATCATTTACTARCATCTTCACCTGGACTTTCTATGTTTCCTCTTCCTCCCCTAAGTTCACTCTTCTCTGAGCCTGAAATTGATTATTTTTACTCTCCTTATGAAGTCTACTGCATTCCAAAAACTGGGGCAATGACAAACTCCAACRGCTTTCACTGTTTTGGGTCTTCTTGGTGCTACTGAAAGAACAAATACAACGAATTTTTACAACTATTTATGAAAAACTCTAGTAAGGAATAGTATGAATTGATTTTACTTAAAACAAATACTTCACTTAGGTCCTTCCACTTCTAGTGTTCCTCAACATCACCTCACATAGCCCAGAATATTCCACAAGGGTATCTGAGATTTTTTTAACAAAATAACTATGTTCGAGGTGATATTGCTAGATTCATTTCAGTCAGGATCATGGAACCAAYACTACCTATCAAAGAGGTATTTTTTTCGCTTTGCAAATTAAAGAGGTAAAGAAAGCAAAAAAAAAAAAATCAAAAGGGTATTCAGGTGCAACAACAGATACAATAATAATTTTCAACTATTTCCTTGTCTTTCAGAGTTATACATAACCTACTGCATTTGTATCCAGCATGAGTATTATACCATTTCTATCTTCTCAATTAAAAATGAAAAAGAATAAAAGAGATAGAAACACAAAATTTATTCTTGCCCATGAACATTAATGGGAAGTGTAGGCAAACCTTCCCAACCGCCCACACAGTCCTATAAAAACATCTCAAGTTCTTTAAAGAACACAAGAAAATCCAGCTGCCCTCTGCTTACAGTGAATGTTCTTCATCGTTCCAGTTTGGTCTCTTTCAAACATTTCCCAATAAACTTTCAAAACCAACCTCTTCCCCAACTTTAAGTGCTAAAAATGGATTTCTTCAAGTGAAATAGCCAGGTTTTCTGAGACAATGAACCTGCACTTCCACCAATTTCCATGTAATTGTAAATTCTTGTCACATTTTAAAGACAAGCTAAAGAACAGGATTCATATGATGGATATTTACTACACAAATAATATCCAATTAGCTGTTCTCCTGAATGGATTGACACAATCAGCTTCTGCTAAGCTACATTCATTTCAGCCAAACATACTACATTGCATTATATCTAACACTGGCTTAACTGAAAGATATTTTGTCAGTTTTGAAGGAAAGAAAACTCTACCAATACAGCTTAATATCAAGGTGACCATAGAACTACTGGGAGTGTCAAGATAAATTAATTTTTACCTAAGGAAGTGCTTTGATACTCTCACRTCTACTTCCTCCAAACTTGTTCTCCATTTTAGTAGATAACAATACATTCAGAAATATGGGATTTCTGAATTTTATCCACACAGATACAGGAATAGATATATCTACAGAAATCATGATCAGATATTCCTGTTCAATAAGGTTATTAAATCTCCTTATCAAGAAACTAAAAAAACAAACAAACAAACAAAAAAAAMMMCMAAAAAAAAMCCCAAAAAGGAAAGACTTGTTGCCAGCCCTGAGTGGTGTACTTGTTTGACTTGCCCACAGAATCTACGCTCATGTGGAAATGATAGGCTATTAGAAAATGAAAAGTAAACCTATTCACTTGACAATTTAATGCAGTATATCAAGAAAAAAAGTATATGTAATTTTTCATTAAAGCCCTTTAGACTCAATGGATCACACTACTTGAGCTGGAGACTCTTCAGGACAGCTCTCTAGGTAGAAAAACCCTAACAGGTACACTTACATCACCACGCAATTATTTGTCTACTTGGTTTTGSCGGTAGTTGAAATTATTCTTACTTCCATTCTAGTGCAACCCAGAGCTTCATTATTTGTGCTGGAAATGGAATTCTTTCCCCCCTCTTGTTGTGAGGCTCCAAGTTTAATAACTGAGCTTATTTAGCTTTTCTACAAGGCTACAAGCAATCGTTTCAGTAACTCCAAATTAACTGAAGAGAACAGCTACTATGTCCTGCCTTCACAAGTGTGATTTGAAACACCAATACACTTGTTCTATTGCAGTCTTTTCTCTTGGATGGCTTGAGGTCTTKGTGTGATAGGCAACATTCCATTTCACCTCTGTATACAGAGATGCATCCCATTCCAGGCAGAGAGGTACAAGGGAATAGTATCCACAAGAATATTGCAAGCAATAGCTGWGCTAAGTCCCACGGAAGTACATAGCACAAAGTGGAGATTTTACATTCTGCTTAAGGAGTTTGATCAATCCTGCACTCACCTTTACTACTGTGACAATTGCTACAAGCCACATAGACACTAAGAACTTGTACAGTACTTGCAAAAATGCCATCCTTCCCATCTGTTGGCTTGCAAAACTGGAGGGGCTAAATGCACACTGTATTCCCCCTCACTTGGAGTGAACATTTTACAGTACARAGTATGTGACTTTTCCATTTAATGAATTCATTCAGAACTGTATGTCAAAGATGATGTTAAGTTGCTATCTAAAAAACACAGTGCCTTTTCAGGCTAGGTCTAGCAGCTGCTGAGCTCAGATAGGAAAAGTGCAACAGGTGGCTTAGTAGAAAGGGTTTGAAAAAGGCAGGCAAATAAGTAACAAAAGTAAGGTTCCTGGAAGAGAAGTCACAATGGATTGGAGAAGAAGGTACAGAAGCAGTTACACAGGAATTCGTCTGTCAAGAGTACCTCACAAATGAGATCAAAAGTGCCTTGATAATATAGGCAAAACCAAATTCACAGGGTGCTTACRTAGCACAGGCCAAGACACTGATTTTTGTTGCAGTATTTTCCAAGAAACCGAGAAGGCAAGGTGGAGGTCATGGCTGTACTACCCAGTGCCAGCGAAACAGATGGGCCAAGCAGAGCTATAAGTGGTCCAAGACTCAAAAGCAACTGTATCCAAGGAACAGAAAAACGTACACCAATACTGCTAAAGTGACAGTACCCGTAGGAAGTGTAGGAAGTACCCACTTGTATATCCTAAAGAATGGACAACGTTAAAAAAAACTGTACTGTATAGCTTACATTGCCCCAACACACACTGGAAGAGTATCAGAACACGTGAGTCTTCATTTTRCAGTATGAAAAGAATCAAAACAGCTCCAGAACAACTTTTAAGAATTATATCTTTAAATCTAACATTTTGTTTATAAGGATACGTTTCTACTTAAAAGCCCAAGAAAAGTACAATTACAAAAACTTATAATGGAGTTCAATTATGTTTTCACTTATTCACACAGCTCTTGTGCAACTAGTCTACAACACAACAGTACTGAACTTCCCCAGAGTTCGAGAGCAGAGGCTCCACAGCACACGAGTACAAACCACAAACACCCCTGAGCCTCCAGGACATTCGCTCTGGCAGAGGCCACCCCGGCTGCGTCTGCTCTGTGCCCAAAGCCCTCTCGGGGCGTTYCCAGCGGGCGGAGGTGCCGGAGCGCTCACCCCGGCTCGGGCTCCTTCTATGCGAGGCTGATCCGGACCCGAACTGGAACCCGGAGCCGGCCCGGGAGAGCGCGGGGCAGTGCTCAGCCCAGGAGCGGGCCCGGGCTGCAGCAGCGGGAAGCGGCGGTAACTCACCCGGGTGCGGAGCGGGAGCGCTCGGGCCCGCCGGGGGCAGCGACTCGAGGGTGCGCCCGGCTCGGGCAGCCCCTCCGGCGCCGGCGCCTCCCCAGCCGCTCCCTCGGGGGTGGCTCCGGGCCCTCGCCCTGCCCGGCCCTCCCCGCGCTGCCGGTGCTGCGGGCGGTGCTGCGGGCGGCCCTCACTGACCCCGGCCCGGCCCCCGCGGGCAGCGGGCGGGCTCTGCGCGGCCCCGCCCCTACCGTGACTCAGCACGTTCCGCGGGGCGGGGCGGCGCCACGTGCTCCGCGGGCTCGTGACAAGCGGCCCGCCCCTCACACCGCTGGGGCMGGGCCGCGCCGCTGGGGCCGGGGGCATCGGGACCGCGGGCACCGCTCTCACCTGCGTGCCTGAGGCCGGCTCCATCTCCATCTCCATGGCGCGGGGCCGGGGCGCACGGCGGGGCCGGCGAGGTGCGGCTGGCCCGGCACCGCCCGCCGCTTCTCTCAGCGCTGTTTGGGGACGGGGCTGCGCCGGGACGGCGGCCGCCCCCGCGCTCCGCCCCGGCCCGGCCGCGCAGCCACTCAGCGCCCGCGGGACCCGCGGAGGCGGTGGCTTTCCCGGCAGCAGCGGCGGCCGTGCCGGGCACTTGGTCCGCGCTCCCGCCGAGGCCGCGGATCCAAGCTCCCACCCACCGGGCAGCCCCTGCTCCGGGTGTCGTCGGTGAGTGGAGGAGAGCTCCTGCTCCGGGCGAGGCCGGTGAGTTCGGCGCTGGAGCAGGGAGCCCGGCGGGCAGCGCGGAGGGACGGCAGAGCCCCGCGAACAGCCCCGTGTKGGCCGGCTGACCCTGCCGGACGGGCGAACCCAAACGAGCCACCAAACGAGACATCGGGACATTCGGGGCCGGCACACACCAAGTGTTTGGAATTGGTACCTCCAGTTTGGAATTGGGGCGGGGTTCCCCTCAGAGCGGCARTGTCACTAGTCCTGATACCGTTTTGTCAACCTTTTGCCTTTTCCAGCTATTTAAAATGCAACACACATTAACAACACGTCAGAGCCCCTCAACACATTGTACTCCTCAGGCATAACAAAGCACGTGTCAGAGCACTAAAAGTAGGGGGAACGCTTTAGAGCAGACAAGCCACCGGCCAGGACCCTTTTTCCAGTGTCAGTTACCAAATTATTACAGTGTTATCTTAAAGCACTTCTCATTTATATGGTAATTGACATTAGAGAGCAAGCTGAATTCCCCTTGAAAATACAAGCAGCAGCCAAATAGTTAATTCAGTGCACTGAACACTACTTTGAAAAGGCTCTGACTGCTGCCATTGTGTGTGCAGCCAGCCTGACGGGATATGACACTATATACCTTTCAGGTCCTTYGGTCCCTCCTTGAGCCCATTTCTGAGACTACTTTCAATGATCTAATAGGACCAAATAGTGTGGAATTAGAACACTCCAGCTAGACCTGATAAATCTCCCTATTTCTTTGCGGGCGGTTAGTTTCTGTGCTGTGCAGCCAGAGTTCTGCGCTGGGTCTCTCTCAGACCTTGCTTTGGATATACACAGCTGCKGAGCTGTTGGTGCCATTTAAACAGAGCTAGAGCAGACATCTGATTTTCAGGTTTGCCCTTCAAAGTACAAGAGTGTGAMTTAACTTTAAAAATAGCATAAGTGTATAAATTTGATATAAATCTAACAATTAAAGTTCTTTGCACCTTCATGTTGCRGGTGCATGTCTACCCAAAGATATTGCTTGCTGTAATTAAATGAAATTGATATATCCCTTGGTAGGAAGAAGAATCTATAATTTAAGTAGATTTCTTATATGCATATTTGATAACTGTACTAGATGTAGGGGAAGCACTTTCCTTACAATGAAAGTTCAGTTCAGCACGGAGCTATGGAGCCATTAAACAGTGTGGAGGTCTARGCAGAAGGTGTGCTGAGTGAATTAAGTACACTGCAGCAGCTCTTACGATGCTGTGGCTTTGATACCATGGAAGTGGAATGCATGGTGACAATGAATCATTTGTAATGGAAAACAAACAGCAAAATTTAAAGTATATTCCTGCGTATTATTTTTGTAGTCCCACTTTATTCTGGGGCGTGATACTTAACTCAAGTGAATCCAACTGAAAGGACTCTTGTTGAAGATTCTGGAGAAACTGAAGCAGGCTGTTGTAAGTTAAAGAACCATTTGAATGTAGCTGCTGCCAGCTCCTTGCAAATTATGTTTTTGTTAAGTACCAGCTTTTGACCTTTTCAGTATTATAAAAGAAACAGTAAGCAGACCATGTTAGCACAAAAGGAGTAATACACAATGTCAGTTCATGAAAAAATGCTGTGAAGCTATAAAAGTGTCTTTTCTCCATGCTTTATTTAATAGAAAACAAAATAAAAGGAAGTGTGAATCTTAGGCATTGGCATGGGTTGTATCATAGTGCAGAAATAGTATGCAGAGCCAAGCAGCTTGGAGCCTGGGGTGAAAAAAAGGCAAGGACACTTTCAGGTCAGGCCAGATAAAGGAATACTGAATATATATTTTCTTTGTGTTCTTTGTTTAATTTATTTTCTCCTTTCCTTATCTTCACATCTGGTGCCCCATCGGATCAACACTTCATTTCTAATGAGAAGGCAGTAATCCAAAAATCAGCTTAATGAAAGTGCTGCATCTCACTGCATTATTCCTGCTGTACACCATTGARGAATGAAGTATGGTATAGTATTGGGAGCTTCTGAAACAAAGTACCTGCAATACTTCTTCAATACTGTTATTYCTTGTCATCAGACAATCTGAAATACCTGGAAACACAGATTTGCTTGTGAGTTGCTGTCTTGGGTTGATTTTATGAGAACAYTCTATTCCTATATTCTATAACACTATATTCCATCTGCTTGTATGCCCAAAAGGTGCCTGTGCCTTTAATGTGACCCCRAAGAAGGGGCAGGGGCAGCCGGGAAGGCAGCRTGRGCAGTTAAAAGCCAGGGCTGCTGTGCAGTCCTTGGCTTTTGGAGCTCATGTGCAGGARAGTTACATTGTTGCTGCTTAGCTAGCTTGGGTTTGTTAGCTTGGGCAAACGGCTTTCCCTGGACTGCTATCCCTTCTGCGACTCCCATGATTTTCTGGAGCAGAYAGGCAGGGCTGCGGTCTGAGAACCAGGAGGCAARYGCCGACCWGCTGGGCGCTGGCSGGGAAAAGTGGTGGGCACTGCACAGTCTCATCCTGGACTCCAGAGAAGCCAAGCCAGTGACAGAAAAGCACACTGAGCCCTCTGTTTCATCCACCGTGAGGAGAGGACTGCCACCAGGTTTTTTCACTGTTGCCCGAGCGGCCGTGTAGACTTTTTTATTTTTTCCCTAGGACAAGAGCCGCACCATCTTTCTCCGCACCACATGGCYGAGTGKCTGTGGGGGAAGGAGGCRGTGTTCGTTCCTGGACTTTTAAATATCTAACAGTTACTTTTTATCTGTGTCCTGTGGGCACCATGTTTTTTTAATAAACTACTTTTTTTTTCTCTTCACTTTTGCCCAAACATCTATTTCATATTGATGGGAAAAAAATATCAAATTTTTCACTTCAGAGGAAACGTTTACCCTGTTACATTTTTTCTCTGAAAACATTGTCTCAAACTGAGTCAGTTGCCCTTTATAGATTTTTGTATATAAGGTTTTGAGGAAAGTATTTTCAATTAACATTTCATCTTTTTAATCGTGGAGTTTATTTGGAATACAGTAACATTACCATGTAGTATCCTTGGAGAAATAYGGCCCCACATGTAGTGCTCTAGTCTCTGCTTGTTAAGTATGGACTTTAGACCACAAACGAAAAATCCAAATGCTTTTCCATTTGCCATATTCCTGTTAGTATACACTCATTTATATTATAAAGAGTACATAAMTTATTCTAGATGTATTGACACTCATTATTGCAATATGATATCTATGCAAATGGGATATATATAATTTCTCAGGAATTCAAAGTAGCTGAAGCAGTATATTCAAGAACAACTCAAGGTGGTACTTTACAAAGATGATAAAGAACTTTTTATGACTTGATTTTAAATGTTACATATTGGCTATTTGGATATTAGACATTCTCATTCTTGCATTAGATTTGTTTCTCAATTGTAGTAGTTAGAAAAATATTTATTTTATTATTAGAATTCTGATATATTTTAGTATTATTTTTAAAATAATTTATATGCATGGCATTTTATGTTAATTTATATTACAATATTTATGAAACTTCATAGTGCCACCTACTGCTGAAAATCAAACCTTTAAAAATCTTGCTAGGTTGGGTACYCTTAGATTAAAGGGGAAGGAAATATCTGTTGAAAATACAACTTTCAACCCCCTAAACAATGTTGGAGACATGTCCTGACTTGCCAAGTCAGCTTCAGACACTGAGWTTCTGACCTCCCAACCAGTGACTATTTTGACTGAAACTCTGATGAGAAGTGACTCTGAGGATCTGGGATTTTGACTAGAAGTTTTTTTGATGTTACATTTTTAATAAAGGATTTTATTTTAAAATTAGTCCCTGTGATGTCCCTAGAAAAACACTGATGAAGGGAATTGGGAATCAGGGAGCAAGATTTATTTTTCATTCAGTGGTAAGGAGAAAAATCTCTGTTTTACAGAGAGTCCTGTATGAAATGTAAATCAAACACCTGGAATTAGCATCACATGTGACACAAGCTCTGTTCCCTTCTTACATCACAGTGTCATGAAATGGACCATAGATCCCTGCTTTTTAATTGGCATAAGATGGCAAGTTTGAAGCCACCATGGTTGGAATTAATCTTCCCTGACCCCTAACATCTTAAAGTTAGATGAGGTTAGCGTACAATCTGAAGTACAGTAAGTGCTCCTTTCATCTCTTCGTGGAGAAGACCCTATCTCTAGGTCTAGTGAAATAGTTACCATATGCCTACAACCTTTGCCCACATTCCAGACATTCAGTATTGGTTATGATCTTATTCCCAGGAACCATGGAAATACAGGAGGTGGTAAGACTTCATACATGAACATGAGTAAGTAGAATATAGACCCTTAATCTTCCTGAGGAAAGTTCAACTTAATATTTGACTCAGAGGAGTCAGGAATTGGTCTTCTGCTGGTACTTGTCTCATCCTGTAGACTAAGCTGACATTGATGGGATKTGAATATGTAATTGTCAGTTTCTGTCTTGTTACAGCTTGATGACTTAACCTTAGAAATTAACTTCCTTTCAAGTTGAAATGTTCTTGAGAACATTGCATTAAAACAGATAAAAGATAAMACAGGGATGTTTCAGCTGTTGCTGAGCAGTGCTTGCACAGTGTCAGGGCCTTCTCTTTTTCTCAGGTTTCCCCAACAGGAAGGTGCACAAGGCTGGGGGTGCACAAGGAGTTGGGAGGRGACACAGCTGAGACAGCTGACCCCAACTGACCRTAAGTATACTCCAGAACATATGCTGTTGTGCTGGGCATATAAAACTGAGAAGGAGGAAGGAAAGGGCGATGATTGGACTGGTGGTGTTTCTCTTCCTGGGTCACCAATACCTGTAATGCAGCTCTGTTTTCGTGGAGRTGGCTGAATGCCTGCCTGCCAATAGGAAGTGAATAAATTCCTTGTTTGTGTGCGTGGCTTTTGCTTTGCCTATTAAACTGTCTTTAGCTCAGCCCATGAAGTTTCCCACTTTTACCCTTCTGATTATCTCTCCCATCCCACTGGGGATAAGTGAGCATGTGGCTGTGTGAGGCTGAGCTGCCCACTGGGCTTAAACCATGACAGACTTTTTTTGGTGACCAACTTGGGGCTCGAAGAGTTTGAGGTAACGGCAGGTTTGGTTGGAGTTTGCTAGACTSAATTTGTAGCTTTTAGTGCTGTTTAGCTATTAATTGGCATGCTTGCCATAGGTCTTGTTTGCCCTGTGCATTAGTCTAGAGATTGTTAGTGGCTTCTTTTCGCTGCAGGGCTTATCATCTCACCCAGCTGTGCCTGGGAACATTTTGATAAGAGCTGTGGCGATGTGCCGGAGCTGGCTCATGGCCTGGGCAGCTCTGCTAGGCCAGACAGGCTGCAGCTCCAGTGTCAGCTTGAAATGAAGGCACTTGACCTGTGGATAAGTCCATGCAGGAGCAGGACAACCTGAAGTGCCTGTGGCTGTGGATAAGAGCGTGTTGGAACAGAATCATCTGTGGCCATGGATATGTCTATAGCACATCAGGTACAGCCCTGAAGAGACCTTGGCCCCTGGATAAGACTGTGCTGGAGGAGATGCGCCTCAAAAGTGACTGGGGCTGTGCCTAATTCCAGGCCACATCACGGGTACCCTGGAGAGACTGTGGTCTGTGAGTAGGTCCACACTGGAGCAGTTCTACCCCTAAGAGACTGTGGATAAGTCCATACTGGAGCAGAGSCAAGGGCAGGAGTCCAAAGGGACCAGAGACGGAGACTGTAATGGGGACACCTTTAAATTGATGTAAACTATGATCTGAGTCACATGCTATGTGATTACTTACGGCAGGAACCGCTGCCAGTGGAGAACAAGCCTTGCAAGAAGTGGTGCATGTGAGCAGTGAACCTTACCTCAGCTGGCTTTGGTGCCCAGCAACTCCACACAACACAGCACCTCTCCAGTCCTGAGTGACCAGGACCTGAGAACAGATGGAACCTAATGACATAGACTAAATTAATTCAATGGACATTTTTATAGATATTTTACAGGGAATTATATTCTGTGAAGATATCAAAGGATGGGAAAGATGAAGGTTGCTAATGATGACCTGTTGGATAGTATGGGACCTGAGCATGATGTAAATAGCAGGGAGAAAGGTGTGGAGATTGTATTGGCTATGGCTGGGATAGATTTAATTTTCTTCATAGTAACTTTTACGGTGCTGTGCTTTGGATTTGTGATGAAAACAGTGTTGATAAAACACTAATGTTTGCACTTCTCATGTGACAGAGGGAACACCTGCACTGTGACCAAGGAGGAAGGATGAGCATTCTCACCCTTGGATAGGTATTTTGCCCATATGCAAAGTGTATGAGTTACAAGTTAATGAATCGCRAGTTACTAATGAGAGAATGTGGGAGTTAGAAACCTCATGACCTAAGTGAGGAATTAGTGAATTCATAAATTTGCATAGAGTTTGTGCAAAGGGGACTGAGCCCTTCTTCGTTGTGTTTTCTTTCCAAATGAGCTTATGTAATAAAGTTTAATTTGCAAAGTACATTGTCCTGTGAATTTGAGAAATCCAAACAGACCATGACAGAGTGAGTAGTCTGTGGCACTTCTCCTTCTTACCTGTCCAAATATTTTAAAACAGAGGCAAACAGACAGTGACTAGGGATGCTCCTCTGAAAGGAGCAGGGCAAATCCTTCATTACATTTAAGTTCTGTATACCTTGTCTACTCTGCAATCTTATTATCCTTTAAGAGCTTTGCCAAAGACCTCTGGTGGCTGCTCTTTTTTCCAGGGAAGTTATAGTCCACYCAGTCCTTCCCTCTTGTTTCACTCATGGACTATGGACTTAAAGTGTTAATGTGTGTCAGCCTAAATAATTAAAAGCAATGCACACTGTATCCCAGAAAACTAGAACGCTTGAAAACCTGCTTCTTCCGACACAGAGAAATATGCAAACTCAAGTCACAGTCAGCAGGAAAATGAATAAGCTATTTGGTGATACCATGTGCAATAAAATAGCATCATAAAAATGAAATTATTTAAAGTAGCATTCAAATCACACAGTCATCATTGATTTAGTTTCCAATTATACAGAGGTAATTGTATTAACAAACTGCCTTCTTCAGTTTGGTGGGAAAACAATTGAAAGTTTTAATAGTCCTGGCATCTGCAAATAATAAATGATATGATCTGTGCACCCAATCCAACTAGAATCCTAATGCTTATTTTACCCAGGGCACACTACAATATTGGTATGTCTGAGATGGAAGATGCTTCTATGACTTTCTGGAGGCAAGACAGTTCTAGAATGAATCTAGAATAGAACAACTGTTATAGAATTAAAGAYTGAAATATGCTAAAATAGATAAAGGAACTTATTCTGGAGTTAATGGTGCTGTATATATTACTATTTAAAGTACAAGTTTAGTTGTGTGAATAGAAACGTTTGCAGCCTGCATTGTATCGGATACAGTGAGAAGAGTTTTAAAAGACAGTTTTGTGACTTCCACTGCTGAAGCCAGACTAGCTCTAAAGAAACATATTACAAAGGTTCTAAAGTGCATCATGGGCTTTAGTCAGAAMCCCATGATTGATATGCTGTTGAACTTCCTACCATCCTCCAAGTGTTGGAATAGTTATGGCATAGGTRAGCTGACCCAGCTCCTGCCTGCCTTTCTTTCCCTTTAAATTCTCCAGCACTCCCAGGAGCCTAGAGTTTTGTCAACTGCACTCTATAATTGTTAATGGATTTTTTGTTGTACTTTCCACATCCAAAAAAAAATCCAGAAAGTGTGAAAGCAAGAATAGTRCAGAGATCTCCTTGACTTTCATCTTCTGATGCAAGAGATAACACAAGCATAGGTAGCATATCTGCCCTCTCAAAGTATTTGAATATATTAAATCTATACAAATATAACTCTTTAATCAATTGTTCGTTCATAATCTCTTCTAGGGAATACCTTCCTTATCTTCTGACTCCTCATTCTGTATGTCCTCTATAACAAAAGTGTTTGCTAAACAGACTCTCTGTTCTGGGTTTCAAAGAGAACGGGACAAGCTGGCTGCTTTACTGCCCTTTATTTTTTCTCCCACCCTCCCCMGTTTTCTTTTGAGATTTTCTTGGGGCAATAAAACAGTTTATTYCCTCAGCTTCTTGTCGTGCCCCACATATTCTGCTAAATGCAGCAGGCAGTTCATCCTTACTTACAAGTTTAAAATCTAAGCAACCTGCTGCTCTATTCACTCAGTTCTGCAAGGGCTGCTCTTGRAGTAGGTGCGATGCTGGATAATGAGAACTGTATTTGAATAGGAAGCAATATCACACAGTCAGAGTGCTCCTTAGCACTGCACTGGACTATGTGCCTAGTTTTTATCTAAATACCTGTTAGAAATGTGGAGATTTTTCTCTGGGAGTGAGTTTCTTGGAAAACAAAACCTAAGCTTGATACTCAGAATATATAAATGTAGCCCTCATTTTTATGCACTCTGGGAATCTGCTACCAGAGTAATTTTGTGGCTACTCAGCAGCAGCAGCTAACAAAGCACTGTCGGTATCTCTGGCAGCCCATGACCTGCTAACCCCTTTTTTCTATTTTCTATTTCTATGTAGCTTGTTCTAGAAGTAGTCATCCACTGTGGGTTGCCCTTAATCACCCTTGAAGGTTTGGACAAGTTCAAAATATTCACATATTTCCAAATAAATCTGGCCTCCAGATTGTTTTTCTAATCATTGTTTTTCAGACTTTTTTCAGAATTCTTCTCATTTGTCTTTTGTCTTTTTGACAGTGTAGGGGATACAACCGAATATTTTAAGCCTAAGTGAAAAAGAAAATTACTTGACCTGATGATGTCCCAACTCTTCATGTGGAGTCCAAAATGACATCGCTCCTTTGCCTTGCCATATCCTGTGCAAAATCACATCTAGTTGCCAGGGAAGAAGGACCGTTTTCCGTAATTTTCTTTTCCAATTCATACTTTTCAGGCTATTTATTCCTTTTGTAAATCTCTCTGAGCAGATCACTCAAGTTTATATGGTAAGATTTTTTTTAAYAAGACCTTAGTTTTTGCGGATTGTGGCCCTAGAATTTTCCAGATGATGAGCAATCACTGTGAAGTGTTTCTAATACTACTCACTAGGAAAAGAAATCATGCTTAGGAGAGACTCATGACAAGTACCACTCCTTTTCCTCCTGAAAATTGGTGAGATATTTTGTTAGTAGATGTTTCTCAGCTTTCCACATCTATTGTGATGATAATTTAAGTTGTCATTGCAATAAGTGTATCACATGCTCCAGAAACTATAGCAGAATGCAGCTACTATCCCAATTGAGCAAACATAAATGATTGCCTGTATTCATCTGCAGTTTCTTAACCAATTGATTAAGAATTTGATTTTCCATCAAGCTCTCAGTTTGCAAGGTCACAAAGGTTGCTTTTCTTAGTGGGCATTGTGTGTTACACTAGCTCCCAGACTGTTTTCAAGCGCAACAAGAGCAGGAGGTGTGTTGCTTGATGGCAACAAGTCCACTGAGCATGTGTGTTTTGCTTAGGTGAGCTGATAATATCAAGCAAAAAAAGTAGGCCTGGAGTAGGCCCCATGCTGTAATTTGAGATGTTCAGGACCTTTGCAAATCCTACTAGGTTACTATGCAAACAACAAAAATGAGAACGTTTTGTAGCAAGATTTTGCTGCAGCTCATGCATGCAATTTTTTCACTGCTAATACAGACAGTAAATTGGCTGTATTAGTTGGCTAGCTTTGATAAACTAAATTCCTGGGACTTGACTTTCCTCAAGTCACTTGCCTGACTTCCTTGCAAAATTTGAAGCTGTCTTTAAGAAGATTTGGTGAGAAAACAGCACAGTGAATTTTAAAACTTTRACTGGCTTGTAACAGAAAGGCCTGCATTTACCCTCAGGCATGAACTTGATTACATGAAGAATAAAAAAATACAAAATAAATCACATGCTTTAATTCCAAATGACATTATTTGATGTAATAAGAACTTCCATACCAGATAAAATCTAAATTAGTTGTCTRCCAATAGTAATTCCCAGATGTCTCTGAGGAAATTGCCCTGTTCTTCAACCTCCTTTCCCCGCTCTGCACGTATAATTGATAATTATGTAACAGCCTGACTGCAGGGGAAGTTATTTTCTAACCTCAGGCTGGTGGCTGATTTATGCCCTGAACTGTGAATATTTATATCCATTATGAATTTTTATCAGGTGCAATCTAATTCCCCGCACAAATGTATGAATATGTACATATAACCTTTTACTGAATCCTGCTAAACACTTGGCCTCAATGATACCATTTGCCAGCAGGTTTCACAGGCATATTATTTTGACCTTAAATATAATGCTTTTTGCTTTCATTACAACCATCAGTGTTTGCTTGGGGGATGTATCAGTGGTAGTGATAGCTCCCAATATCCTTTTCCCCAGCAATTCCCTGCTCTGAACAGCTCTCAAGCCTCAGCTGGTATCTTGGATTCTGCGTGCCTGTTCTGGACCAGAAGGTAACAGTCTCCAGCTTGCCAACAATTCCTGCTCTATCCCTCTTAGTCCAGACCTCACCTTTTGCACTATGGGTTGACGACAGGCACAAGGATGATGAATGAAAAGGTTAAAGTGTCTCTAGGACTACAATCATTCTATTGCACCATGACTTCCTGAATTTGCAGGGGTCATTACATTTTAATGTCAACAGAAGAGTTTATTTTGGGGAGAGGAAGTTGTTTTGGACTATGGGAAAGATATTAGTTTTGATTTGTGTTGGTTGAGTTGAAGAGGTGCTTTTCTCAAATACTGGGGAGAGAGGACTTAATCTTGGGGTGGGCTATCACAGCCACATTTTATCACAGGAAAAGAGTAGATTATGTTTGATTTGGCAGAAATTGGTTATACCTGGTAAAAGAAGGTTGGATTAGGAATGATTCTGAATAGAAAAATAAGAACTATTTTACCTAAAGATGGAATTTCATTGAATGTCTACATGGTCTGACTACTGCCATAAAAAGAATAGTTGGGTTTTGACTAGAGGCAAAAGAAGATGAGAAAGACTGTAAGGAAGATCATAGAGAAGCAGCAAGAAAAATAGTGTTTTCCTTTTCTTGTCTCAGTCCTGAGACATCGCTGGTGGCAATTGCATTCACAGAAATTTGAAATGCAGACAATTTCCAGGGTTGCCAAAGGGAAGGGGCACCCTTGCAGATCAAACCTTGAATTAGTGCCTGCAATGAAGAGAAGGCAATGAGACCAACTTCAACAGTCTATGCATGAAAAAACATGTGTGTGTGAATCCTCATAACATACTCTCAGTGAGGAACTATTATTGGGCTGGAAAAAATAATTTATGAGGAACAGGGATATATGCAAAGCCAAAAGAGACATGTGGGGTGGTTACAACAGACAGTTGGCAGTAACTCCAGTGATCACAGTCAGSATTAAGCATCTGTGGACTTAGCCACAAAGCTTCAATTTTGGTGTAAATTCTTTAGTTAGGAGTGAGTGCTGAGATATGGTCTCTTGTTGATTCACTTAATTATATAATGAACAGCTCTGAAGTTTGTATTTGGATTAAAATTTCCCTGGAACTCAAGTAATTTAGATCTGAGGTTTTGGCTCTRGTCCCTTCCCAGCTTGTACTCAATATAAATTACTCTCTTAGAACCACGACATGTTCTATTTATCCTCCATTTTAGATGGTTGCAAAGTGCATACATAATTCTGTGCATGCCACACTTTCTGCAATCTACTGTGACAAAGAGACCAAATGACTGAAACTGCCTGGTAAGACACTTTATTTCAGTCATGAACCCACGCCCAGATGTAGTTTAAATACCGGGCATTTGAATTATCTGATTTGAATCAATGCCACATTCAATGTTATGCAAACTCAGAAAGAGAGAGGGAAAAGAAGTCCTGGTATTAACCCAGTGATTTATGTGGGAACATAAGGCTGTAACAAACAGCAATTGGTCCAATTGTACCTACAGGAATGGACCACCATGACAAATCTGACTTTTCATTGAAGCTGCTGTGACTGAAGGGTTGGGAACATGGAGACACTTTTACACATAGATAATGTACATAAGAAAAGTAGACACAGGGACCAGAATTCCCCAAATTCCAGCTTCTGTCAAAAACACTGATCAAGCTCAGTACATCCATCTCCACTCACACTGGGAGGATCTGCATGGTGCAGTACAACAGAGGATAACAAGTATTCCCATTCTGGAGAGCAAACAGAAAATAGGTATATCACACCTGTCTGAGAGAAATATATATTCATGATCTAATTCCCAATAACTATGTCAAATTAAGAGCTATATCCAGAAATAATGAACCTTGGTGTTGAGTTTTATCTCCTGGGTCAATCTGACTTGCCCATTAGGGCCAGGAGTTTAGGTACAGAGGGGGCAAAGTCATRTTAATATTCCCCAGAGAGAAAGTAGGACTGCCTAGAATTTTGTCAGCATTAGACATCCCACAGGGATAACAACTTTGAGGAATATTTTATACTCTGAAATATTACTGTTTTTCTAAGGGCTCTTTTTCCTACTAGCAAGGCYATGTTTGCATAACCAAATGCTAGGAAAGGTAGCCAAAACAACTTTTTAGCTACACCTACAAATTCCAGTATTCAACTCAACCCAGCCAAAGAGGTTTCTGGGTAGTGATCTTGAAAGCTTGTTACTGAGGTCTCTTTACCCACTGGTGCCCGGAGAGGCTCTGAGTGAACTTTCTCTGAAGTTACACACAGAAAGGTCTAACTCCTTGTAGCTCTTCAAGCAATTTTCTCCTCAGCCAGAGACCTATCCTCTAATTTGACGCCTCACAGTGGAAATCTTCTTTTCCTCTGAATTGTCATGCCAAACAGTTGACTGCTTTTTTTTTTTTTTTTTTTTTTTTTTCACAGAAAGGTACCAGTTCAATTTTAGATACTATTCAGCCTGTTCCACTTCAGTGGTCTGCACTACTCCTCTGAGAGCCCTGAGCTCTCCACATATTTCAGGCTGCCAGCTCTCTTATGTACTTTTCCCCAGCAGCCAATTTTGCTCTGAAGCTCTTAAAACAGAGCCAGCTTCTGTTCCTTCATAAAGGGACACCCTCTTGTTATTGCAATTGAGGAGTTCCATAAGAGATTTTAATGYCTCCAGAGTGTTGTTGTGCACAATAAAATCTTGAATTAAGCTTTACCTAACACTTGTTCATGCAATACTCATTTATTAGCAAATTGCATTTGTTTCTGCTGTTGACAAATACTTTTAGGTTTATTTCTAAAACCGCAATTACATGACCAGATTAATATAGGCCTGAATAAAATGTTAAATGCTTAGTTTGAGTAGCAGGARCATCTCCAAGCCTCAATCCCTAGTATGTACACTGCCATCTTGTGTTCTGAAGTCCTAGATAATATAAAAATGCACAATATACATAGAGATTGTCACAAAATAGGAGTTAACTATATGAGTGGAATCTGCAAGGTTATCAAACTATGTTTACTGTAATTTCCTTCTCTTTCTTATAAAACATAAAATARTCACTAAAATAGCAAGTCTGACTGGTAACCCTGAATCCATCTGCTCTAAGGATCTATTCCTTTTAATTAGCGATTTGTGGGTAATCCAGTGGAAAAAAGAGGTTGGAGAGAAAATTCTGCTACAGCCAATCTCTTTTTTTCCAGCAAAAAGGTCCAGTATGGACCCAAGGTATAGCTCTGTTGCAAGGCAACCTCTGAGCTGGTTTGGAGTTCCCAGTGTAGTTGTATGACAAATGCTTCTCTTCTGCCAAAAAGGGATATGATAGAAAAGAATGAAGACTTAAATTTTTAGCTGGAATCTCTCCCTTTGGAGCAGCTGTGGTCCAAACATAACTAGATCATCACTGAGTCTGCTCCAGCACCCACCAGAGGACTGACCACTTGGTTGCAAGAGGACCTAAAGTGACATGTAGTTATAAAATGAGGAAAGCRCATCTAACATCTCTGCTCCACAGTGCTTATTCAAAACTGGACTGAAAACACAAAACCAATGACATTTTGGTGGATGAAATAAGTACTGCATGCTCTTTCTCTGAAAACGATCATTCCTTCATGWTGTATTAATCAAAGAAGCCTTTTTGTACATACTTCCAATTGCTTTCACTGCATCTAACAGTGTTTAGCTCTCCCTTTTTATTATGTTTTTATTAATTTTAGCTTCCTTCTTTGGTCGTTTATTATTGCAAATGTGTAGGAGCAGTCTCAAACACAGTTTTGAACCATGGCACTACAAAACCCTAAAGATTTATTTCATGCAGTTATTGTTGCCTGAAAGAAACATAAGCAMGATGGGGAAAAGGGTGCACAAATAATATACTAAGCTTAGAGACACCTGGGGCAGGGCAGGAAATAGTAAAAGCGTATAAAGGAAATAGATGCCAAGGTAGAATGGCAGAGAACATTTGCAGGGCAGAGAAGTGCTATCGGCCTCACTCRCTCCGACATTTGCCTCAGTTAATGGCTTTTCATGTCACAAATTTTTCTTTCCACMTGTTTGGCATTTCTTAGCACATTTGCACATACTTGTGTACRTGAACTTACAGTATTATTTGCCACCTCTGAAAGGCAAACACTTGTGGCACCCATTATTGTCCTAGGGAGGCAGGGCTTCTGTCGCCCAAGGTTATTTTTTTATGCCTTAACATGCATAATATAGAATGACACAGAGTTTAAAGAACCTCCCTTTCTTCTGACATGAGCAGTTGTAATGACTTAAAAGAGCTTTTGCTTCTGTAACAATACTTTTATAATACTTTACTGCTTTACTGTCTTCAAAAAGCAACGTGTGCATTGTGGTCTGGTTGCATAACCTCCTGCTCAGTAAGAAGAGAACATTAAAACTGTTTGCACAACACATTGCAGTCAGTGTTTAAGTAATGCAAAAGGCTGATTGAAAAGGGCTTTGTCATTTCAAAATCTGGAATGCTTTGCTAAGATTGTTAATGCTATTTTATTTACTTTATCTGCCCATAAGATTCCTGCCAGTTTTCTTAGTTTTCTAGTGGAGTCATGCTTCCTTACTTCATATCCTTTGCTGTGTTATTATCCAAGAGATTTTCAGATAGAAAAAGCTAATTGGCTACATATGAGGAATAGTAAAACAGTAACTTCAATAGTGCTAGACGTTATATAAAGTGAAGCAGGAAACTGTTTTCAGTAATCTCTGTTCTACTGTAACCTCTGATGGGGTGTACATTTACACCGTGGTGATTGAATAGCACTGGCTGTGACATTTATGGCAAAAGCAAAAGAGGGAAAACTACTGCAAACAGAGCAGGTCTGTGAGGAGAACTGATGTCTTTTGTGTCCTCAGTTCCTGGAGATGTTGGCTGAYGAAGCCCATGACTGGTCAGCCTAAGCTCTCAAGCACCCCATGCTCCAGCTTTGGAGCGTCTGCCAACGTTTGCCATACTGTGTTAGACTGCACAATGTCCTAGCAATGGTTGAAAGTTTGTTGTTTCCATTTCCAGTTTGCTTTCCATGAGCTGGTTTTTTGTCACTGGGAGACCTTTACTGATGCTTGAAGATGCCTGTTCATCAGCTGGCCTAAGCCCGTAACAAGCAGAAGTTAATGGTGGGAGACAAAATATTAGGGATAATTCTAAGCATGTGAGTTGAACCAACCCCCTCTGGATGAGCACATGCTGAGCACTATGTCTGAATCCTAAATGTGAACTTAGGGGAAAAATACTAGCTCAGGTTTAGACTTTCACATTCCCATCTAAAAGTGCCCTCTGACSACCTAAAGTCACAGGCATTAGGCAAAATTGCAAGGAGCTGGGTCCAGCTAAACCAGCAGTGCCCATGAGAGCATCAAGGAAAACTCAGAGAAAGAACAGCATCAGGGAAGGGCAGATAGAGCTGCATTCAACAAAGCTTCAAAGCATTTATTGCTATTTTATCCTGTAATGAAMCTTAATATTTCTAAGTTTTTCCTGGGGTACAAAGCCTATAATTTCTGTTATTGCAGTCTTTAGCACTCCTGGTAAACTACCCCACATTCCTAGAGYGCATGCTACATTTCCCAGAGGCCTTTATTACTCAAAGATACCTATCTGAAGAAAAAAGGAGGTCTACCACAGAGCACAAAATAACAAGCCTTGAATTTAAAGTTTCATAGGTTTTCATTTTGTTTTAACAAAGCTGCCTTTCCTTTAAAGTGTCCATCTGCAGGGCTATAAATGTTAGTGAGGAAGCCTCCACTTAGGTTTATTTTCTGTCAGCAAGAGCAGTTGGCCATCTGCTGGGTAAAAGGAAAGCTGTGCTTTGGTGTATTAGGAAGCAAAGGTCACAAACAGCACATCCCAATCCTTTGCCAATGACACATTTAGGCTGTGTCAGACCAGAAAATGTCTCATTAATCCACCCTGCTCAGCTTTCCAGATCTCYTTAGATCAGAACTCAGTATTGTGGATTTTCAAATGGCCTTCACACAAAGATGCTGCCTACATCAGATTTTTGSTGTCCCCAGATGTGGGAGGTCAAAYRAAAAGATGTCACCAGGTCTCAGGGCACAGATTCGGCCTCTGTGTTTCAGGGGAGATGGGGATGTCTGCAGCAGCTGGGGACTCCCAGGACCTGCTGACAGCCCTGTCTGGGCTGTGCTGGGAGCTCCTGCAGGGATTTGCAGGGCTGAGGACACTGCAGCAAAACTTGCCACAGAGGCACTGATTCAAGTCTGGGGGATGCTTATGCAGCTGGCCTGCTGGCTCTGGAGTCTTGCTCCAACACTTGGGATTCTGAAGAGTGGCATACAATGTAAGAGGGAGTGAGAAATGAATGGTTGACAGGGGAGAAAAAAAAATGGAAATATTTTCTTTTAAATTTAGTCAAAACATAACTGACTCAAACCTCCAGTAAGATTGACAAGGCATAAGGATCAAGTTTGCCTGGTTTAACACAGCCAACAATGCCATACAAGCCAAGTTAGAGGCAGGAACACTCAGCAACTCTGGGACACATGGTATTACCAGGAAAATAAAACTGAGGCAAATAATTTTTCCATTTTATTTTTAATGGCTTTTAGAAACTGGTTAGAAGCTGCAATAAAATATATTTATGTACTATAACAAAAGTGTTTAGAAAATACTTTGCTGATATATAAACACACACTTCAGTTGATTACAAAATAATTCCTCAAAAGCTTTCTGTAAAAGCCACTGAATATCCAAAAGCAGTGCTTTCTGCTCCGAGAGTTGGAGAGTTTGAATTGTGTACTGAGCACTAAATGAGGAATTTAAACATCTTAYTGGAGGAATAAGAGCTAAATGATCCCGAGCCGTTTAAGGAAACATTCAAACACAGAAGAAAATTAGGAGCTCAAGGACAGTCATTTYAGCTCTGTCTTGTTTTCCTGTGTACCAGGACTCACCCTCTTCATTTCAGTTGAAACTTGCTTTTTAATTGGAGTAAGGCAGTTTCAATGCTCTTGGCCCAAGTTGCTTGGAACCAAGATGTCCAAGCAAGTGCTACAAGTGTCACAGCAGGACATTTRTCCTGATAAATGTCTCAATTTTCTACCTCTCCCTCTGCTGAATTTATTATCRTGGTTTTATTCTTCCTTCAGTCACAAGGTTGTACTTTTTTCCTTAACTGCCCTCTTAGAACTAGTGCATACTTAGGCCAGGAGGGAGTGCTCTAGTAGGGGAGCCAACACTATTATCCCAAAGTCTTGATGGTCCAGCAAGCTTGGGAATAATTGCCCTGAGGTTTCTCACCAAGCTGTTTTCAGCTCACAAGAGCATGAGGAATCACTCAGTACCTCTTTTTATGCCTAATCATTAGGTATATTTACAGTACTACTTTCTCCCTCAAAGCCTGGCACTGGTTTCTTTGCCCCCACTTTCTGTTTTACAACTGTTCCTTTGCCYCTAAACTTCCAGTGCTGCAGCACTGAGGAGCCATGAACACAAGGACAGCTTGTTTTTSCCTTCTCAACATACAAAGAATGTTGTGTTAAAGAGAAAATAAATTCTGTTTTTCTCTCATTTGAAAATGCCTACCTTCTTCATCATTGCATGTAATGGAGCAGTAAGCTGGTCCCCTATCAAACAAAGGAAGCAGCAGAGATTAATTATCTCACAAATATTTTGGAGAATCAAGCAGTTCACCCATTTGTGCTGCTCCATTTCCCGTGTTTTCAGCTGAAAGAGCAGGCTGCTGTCTAAATTGATGGCATCCTTTTCAGCTGAGACCAGCTTAATCTATTTTGTGTTCTTCAAAAAAAGGAGCTGCCTTTGTTGTCCCTTGTATGCACCACATTTCTCTATTGAAACAAAGTGCTGGAGAACAGCACTGGCTTGACAGARACTGGAGCCCTCAGGTCTGGCAAGGCAGCAGCAGCATTTAAGGTGTGCTGCTGGTGCAAATTCCACAGGAGAAGCTGACCCCAGTCATTAGTTGTATATACTCAATTAAGCATCTACCAGACAAAAATCAAATAGGCAGATGAATTCAAATCACACCATCATTAGGAAGGAAACAGCATCTTAAAAACTTAAAATCAACAAATAACTGGTATTTCCAAAAAAGAAAGGGAGACACACTGCCAGGCTGCCTGCTGTGATTCTCACTGTTCTGTCTGCTTTAGCAGTGCTTGCTTACTTATAGGTAATGATGCTTTTTAGTGGTTCCTGCCCATGAGTGTCCACTTTTGTCCAGGAGGGTCTCTCTTATCACAAAGACAGTTTAGCTGCCTGCGGAGCAGCTGCTGAACTGYTCCAGTTTATGGCCTTGCATATTCAGATAAATTGCCACCCATTTCTCTCAATATACTGTGCTGTAATTTGAAAAATCCTGAAAATCAACCTTTTTCACCAGCATTCTGATGTTAAAACTGTGTTTTTAAAATGGCAACAGATTTGCATCTGAGCAGAAATGTTACTTTTGCTCGTTCAAACATTCTGTTCAGCTGCCTTGGACTGYCCCAGCCTAGAGTTGAATCAACATTTGTTTTGTTTCACATAATGACAGAATTAGCTACATTTGTTTAAATTTCCTTGATTTACTACCWGACTTCATTATTTGGACTTCAGTCTGTCTCCTCCTTTTGTTTTTTCTTTCTCAGAAGGGGCAAAACTG
Source organism: Malurus melanocephalus (assembly GCF_030028575.1). NCBI lineage: Eukaryota > Metazoa > Chordata > Aves > Passeriformes > Maluridae > Malurus > Malurus melanocephalus. The sequence continues at coordinate 1,974,875 of NW_026623262.1, forward strand.
GACAACTTATATCCAGTTCCAAGGGAAAGGAGAATGAGTTATGGAAGCTGTATGCTTCTGCCCCAAACAAAATGCAAATGGCATGGTACTGGCATAATGATAATTCCTCTGGTGTAGACCCTTAAATCACTCCCTTTCTGCTGTGGTTGGCCACCAGTGCAACACCACATGGTGGATGGTGCTCTCGTGTTTAAGTTCCCTGTTCACACCTCTGTGACTCTGGTTCCTCTTTTGCTGACTGCAAAYTCCTCCTTCCCATTTCTTCATTCCTTGAGGGACAGGAGAGGTACAAAAGGAACATGGTGCAAGGAAGCAGATCATGTTATGCTCATGGCATTGGCTGTCTCCTGCTGAAGSTTTCTACGGCAAGATCAAAAAAAGCCATTTCTTAATGTTTAGTTTTCCTCCATTTTCCTGCCATTAATTGGTTAGGGTGCTCAATCCCCTCTTAGCACAGCACATGAAGAGACCATTAAATGCCTAATACCATCATGTRTGTTTGTCTACACTCTGCCTGACTCTCATCTAATCCGTCCTCATTGTCTTTGCATGWGTTCCTGAATGTCCTCACTCTGAAGCATGTCTCTCATGATTAATTGTATTAGTCCCCTCTATTTCTTCAGTACATAAAGGGAGAACACCTCTGCTTTGGCAGTCCAGAGGCAATTTGGGCCCAACTAGAAGGCACTGCAGGAAACTTCAGGRGAACAAAGAAGGAACTGAATATCACTCAGGGCTGAAAAAAGGYACAAATACAGGGGGTATTTGCTGGGTAAGTGCATCCTAAAGCATCTTAGTGCAGAAACTGCAAATCTGCTGCAGGATACCAGGACTCAGCCTAATCCATTTCCCATCAGATCTTAAATGACAGTGATAGTCCTCACTCTTAGCTGTGTGTTAAAATGGATCTGATTTATAAAAGGATATGGGTGCTGGCATATATTAGAACAAATGCAGATGCCTCAAAGTAGTTGTAAACTGCCTTCCGTTTTCACAAAGCACCTGGAAATTCAGATGTTTTATAAATCTCCCTCTTATTAGTTATAAAATCTTAATTTTCCATTAGTAGCTACCTTTACAGGACAATTGCACTATTGTGTGGGAGATAATTATCAGGTAATGTGATATAAGAATTATTGAGACAGGCTTAATCTAAGCTGAGGATGTTTTACCCTGTTTTGACATCTAGTTCCATCACGATTACGAAAACCTATTGTTTTAAGCAAGGGAAAAGATTGTTTCCCATGAAAAGTGATTAAACCAATGGCACTATGTGAAGGGAACCCCAGAAGTAGAATCAAATACCTCAGTTAAACATCACACACACCGGTGTGCTTTGATGGTTTTAAAGAGTCACRTAATTATTCATCAGCTTCCATTTGGGAACAGTTTTTGCACGGTCTATTCAAACACTCTGCCTGTCCCAGACATGATGTTTACACAATTACATTGCTTAATTGTGTGTCTGATGTTGCATTCCTTGGTATTCCCCAGAGCATATTTAGGAACAGTCTTAAAATGCAATAAACACTAGAAAAAAAAATATTCCTTCTCTTTAAACTCCGAGGAAGAACTTGCAATAKCTGATTTGTTTGTTAAGCTGCCTTGCTATCTGATCTAGGAAAGGGTTTTTGCCAGTCAGKTACAGCAGTTAAATGTCACAGTTTTAATTGAAATATGTCAAACATTTCTGCCAAATATCTGATAAGTGTCCCTATTCAGCAATAAAGAACTCTGTAATGAGATCCAATCAATAATTGTACAAATACACTAGGCACATCAACACTTCTTTCATATTTTAATTGAACAAGTAGAAATCCAACTGACTTAAACTGCATTCAAGCWCAACCAACCCTCTTCATTCCCTTGTACTTAGCCTTCTCCTGAGATGCTGTTCTCACCCAGAAATTGTAGAGCTCTTGTTATACCTATAATCTTCTTGAAAGGATACACAAGGACTGAGTCCCTAAGTAAAACACAAGCAACATTCTCTTCCACAATACAGTTCATATGTTATATACCCTCAGAAATTACAAGAGTAATTAGAACCAATACGTCTAGGGACATAAACAAGGAAAATACAGAATTAAGCAAATGTCACTATTAGGTAATTTCTTGTTTCCCCTCTAAATTCTGAGAAACTGGGAGAATTTTAATGTAAAAAATTTAGTGCACAACCTACATGATTCGACTGGATTATCTAGCAAAATGCTGTAATATAATCTATTTTCCAGTATGGAAAACAGACTAGTCATGAGATGAAGTCACCAAGACAAAATACAGATATACAGAAGTTGCAACAGCTAAGAAAGTGTAGAGGCAAATAGTTTATACAGAAGCTCCCTTGTCATGCTGGGCAACTCCATTTCATTTTMACTGACAGCTCTCTTAAGAAAGGGTAAGGAGAGAAAGTCTTGGGGCAGTAAAAAAGAGTGTGCACTTGAACCCCTTTGGGATATGCATCTTGAAAGTTCACTCTCTATAAATGTCAAATTATGCTTAATTTCACTGRCCAAGTMATGAGAAGCAATATGTGGTAACTACGTTTGGTTTTACAGAATTGTCTCAAAAAGTAAATATGAAAGTTTTTTTTCTCTTGACAAGCTTTCAACATATATTGTGGAAGAGTAGAAACTGGGCAGGGCTATACATCTCTATTCAGAGTTTTCTATGAAGCTTTTCTCTCTTCCCTTAGTTATTTGGATGCAGCAGGACTGTCATTACAGTAGAATGAAGAAGGTGAAATGAGTTCACTGGGCAGCTGCAAAGTATGTACACTGATAAACACACCTGCCACTATTGTTATCAGAGCACAACTGGTTTGACCACCAGAAGTAATCAGAAGAAACAGATGTATCTCATCCAGTTTGCAGAGGCCAACCTTGAACTGAGGGATGCACAAACTTATCTGTGCAGACAGCTAACAATTTAGCAAGTAATTTCCTTTCATGCAAAATGCATTGTACAGAAAATTCAGGTCTGGAGTTACTTAGTACAGAGGTAATAATTACATATCACTAATAACTCTGCCTTGGAGCACCAGTGGAAGGCTTAGTGAAGTCACAGCAGTCTCACAGAGGAGTCTATATACATAGACATTTAAATATACTCTGGACAAGGATTTAGTACTCGATTSTCAGGGATCATCCTTTGTTCAGATCCAGACTTAAGTTCTAGCATTTCTAAGCTTACAGGTCATCTTTTTGACTGAAAGCTAAAATAGTTGAGCTTCTTTTATATTTTCTCTCTTTAACAAGAGGGAGTTAACCACCACGTACAAAAATATCTGCATTTTTTGTACGTTTAAAGAAGGACACTGCCCACTAATCTTTTCCATGCAAAAAAGGTCACTTTCTGGCTGGAGATCCCTAGATTGGTTTCATTCATGGCCCACAGTCTCTTTTATCCCTTTTTCCCTGTTATCACTCCTATCCTTGTGTAACTTTTCAAATCCAGGCTGATCCTTGCCAATGGCTTGAGGTCCTGCAGGCTTCTCTCTAGCTCTAATCTCAGAGACCTGGGCTTTCTTCTGTGGCACAGAGGCCAACAAGGTGAGCTCACAGTGCCGCAAGCTGCTACTGGATGGATGGATTGACGGATGGATGCAGTGCCTTTTCCCAGGGGCCCTGCTGTTGTTAGAGAAGTGGCACAATGCCTAAGTAGGTCTTAGAGAAAGTGGCTACTTCAGGAAAACTTCTTGGCCAATTCAATATCAACAAAACTCCTCCTAGAGCATGAATTAGTTGGTGTTGAATGACATRTTCATCAATGTGTGTAGGCTTGATTTTTATTTTTTTTCCTCTGGTGAAAAACTGACTAATCCAGAGGTTATCTCAAGGGCTTATGCCTTTTTCTCCTTTTATTGCTTCAACAGTCCATGATTCAGCTGTGGATGTCCCACACCCATCCAATACCCAGGGCAGCCAAAACCCCACCTCTTCTGTAGGTGGTGTCTTTTTGTATGGCGATACAGAACAAAAGCATGTTCTAATACATTAGTGTCAATCATATCTTAATAGTAGTTGAGCTGGAGAAAGCGAGAACGCCTGAAACACRCCTTATTCAAGAGGTGTTTCCTTCTGTTTAAACCTTGCAAGTAGCACRATAAAAAGAAGAGTCTTGAAAAAATTAGTTTCTACTTTTTCCTTTTTCTAGAAAGCAAAGGCATCTTTACGTCCATTTTCTCAATGCCTTGTATTATGATAATGTTCTTCTGTCGCCTTCAGAAGCAGTGAGGTGAATTAAGAATTGTAGCTCAAAGCTGTGTTACTTCAAAATGAAAAATAAATTTAAAAAATCCCACAACTTTTTTTCTGCTATTTAGTCAGTAAAGAAATAGCATAGACTGCAACAGCACTGCAAATCCTGCCAGGACTGGGAACTTCCTCCTGTTTCAATAAAACTTTGAAATGTTTCAAAATTCTTACTGTAGTTTGGGTTGAACATTGTGCTCTACCTTCTCTCCCAAATGTATGTACAGTTGCTATTTCCCATCAATTAATTTTCTACATCTGATACCTACACCTCAGGGGTTCTCATGCTATATCAGGTGACCCTCTACAAACTGTTGCAGAATTCCATCCAAAGCAAGATTTACCAGAGAAGTCTTTTCTTTCTTTTCTTTCTACTGCCTGTGTACAGWTTGCCGAGGAGTGCAGTGTTTGTCCTGAGCAGCATGTTCCCTCCGTGGTCTCCCATGGGAACTCTGAGATGTTTTTCTATGAAGGCCTCTCTGAAAGTTTAAAGCACTTTGGCAACTTTACTTTTATTACACCACATTGTAAACTGGCTTTGACATGAGGTGTCATATTAAGCTGGCATCTCACGCTTGCAGATGTGCTCAGTTTTATGGGAAGGACAGCTCATGGAATAGCAAAGGTCGTTGCTTTGGCTCAACAATGATTAGAATACTTCCAATGACTGCATTGTAGATCTGCTGGTATTTTTACTAATATAAATTCTCTCTGGTGTCACAGCACATTACCTTCAAAATCACGTTTCCTAAGTTTTCTTCTTGGCACTCCTACTTATCTGAATTAATTATATGACTAAATAAGATATATCTTTTGAAAATATGCCAGTGGTTCRCTTTCAGGCAAATGAGAAACAGTGACCTCACAATCTGACAGGACATTATGTTACTGCTGCTTTTTATGAAGATTGCCATCCTTCCAAGGGAGCCAGGGATTGCATGCAGAGCAGTGGTAGGAGCTCAGCATTCTGACTGCAAGAAAAGACCCCTGCACTACAACAAGGTGTCGCTTAGCTATTCTTCTGTTTTGCATAAGACAAGGCTCTCAAGAGATTCTAAACCATATCACCAGCTCTCTACCAACCCTAGTTAAAATTCTGTCCACATACATACTTAAAATTATTTTGGAACTTCTTTGAGAAGTAAGTTGAGGTGGTGACAAACATTGCTTATCAGATTCTAGTTGAGGTCAGTTTTTTACTGGAAACCTCTACGATGAGGATCAAATTAATGACCATTGGGCTCATTATTGTTTCTWCCATGCGACTGTGATACAAAGAAACATTCTAGGAAAATCTGAAGCCTACTACAGTGGATTCAGTATCTCTTTGCCAATATTCAGCAATGTGGAAAGTTTTAGCTAACTGTGACTGAAAGTCCCCCCAGCTATATCCAGAACTTCAGTAAACAATGTGAATGGAAATTCGGTCAAGACCTGTTTTTTCCCTACAGACTGCCTTCGCAGCAGCAGACAGCTAAATGTGGATATGCATGAGTTAATCCAGAATCTTGTATACAAATTATTCACAGGGGAGAAATTTAACTCCATAACCAAACTATCAAACTGCCAGAACAGCTGTTTATGTTGCAGTAATACCAGAAACCTAACTTAAGGYTGAGATCCCATTGCAACTAGTGCAATCACTGCCCCAGGAAAACTGCAGACTATTTTCTAGTCAAAGTACACAAAGGGCATAAAACCAATTAACAGTGGTGAGAATAAAGGCAAAACAAATAGTAATAACACCTGGGTGGTTTTTATGTACTGTATCACATCAGTAGGCCTTACAAGGTTTGATCCTATATTGCCACACAGTCCATAGTGTACTGCTCTTCAGACCAGTTTCTCTAGGGAGATATCGCTATCCTTGATTTAAATATGGAGAGCTGTGCCTCAAAGAAGCAGCAATATTGCATGTGAGGTAAGGAACTGAACCAAAGTCTCACTGCTTGTGCACATAAACTGCTCCCTGGAGAACTTCCCACAAATTGCTTAGTTAATGGAAAGGTATCATGTTGAAGTATGGGAGAAATAGGTCCCTGAAAAGGTTTAAAGAGGGCAAGAGTTTTACGAATTTTAATGGGATTTTATTTCATATATGCAACAAATAACTGAGGAAGGAATGAACAAATAAATCAACAGTGATAGACAAAATATCATTATGAAAGTATCAGTCATCACACAGATAGCAGCAATCCACTTCAGGACTTCCAAAAAGCTGGTCAGTACCAGTCAGTGGCAAAAACTGATCGTGAAAGTAGCTCCTGTGTGACAACTGAGTAGGCTTCAACAGTGTGAGATACTTCATGTCACAGAGGACATGTCAGAATTAATCTGAGCAGGTCATCTAGCCCATCACCTTGCCCTGAGCAGAACTGCTTATAATGATATCCCTGAYAGATGTATGTTGTCTGTTCTTAATGCTATTTAACGAAGGTGACTTTGCTATTTAACGAAGGCAGACTACAATAGTGTTTCATTTTCACTGCCATTAGAAAGTAGTCTAATGCTAATACTGAAGTTGTATCTTCCAGTTTGAGCTCATTACTTCTCACCAACCTAGCTGGGACATGAAGGGCAGATTGACTGCTTCCCTTCACTTCATAGCAGTCTTTTACATTCTTGAAGACTGATAACTATCTCCCTTAGGAGAGTCTTTTAGCATGGGACTTGGTTTGTTCAGGCTTTTTTATTCTCAGATGGAAAAAAAAAAACCCTCTTATCATCTGTTCTACTTCAAAAAATTTTCCAGTTTCCACATATTTTCATGAGTGGAAATCCAAAGCATTCTGGTGCATCAAGGCAAATTCATTGTAAAAGAAAGCACTTGGGCCTGGCACCAAATCTGTACTTCATCTAAAATCCCAGGTCCTCTCCCTCTTCACAGTGATGCTACAAGGTGTATTGGGTCAGTTTTTGGAAATGGGGGGGCTAAAAAGATGGCTCCTGTGAGAAGCTTCTGGAGACTTCCACCATGTCCGGCAAAGCCAGTTGCTGTTGGCTCTGAGGATGATGGACAYGCCACTGACCAAACCTGGGTCAATTGGAGATGGTGGTTACGCCTCCGTGAAAACATATTTAAGAAGAAATCAAAACAAACGGAGTGATAGGGAGAGCTAGTGGGTACTAACATCCAGCCAGGATCAACCCACAACACACGGTCMATCCCAAATGTTCCCACAGGGCCCAAACACGGTCAGGACAGAGAGTTTTCGAAAGTATCGGCCATAGTGATGGTTGTCTCAGATACAGAAAGGGATATATTCCCAGCAGTCAGTCAGCATTCATGTGGTGGTGTGGGGCTGCTGTGGGAACACATCACTGCTCCTGCATCCTCCGTTCCAGGCCGGCCGGGTTGCACAGCATTGGCACCTGGCTCAGCAGCCCTGCACTCACCAGGGCCTTGTGGCCTTTCAACTGCAATGATAAAATCTCGAACTCCTGGAGGATTATCTGCCACCTCACCGACCTATTTATTAAGTAACCCGCCTATGCTATTGCCATTAATTAGCATTTCATCATTAACTTAGGCAATCCTCATCTCTAAAGGACACCTTTGTGTTCTCTCAAGTTTGTTCAGCGATCCAGAGGGGCTGTAATTACAGCACCAGGCGCGAGGAATCTTTATAAACGCCTTTTCTGTCTCTGCCTCTCTGGCTTGCCCAGCTAGCCCAGCCCAGGCGAGGCAGGAGGCTCCGGCACCCTCCTCGCTCCCGGCCCGGTGGCAGGCGCGGAGCGGCCGCGGGGCCCAGGGGGCGGCGCTGCCGCCGGGCGGTGCCTTCCGCCCGCGCGCCCTCTCACCCGGCGGCGGTCGCGCCACAACACGGAAGCGATGGCGGCCGCGGCCGGGCAGGCAGCGGGAGGCGGCGGCGGCGGCGGCTCCCCGTCCTCAGCCCGGCGGCGGCTGCGCATCATCTCCGGGCACCTGCGGGGCTCGCCGCGGGCTCCGGGGCGGGGAGCGCTGTCCCCGAGCCCTTGTAAAGCGCAGAGCGGCTCCGCCGGGCCGGCCTCCGGCTCCATCCCGAAGAAGCGGTGGGTGCGGGCGGGGGTCCCCAAGGGCCGCGCCGGGCCGGGCCGGACGGACTCCTGAGAGCGGGGCCGTGGGTGGGGGCCCGTGGTGGGGGCCCGTGGTGGGGGCCCGTGGTGGGGGCCCGTGGTGGGGGCCCGTGGTGGGGGCCGTGGTCGGGGCCGTGGTCGGGGCCGTGGGTCGGGGCTGCCTCAGCGCTCTCCTCCCGCCCGGGGACGGGCGCGGGCCGGCGGGCCTGGGGAGGCCCCGCGTGGGCTCTGCGGGGAGAGCGGGTCTCCGGCGGGCCGGGAGGGAGGATGAGGCAAATCCCTGTGGCGGGTGAGGTGCTGAAGCTATTCACCGCTGTAAGGACTGGAGGAAACGGAAAGAAGGTGCTGTTTAGCCTCTTACYTGTTTCTGTGGTAAGTGAGTTGGCGTTAAAATGGAAAGTGGTTCATCGTCATCTTAATCACATTATCAGATGTAATAGAGAGGTTTTGGTTTTTAAAATACTTAGTGTCTGCTCTAACGAGGAATGCAGCACGTGTGAAGAGCAGGGTGTTTGGGAGGGAGGGTGCGCTCTGAGTCCTGCACTTGTTCACAGAAATCTTCARCTGATGTGAATGCAGGCAAAGTGTGCTCATCCCTTAGGCTCTAACAAAAATTTCTTAGAAATTAATAATTTTAGGGATATGAACCACTTTTTCTGTTTGTTTCTGTAGTAGTWAGGAGTCTCAGGTCACATGAGAACAAGGGAAGACAGTCAGATTCTCTAGTTCAAAGTTGTTTCACTGGCTCCTGGATTTTTTTTTTTTCTACTAAATTCTTTAAAATGCTATGATTATAATACCATTATGTAGTTTCATGTAACTTATTATCACATTATTATACCCTTTCTGCTGCTGGACTTTTATTAGTTTTGTGACTTCTGTTTATTGTTTCCCCTTTTTCAGATTTTCTATATGTGTGTTGACTTGCTCTCTTACAAGAGCATTTTAAGGCTTAGGTTGTAGACAACCTCTTGCTGTCTCTTGAGCTGTGGACTAGTATGGGCGAGGGAAGGCTAGTATGTTATGTGTGGAGCAGTCCCGAGGCAGATTGGGCAAGCTGTGAAATTAGAAGAGCTGYTCCTCCTTTGAGGACAATCCATTTAGCCTGTGCTTTGCTCAATCTTTTCAAAAAGAAAGCAAGAAACTGACTGAATTCTCCTAACASGCAATTTGTGGCCTACAGTCACAAGCTGAACTTGCCTACTTTGGGAGGACTGGGATGTCATGCTCATAGAATCAAACGTGAATAACTTTGAAGGCTCTTAGTTCTCACTGAGGGGGATTTGATGCTTGTGCAGGAGGTGTGTCAAACAKTGCTGCTCACTGGGACAAATGGATCATTCTGAAGTTGTTGCCTTCCATATTGTGTTTGTCTTTGATTCGAATTTAGGAAGAAATCACTGTTTCTGAAAACATACCGGTTTAGCTAGATTGCAGGGGTTTATTTTAAATGGATTGTTGTGTAATTTCTACAGCCAGTTATTGCATCCATGAAGAACAGGAGAAACAAAATTCTGTGAAATGYATGTGACCTGAAAGATAGCTTCTTCGTGGAGACACAGGCTTAGGGAATTTAAACCTGWACTTCTCCAAGTTACTGGTATTGCTCTCCACTATTATGATTTTCTATAGGATCATAATGGATTATATTTCTACTCTAAATGACTTGGTCTGGACTCAGAATAAAAATTTGCTCTGGGGGTTTGAGAGACCTTCTGGAAAGCTTGTTTTGCACCGTAGGTACAGCTTGTKGCTGTACTTAGAGCCCGGCTTTTTGTATATGTAGAAACAAAAACTTAAAGGGAACTTTGTCTTCAGGTTCTGTCTGAACATCTGAGATATGGCTAAAACATGCTTAAGATGTTGCATGTGAAAATTCTGATACTTCAGTATAGTTAGGATATGAGGATCTTAGTCAAGCTTGTGTTTGAGGACAATACCCAGGTTTGGSGTGCTGGAGGAGACAGTCAGTTCTGTTGCCTACACTGATTTAGAGGGGGCAAGTGATGAACGCCTGAATCTTGTTCTAGTGACTCCCAGCTCCTCTGAAGCTGATTTTTATTTATGAGACCGAGAAGGTTGATGGGAAAATCTGGTAAAAATAACTGGCCTAGAGATAGTACATGCCTTTTATCAGCAATWTTGGGACAATCCAAACCTGGATGCCCTTTTTTTTTTGTAGTCTGCTGAATGCTGATTCATCTCTTCTGCCTCTTTTGAACTGTTGCTTTCATTTTTCCTAGCAAAGCTGTAGCCAAAAGTATCTTAAGCAAGATTTTTGTTCTTTACACCTGTTGCATCTTTCCTGTGGTGTTTGAAATAGTGGCAAASCTATAGACACTACTTTGGCAGATTTAGGTGCACTCTCCTCATGCTGCATTTCTTCTGCAAAGTAGATGGCTTTTTTTGATGAAAAAAAACCTTTTGTAGTACTTTAGGCCTGTGATCGCAGGATTTTTTTTCTGGCTGCTTTTCTGACAGTCAGTAGACAGTGGCCTCTAGAAACATGGCTTTCTTGTTGATAGTTCAAAGACCAAACTGTTAAAGATCTTATCCAGACATTATTTCTCGCCAKCGAGGGGAGGATAGAGTATGTGGTATTGACTGAAAGTCTTTGGGTCTCATCCAGCTCTTCTTTCCAAATAAAAATGTCTCTGAAGACTGAACAATGCATTTGCATATTGATGTGTTTAGKTATTGTAATACACTTTCTATTTTTTCAAATTATACTTATTGAGGTATTGAGGAAAATTCCTCAAAAGACAAGCAACTATCTACTTGTCTGAGTGTCCCCTTGAGGGAAATCTTAGGTACTGTAAGAGCAGAGAGATGCTATTTCTTAGTGGTATTCCTGGCTTGAATGTAATATTTTAATTGAGTGTTGCAGTGAAAGATGGGAATCATAGTTACACAATGTGTGCTGAAGCCTTAACAGGTTGATAGGCATGCTGAAAAACTTGGTAAAAAAATTGAGTTGGAAAATAACTCTTCCTTGAAATTACTTTTCCTGTCCTTTTGTGTTATGCTGCTGACTTTTGTTGCTTGGTTTTTAGTAARCTCACTCTGCTAGTGAGACTTTTGTTAAAAACTTAATCTTCAGGATAACTGTATATGAAGTGTTTAACTTGTACTGCTTTGGAAGCAATCAGGTGCTACAACTTTCTAGAACAGTTGAACCAGAGTAACTGCTAGGTGTGCTAGAAAGTAAGAGTGCCCCAGAGATGGAGCATGCACTGATGTTGATCTCATCAAAATAGCTTGTATTATAACTTATTCAAATCAAACTTTTAAACTGTTTGGTCTTTTTGATTTAATTTCACTAAATGTTGACTCAGTAGCTTGTAATTTATTCTGTCCCAGAGCAAAGGAAAGCAGAACAGGATCTCCTGATTACCTATCTTTCCATAGAAAAGCTGCTTTGCTAGGGGATGAAGAGAGGCTTGGTGAATATCTTTTCATTATTATGGGCATATTGTTATACAGGGTAAACAAAGGGATGAGTGTTCATCCAGCTGCTTGCTGTGTATGGAGTTCACAGGCAGCTTGTTCGGGGTAATGTGTTAATGTTGTATACCTTCATATAGACACTTGCAGTTCTTGATGTGGTTGCTGCTAACAATTATGACTTCATTATGCAGCAACATGAATTAACTCCTAAAGAATTGGTACTACTTAAATATAGCAAGTGTCTTCAGAGAGGCTTACGTCCAATACTTAGAGCAAACTTTGTAATAAAGATTTCATCCTTTAGAGGACATTTCTTAAGCAACATTTGGTTCTTAACTGTATCTRGTGTTCCTGACTTCTGAACTTAAAGTGGTGAAAACTTGGCATGAAGAAGGAAAGGGCTGATGATATTACACCAGTYTTAAGAAATCAGAAGAGGGACAGCCTGTTGCACTGAGGAAGGTGAGGCAGTTCACAGGAGGTTCTGTGATTGCATCAAAGCAATTAATTGTTAGTCAAAGTTGAAGTAGAGGATTCAACATTCATTCAACATTCATTAAACATTCATTCTCTTAGGAAAACATTRACATGATAAAAAAGTGTCACAATCTGACAAGTGACTTCATCTGCAACAGCAATTCCTAACGTGTAGCTCCAAGTAGTTGCAYGTCAGGAAGATGAAATGTAGGAAAGCTTTAAGAACTCAAGTAATACAGTGAGTAATACAATATTTATTGTTAGATCATTTGAAACCAAGTAAGCCAAACTGTATATATTCATTATCTCAATTTTATTAGAAAAAATATCCTAGATAAAAGTGTGAAGTGTTTAATATGTGAATCTCAGTRTGAAAGTAAGTAGCAGTTTTGGCAGAAATGGAAAGATTTTGTAGATCAGCTGCTTGATATCTACTGAAATCTCAACTGTTACATGCAAGAAAATGAATGTGTATATATAGTTGTTTATTTAAACTCTACGTATTTATTTAAACTGAATAGAATTAGAATAATCTGATAATGCAATAGACTAAAGTGATTACTTGGACTAGAAGCTACTTTGAGCTGAAGTAAGGTAGGGAGATCAGTATTGTAACAGATTACAGTCAACCAGGCTTTCCTGAAGTGTTGCTGTATCTCTTTGTAGAAAGTAAACAATGTGGAATATTAAAAATGAATTGCAGGTAGAATGTGATGGACAAGCATAATAGCTCTGTAGTGTGGTTGTATCCAAAAATGAGCTGTTTTGTACAAGTCTTTGGGGTTGATGATGTAGGCCAGAAAGTTTCCTTGAGCAGTTATCTCGTGTATTTGCTAGAGAGTATGCTAAAGGATTCTCTATTGAATGAATAAAATGGTGTTGTTCAGGAACTGAATTAACTTTGCTTATGCAGATAAATGGCAGAGAGTTGATTCCTTCATTAAGTTATTTCTTTTAWGATAGCAAAGCATATTTCCTGGTTTTGCAAGCTTTCAGAAAATACTTCTCAAAAATACTGATCTCTTTGTGCTATTGCATTTACTGCCTGGAAGTAACCGTGTGTGTGCATTTCATAGTAGAGCAGTCTCTTCGAAGATAAAAGGGAAACTGGTGTCAGCTGAAGTAGTAGATGGAATAGAGAGGGTTTCTAGTAAAGTATTCTGTTGCATAAGAGTGATTGTTTGGCCAAGTGTATACTGAGAAGTATGATTATAATGTCTTGACTTTCCTCGATCTTTAATTCACCCTAATTGACTTATTTACCATGGAAGAACACTAGAGAAACACTAATTTCCTTGTTCCTTCAGGTTTTGTTTATTACAGTGTGGTGAAATGTGAAGAGTAATGAAATAGCCAAGGCTCAGAATGTGTGTAAGGAAAGTGAACACTTTTTTTATCACAGTAGTTTAAAGAAAAGCACTCTGCTTTTGGGTATCTTGACATCTTATGCGTAAAATCTGGTTGTCTGCATTTGCTACTTACTCTAGATTTTAAACTGTAAGTATGAGCCCAGGTTTGTGTAGTCATAGCAGATATTCAGCAACAGAATAGCAATGGAATCAGTGGATGTGCAGCTGCAAGGGCTTAGCTGAAAGTGTGGGCTACACAGCCTGAATTTGTCTAAGGTTATAAAACATGTTGCTTGACTTCAGACTTGAGAACAATTATATTAAGTTTGCTTCAGGGAAKATCTTCCAAGAGAGAAAAAGGTGTAAGAATTACAAAGACTGCAGATATTCTCTGCCTGCAGCAAGGCATTCCTCTCCAGATAAATGATACTTTCACAAAGTAGTTCTTGAAGCAATTTCTTGGGCTACATATTCTTTCTTTATTTCAAGCACCTGATACTAATTTACTGCTGGATTCAGAAGCACTCTGTAATGTTGCTTACTTGGTTGAGAAGTGTGACTRTATAATCTGAACAGAGAGACTGCTCCAGGGGAGAGTGATCTTCTGGTACCACCTATGGAAAGGGTTCTGAATTTGCAACTGGTGGGCTGGGTTGRCAACCCAAAGTCCATCTGAGGTAGGCTCTGAGGAGCTGTTTTTTGCCTAATGTCTTCTTGTGACGCCTTACACCATAAGACTGCCTCAATATTACTGCACCCATGCACTGAGTTCTACAAGAACTCTACAACTTGCAAGACTGTGTTATATTATGCAAATACTGGTGCTTAAGCCTGTATCCCTTAAAGCTGCCACTTTGAACTAATTTCCAAGAATTTGCTGGTTGTTCCATTGTGCAACAGAAGTGTCTGTGAGTATTTAATACTGAGCATCTGCTGGTGATTGAATTGAAAATGTTGGTGGTTATTGTGAGGAAGCTGATGAGAGCATCTTGGCTTTCCTCCACCTGAGTCACATTTACCCAGCTGGGTTGAGCTCTACGTTCATCTAGCTTCTCCARAGAAGCCTTGGATATCTGTGGGAGACCCTGTGCTTATCCTTCAGCTTCCTATGAGAGAGAAGGAAATTTTTTCATCTGGTCTCTGTGCCAGTCACTAAAACCTGAGCTTTGAACAGTRCTGGTAGGTAAAGTTTTGTTGAAATTGTAGTCCAAAGGCCTCTGCCTGCCCAGCTGAATGACTGGATRCTTTGGGAACAGTAGTTCAGCTGGTAAGTCACAGCCCCTCCTGCCCCCCTGACTGTAAAAGTCCTTATTCATTCAGTCAACTGATATTTCAGTGTTGGGCACTGTAATGAAAGTGCAATATTTAAATTCACTTAAACTAGTCACACTGTTAATCTATTGTCGCTGCTTCCATGGTAACTTGTTTTCTTTCAAAAAGAAAAGGTTTTCTGAAGGTTTTCTCCTTCAGGCAATATAATTTGATGTGTATAGATATAAACATTATACACATTAAATACCTTAAGCAAGGTTGGATTTTTACTAGTTTATGAATTTCAGTAGTGAATTTCTATCTTTTAGGTTGGACGGCAAGAAACAACTGGTAATTTTCTACTATTTCTGGCTAAAATATTCCATGTTTCTGTCAAAAATGAGATAGCGAGCTTGAGATATTTTGTTGAAGCCAATATACTGAATAGGAAAAGCGTTGTCTTTAAATAAGACTGTYTGGGTACAATGCTGAATAACGTTTAGTTTAAAGTGAGAATAATGTCAAATGTTGGTGAGAGTCTTGGCTATACATATGTTCTTGGGAAGGAGTCTGGGAAGAAAAACAGAAGCATGTGTAAATTATATCTTGCTACACATACAACATGTGTAGCATGAACAKGTCACTCGACCAAGTCAAACTGAGCAGCTTTCTTTTTTCAGGCTGCAACATGAAACTTCCTAACACATTTTGATGTATTCAGATATTATACAGGGTATCAAGGGGTTGGGTTTTTTTTTTTTAGTTATTTTAACGTTTAGCAACCAAAGTCTTGAATTTTTGAAGAATGAGAATAGAAGCTATTACTGCAAGGGTAGTTTTGTTTCACATGGTACAAAATATCGATGTGTTAGTGGATACATAATCTGTAAAAGTTTTGCTATAATGATGGTACATATTAGTTGCAGATCAACAAGTAGCTGAAGTCCTTTGGTCTCAGAGACAGTATTGGATACATTGCATACTGTTTGTATATGGAGGAAGTTTTTAATGTGTGCCTAAGTCTGTAGATGGTCATCAGTTCTTTCTGCCCTKTATATTCATCTGGCATTTGAGTGTAACACTGAGATACTGGGAATGAAAAATTTGGGAAATGTAGAAGGCTACATTGATTGCTCAGTCGCAYCTCAGATCATTCTTGAGAGCCAAGATAAACATGGTGCATGATGTTAATCTGGCAGGCAGCTCTAATTGCTGCACCAGGGCATTAGAGGGCAGTGGGAGTGCTGTGCTGGCCTGGGRTGTGAAAAGTGCTTTCTGTGGAATGGTGACTGTATAAATGATGCTGTACAAGGGTAGTACGAAAATGCCAAGGGACGAATGCTGTTACAACACCTAAAAGACTTTTTTTTTTCCTTGCTTGCCTTTTGTTTCTTATTATGCTGTCAAATAACAGTTTTAATTTCTAGKTGTGAGCTGGAAAGACAAGAAAATGCAGTGCCAGTGTGTGTTACAGTGTACAGTGACCTTGTCACTCTGCAACTCTCTGACAGGAGATTGTAGTCAGGTGGGAGTCAGCCTCTTATCCCAGGTAACAGGTGACAGGATGAGAGGAAATGGGCTCAAGCTGCAYCTGGAGAGATTCAGGTTGGACATCAGGGAGAATTTCTTCACTGAAACAGCTGTCAGGCATTTGAATTGGCTGCCCACGGAGGTAGCGGGGTCACCATCCTTGAAAGTGTTCAGGAAAAGACTGGATGTGGCACTTAGTGTTCTGGTTTATTTGGCATGCTGTGGCAAAAGGTTGGCCATAATGATCTTGGAGCTCTTTTCCAACCTTAATGGTTCTATGATTCAGTACAGTGTGCAATGACTAAGTTGGTGGTTGCTTTTATAGAGCATCTGGTCTTTCAAGTCACAGGATGCAATCTGAAGGAGTAATGGTTGTGGTTTCAGAATTTCTTYTGGCTCTAAGCTATGCACTTTTGCTATGTACTTGATTTCTTTAATTGCTGTCTGGTAACACTTATTTCCAAAACCATGTAACAGAAAATTATCTTGGATCTACAGTATGCTAATATTGTCACTTACATAGTTTTCTCTCTTTAAGGCAAGAACTTTTGAAGTGGAATGGATGGGGATATAATGACTCCAAATTCATTTTCAATAAGAAGGGTCAAGCAGAATTCACAGGAAAAAGGTAAGCTGAGAATTCATGGGGCTGAAGTATCTTATTTAATAGTTTTTTTTTAAAGAGTTTAGAAGCTGCACAGTACAGTCAATTCAAAGAAGGCAAAGAAGTTGCTTCATTTAATAGAAAAGGTTATTCTGCATTTRACATTGAAGTCTATACACAGGAGTCTGATGTAGTAAAGTACGATGTGGCTTATGGAAACGTTTATTAAAAATGTTTTAAAGACAAATTAATATGGGTCTTCTCTGTAACTTGATATACTCTGTGTGTTAATGAAATCATGCTGAGAATCCATACCRTGTTCTATAGCTTTAGATAACATGCAGCACATCAGTACAGTTTTGAGAATCTCTTGAGCATCAACTAGTTGCTCAATTCCACTTTGTTTTGRGTCTCTTAACCACTGTGCATGGAGCTACTTCACCCTCTGAACTTAAAAATACAAACTGCTCTTCAGTTGTATGTTCTGTAGTGGCACCACTTCTGAATTACACTATAACCCTTTATAAAGCAAGTTTGTTTTTCTGAGAAATACATTTTTTTGAGAAATGAATTAAAATGAAGTCTGCCTGGGGATCTCTTAATTTTATTCCAGTGGAATTTAAACCTGTCACTTGCTATCTTCCTGGTTTGGGTTTTTTTTTTCTTCCTGAATGGAAAGTAATTTTTCAGTCTCTTCCCTGGTTTCAAGAATACACTTTTCATAAGAGTTAAAAACAAAAGAATGAAGAAGAGAAATAAAATKGTGTCCTTCATAAAAATTCCTTCCTGGTCTTTGAGTCTGTAAACTAGCATGAATTAGTTTAAGTCAAAGCTGCAAAAACTTAACAGGGATATTGAGCACTTCAGTTGTTAATTTCTTAATTTTCAGGCCCAAATTAAAATTCAAAGCCTTGTATAAGCCAGTTCATTGATAATATTTAGGGACAAGGGCAGGTTTTTTTTTTTAGGAGGAAGCATCAAGACTGTTTGACTGCTACGTACCAGTTGTGGTTCTAGAATMGGAGAATGGTGTTCTTTTACCCCATCCACATTCTCTGTTTCTAACTGAGAGATAACATTAGAATTGCCATGTTGGGCCACACCAGTATAGATTTTAGGGAATAGTTTGCTACAGTGGCAGAAGCAGTGTTTGAAGTGAAAACAGGAGAATAAGCATCTGCAAAGGTGGTGTAGATGCCTCACCCTTTCACTATCCACTTATGGTCTGTTGTCCATAAATTCACCTAATAACCTCAAGTCTGCTCATGCTATCTGCCTATGCAGCATTCAGCAACAGCGAGTTCGAGGTTGTGGTTGTGTAAAGAACTTGTGTTTTGAAGCAAGCATCCCTTAGTCTTCTGCAGATCAAAGTGGATGATAGTTCTTCAGCCTATCTACTATGTTACTGATTTATAATACTCAGTCATATCCTCTCTTGCATTTTGTCTCCATACTTATTCACATAWTTTTTTTATTGCTAAGGTGAAACAGTAACAGCTGTCATAGGAGGAATGACTGAACTCTGTCTTCCATGCTGAAGAGTCTAGCTTGAGTTGAGATAAAGTGGTAGCCTTTTACCTCTAGGAGTAGAGTAGGGGCTTTGTCAGTAGAAGGACGAGTTGGAGGGGTAATTGAGATGAGGAAACAGAAGGAGTTGATCTTTCTGAGTGACAGGTGACTCAGTGATAGAGTTGGTTGCACCAGCTGTGAAAGACAGTCATAATTRGATTTATAGTGACTGAATGATCTTAGAGGGAAGACCCAAGTAGGCCTAATGTAATGATCTAGGTAAAACTGTGGTAAGGATTCTCAGCTGCTGAAAGCTCTTGATACCAAAGGAAGATCTTATTTCTCCTCTCTTCTGGGAATACTTTTGCACATGTAAACATGCTGAAGGTGTGTCTATGTATACAAATAATAGCAGTAGTTTCTAGCTGCTTTCAGTGTGTCCCTAGACTTACGTATTTTCACATGTGATGCACAAGGTCAAAATCAGCTTCTCTGTCCCTTGTCTGTAAGTCTGCATTTGTTACACGGCTGAGTTCTTTACAGAGAGTTTCTACTGGAAATAATTTTACAGTGCTTGATGGATTCTGATGCATTTTGACAATTAAGGGGGGATCTCTGTAACCATTTTTGTTTTCTTGAAAGCACGAGGTGTAATGAAATGGGTTTGTGTGTCTGAGACTGTTGTTTACATTGCAGTGTGTCCTCTGTCTGTAACTGGCATGTAAACTGTGATGCTGGTTTCTACACCACTGCAAGGGGGAGAGACCTTTCTTAAGAGTGGTGGGTGGGGTAACTGAAAAGCCTTACACCCAAAGAAAAGTGATATCGTGCTGACAAATGATTTGGTGCTGTGTTAAGTGCAGAAGAGTTCAATACAATGATATATGCAGTGGCATGTAAAGTAAATGTACAGAAGCTTTGCAGGCTTGTAGGTAAAGAGATTGATTTAAAACTTCTGTTTGTGCGTACATCCAATTGAAAGAAGTGTATCTGACAGACATTCTTTTCATTTACAATGACCCTATGTAATATTGACTTTTCAGGTACAGATTAGGTGGTATGGTATTACCAACTTTTAAGGAATGGATAGAAAAAACCTTTGGAGCAAGTCTGGAGCACAAAACTACCTCTAGAGTAAGTAAATACCTGAACCAGTTCTTCTGAACTTTAGTCTTGGTGAGAATCAAGACCACACTGTTAAAGATGATTCAGCTGTTGCACGTAATTGATTGAAACAATGTAACAGTGTATTAATACCTCCAAGTTTTTGAAAAAAGACTATTTTATTTAGAAATACTGTGTGAAACCCTACATGTCTCAGCATGACTTGTGTTTTCAGGGTAAGTGGTAGTACATTTATTGAAATGAGTTTCCAAYACAGGAAGTTTTCTTTTTATGGCTTGCATTTCAAGACTGTAGAAACTGTTAGCCTAGAGGGAATTGATTACACCATATCAATGTTATTCATTATAACAAAGACAGAAAATACAGGGAAGTTAAACTGTGACGTGTTTTCAGTGTATTGAAAGATGCCAAAGTTCTTATTTGACAATAATTTTTTATTTACATGTGTGGCTGCTGAAAACTGTACCAGAATACTCGAGATTGAACTGAATGTTTTCAGAAAAAGAACTCAGGCTGTTCTTGTACTGTGACTGTGGCTACCCTTCTTTGGGTAATGGTTGTACCCATCTCTTAAGTGAGTCCAAGATTGCATTTTCTTTGAAGCAGGTAATCTCATAGGGCCAGAAACTTGAATGTTTCTTCAGTCTTCTGTTCATCAAGGCATTCCTTCATCAGCTGTGACTTACAGGATCTCCAACTGCTGTCTTTCTGATCTGGAATACCTGTGTTTGGGTATTAGTCAGTGTTAGCCTGSTTTTATTATTTCTGTTGTACAGAAATGCTGTAAAAGTGAACCTGTCTTTAATTAATTTATTTTCTTGTATTGTAGGCATCCTTAAATGTTAATGATGTACCTCCATCCATAGTAAATGAAGAATTTCTTCAGGATCTTAGAGCCACTAAAATTTCATATTCCCAGGATGCAGAAGATAGGGTATTCAGAGCTCATGGTAAAAGAATTTCATTTGTGTAACTGTGCTGCTTTTGATGCTTCCTTGTTTGAGCTTGTTAACGTATTGTTTGTGTTTCAGGTCACTGCCTACACGAGATATTTGTACTCAGGGAAGGAATGTTTAAGCGAATTCCTGATATAGTTGTATGGCCTGGTAAGCTGTGGTTGTCTTCTCAATTCTGAGCTGGGAGGTCGTTGTCTGCTAAACTCCTCTGTTTTCTAGTCAGGGGAAAGCTGTCTCTTAATTCACTGACTTCACTCATCTTTACAGAAACTGAAGGAATTTTTTCATKATAGTTATGATTTTTCAGAGTCTGGACTGCAGGTTGTGTCTGTGAAATTGCATCATTTTGTAGAGAAGTCAAATTTATTATTAAATATAGCTGAAGTTTATGTTGACCCATGAATTCATCACTTGAAGTGACCACAGTGTAATGTGAACAATGTGTATGTTCAGCAAGAGCTGTTGTTAAAAATGACAGACTCAATTTTGGGTTCTAAAAGCRTACTTTATGGTAGAAGGGTAGTGAAATGTTTGTATTGAAGAACTTTTTTTTTCTACATGCTCTAATCTAGTAAAAAAAAACCCACCTGTAACTCCTATGACAACACTTTACRAAAGATCAGTAACATGAAGAAAGACCAGTGCAATCTGAGTATAGGCTAGGCCTGCTTTAAAGTAATAACTAATGCCATTGCAGAAAMCATGTTTGTTTCTGTCTACTGAAAGGATACAAATACTTTTTTTTTTTGAGTCACGTGTGTCTGGTCACTAGGAACTACTTCATGTGCCATTCTTCAGTAGTGAACCAAAAGGTCATTTGATCTAGATAAATGTCTGTTCAGCTATGTGATTCCAATTCTTCTGTTACCTTTTATAACTTTGATAGCTACACTGCATTAAAAACCCCAAAATTTCTTATAAGAACTTAGTCCTACTCAGTTTTGCCTCCTTTATTTAGAGGAAAAGAATCACATAYGGGAAGCATGAAAAGGCACTGTAAGATGAAATTCATTACTTGAGGACAGGGACTTGACAGCATTGGTGACTTGAACAGTATTTGCCACAAATTCTATATTGTGTAACTCCAAAAGCAGCTGAAACAAAGTGATTGACTACCTTCATTTGAAACAGCTCTATATGACRAGAGCAAAGCAGCCAGAGTGGAAACTGTTTATTTGGTCCTGCTCATTCTTTGCTGTTTTTACAAACTCATGTATGCAATGTATTTGATCTCTGTTTTGATCCTTTTATTTGGTTGTGCACAAGCATTTCTTGTGCATTTCTTTGAGCAGGTACAGAATGCATTCTGAAAAACTAGATTTCRTCAACAAGTCCACTTCTGAAACTGAATATCAGTAAGGAAGAAAAAGATGTGCTGTTCATCTCTCAGAAGAGACTATTTCTCACATAAAATAAATTGTACGCCCTATTTTTCAGTAAAAGTTTAAATTTGATTTGTTCTTCAAGGTACCTAAATKAACTGTTTGGTAGCCCATCTTGCCCTGAGAATTTGCAGGAGGTCTCAATCCATAAGCAGAGCAAGAGACTAAGACTGTAGTTAGACTTCAAACAATTCTMCATTTGAAAAACTAAACTTTACTCTGCAACTGATACTTCTGAGTCCAGCTCTTATTTAGTGCCCAACTTTGAAATGTTTTCCTTGCTGGTGTCAGAAAAGGAGCTGCTTCTTGTTCAGACTGCAATATTTAGTAATAAGCACAAATAACAGTACCAAGCCCAAATCCCTCCCATTTTTTAACTGTTTTTACTTTTTTAGTTTGCCATGAAGATGTAGTTAAAATTGTGGAATTAGCCTGCAAACACAATCTCTGCATAATACCATTTGGTGGTAAGTGAAATTATGGAATCTACTATCTGTTTAAGATTATTAATGAAAATGTATTCTATTTCAATTTAAATATATGTTCTTCATTACTTGTGCTCTCTTCCCACAATATGTATAAAATAGTTCTTTTTTTTTCTTGTACTGTTGAAGCTCAAAGCTTCAGAGAGGATAGTGGTCAAACAGTATTGTAAAATTATTCTAATTTCCTTGTAGACATTTTTCAATAGAGACTCCTGTGCCAAGGAGTTTTCAGGAAGTGTTCCAGGTACATGTAAAGGCCTGTACAATCTGTGTCCTTCTCAGCTTAAAGAATTCCTAAAGGACTTCAGGTTTTTCGTTGTGGATGTTTTTCCCTCTAAGCCTGCTGAAGTAGAGTTGTGAGCTACCTTGTYTTGACATAGAGCTCAGGAAACATGGGGTGTTGGATTTCATGAGCTCATTCTGTGAGAAGGTTTTTGTCAAGACCTCTTAATTCTGTGGTATAAATCAGTGTGGTATTGCTTATGCTGCATTATAGCCCTTGCAGAAGGCCATTAACTATTTGAGAAGATGAGCATGTCACTTGATGACGATGCCATGCTTGTGGAGCTGGTCCCTCCCTAAGCACTCTAACCCTTGCCAGATGCATCTGGAGGGCTTCAAATCTGCTGAAAGTCACCTTTTAGCTAGTACTAGTAAACTGGTATAGCTGAAAGCAGCAATATTGGCTATTTCTTGTTCACTGACCAGGATACAGGAAGATCTTCAGGTTGTTTTCCAAGTTTGTTTCTAGTAAACTACAGCTTGTGAAGTTATTACAATAGGGGTTGGTATTTGAGGAGAATGCCACCTTTTCTGTCACTGGAAACAAAGGTGATGGTTGGTGGGCTTCACTGCTCTTGCAGCGTGCTTTATTAGCTGGCAGTGTTTCTGTACTTGCCACTCACTGTTCTCATGGCCTGCAGTGGATCTCGAGCATCCTACCCTCTTTTTTCCTGTGGCCCTGACAGTTTTTGAGAATCAAAAGGCTTCTTGGAAGCTGTTCTGTGACATCCTATAAAGATACAATCGAAACCTCTTAGAAGTCTGACACTTGATCTGATCCATTTTTTTAATACTTAAGCCCTCTCAGTTTATTTCTTGCTTTTAGATAAGTATTGCATTCCTGTASTAGGCAAACTTCTTAAGCCAAATTTCTAGGTTGAAGTATAGTGGTTTCCCTAGTGGTAACTAAAGAACATATAGAAGCCATAGCTCTCTGKTTCTTGAATGGCTTTGTAAGTTCTTACCATTCCTTGTTTGAAAATTCTGTGCTGGGCTTAACAGAAGCAGCTGGGATGACCACATCTTGGTTATAGGGCAAAGCATTGCCCAGCTCCACTGCTGCCTTGATTATGTGAAACACAGTTTGGGAGAAGCGAGAGCCTCAAGGGCTAATCACTAGCCTAAAACAGTTAACTTTGGTGATCTTACTTGATTCAGTTCTATATCAGAACAGAGGGAGAGAGGCATAGTATTGGAAGAAAAGCTACTGAGAATTTTATGATCAGTGTCATTCCCACATTTGCAGGAGGGACAAGTGTCTCTAGTGCCCTTGAATGTCCTGAAGAGGAAAAAAGAACAATTATCTCGCTGGATACATCACAAATGGTATGTCTATCTTCATGTTTTATTTCAATTTTTTKAAATTATCCTACAGTTTCTTGGGTGATCAYCAGAGAATGGCATTTCTTYCTTTTCCAGAATAAAGYAGGGTTGGAAATATTAATCTGTACCWTGATGATTAAATTGGTACTCCYTCAGTTTGTTTTTCTGATMTTAGTCCTGTACTGCTTCRTATKACCTCTATATATTTAAAAAGAAAAAACCCCACTGTTAAGCCTTATAGCAGCTTTAAGTAATCAGACTGAGAGAAAGCTACTCTTCTTCTCTAYTGGAATTTGTATCTGAGGATAAATGAAAGGCTAAGAGGAARTTGTTACTTCAAATTTCACTAGTTTTTGCACTAGAATTTAAATTACTTAAAGCAAAGTTTGGTAAGGTGACCTAATATGTCTAAATCAATTTGAAGGATAAACTTTTAAGAAATAGCTGGGATTTTGGGTAGATAACATCTTGAGAATGTGAAGTTCATAGCTTTATGGCAGTCTAGAAATGAAATTCTGTAAAATTTATTGCTAGTTTTCATCTTTCCATTATGAGGATGCTTTGTACGTCTAAAATTTATGGCTACATGGTAATGAGATAGTTCAGAAAAAGTTCTGTATCTTTGATGTAAGGCTCTACTCCCTCCARGTACCTTCTGAGCTTATTAACTCCTTTAGCCTTGAAGGTGAGACCTGGGTTTTGGCTCCATTTTCTCCACTCAGTGCTTTTTCAGTTAAAGAAAGTGATTTTTTTCTGCAGAGGTGGTATTTGCATATTGAAGGAAGTTCTTCAGGTGTTTAACCAGAGTGAAATAGAGCACAGTACTGACTCAGGTTTTCATYTGAACTTGATTTGTAGCCCACAGCTTTGACTTGTGTCAGGTTTGGGTGTGGGAAGGAAATGTGGTTAATTTTTACTATCTTCCTTTTTTGTCAGCTAGATGTGTAAATAAGCGTTGAGTCAGAAAATAAGCTACTTTCATGTGTCTTGAATGACTGCCAGCCAATTCTTGTAATCATTAGTGAAGAGGGAAAAAAGGAAAATTAAGGTGAAAAGAAGCATTGTCAAAGTTAAAATGCGTGTGTCTTGGAGCAGTTAAGATGATTGCCGAAGCTTTACTATTTTAATAGATACTTAATGRTTATCTTCATCTTATATGCAGGGACTATTGCATAAAAATTGATCTGTATAGGCATCTGAGATCAGTTGAGCAGTTTGTGCTGAAGCTGAAGTAGCTGAAGTAGTTGGCTTTGAATAATTTGCTCATATTTTGTGAGAGGGAGGCTCCTGTAAGAGTTTTGGATGTAATTCGTTCTGGCTCTTTTGCTTTTTATTCTATAAACATTCCTGGTATAAACTGATGAATAAGTGTGTTACTCTCTTGTAGTGGTGACTTCATAAATTGAAACCTGTTGTGTAGCAGTTTGAGGGMGTGAGGAGCCTCGGCTTCCACTGCTGTAATAACTGGAGTGGTATTAACAGTAAATTGTATCACCAAGCATGTTCATCCTATAGCATCGGGGAAGGAAATAAACAAAAATCTTAAACACTGATTCTGAGTTTTAATTGCCTTTTCAACAGAACCGGATTCTCTGGATAGATGAAAAAAACTTAACAGCTTGTGTAGAAGCTGGCATTGTTGGACAAGATCTGGAAAAACAGGTATTTTTATCTGTTCAAGTTTCTAGTATTTTTTTCATATTTTTCTTATGTGTTGCTCATATCTTGTCCAAATCATTGAATTGTAGCTTAATTCTTTTGTGTTTCCATGCAGCTGGTAAGAATTATATGCAATGGTTATGAGCCCACTCTTCCTGGTATATGACCAGTAAACACACAAAGCCACAAGTTCCTGTGGTGCAGAGAGAACCATGAGCTAAATAAGTTGCTACAGATAGGATGGAAAAGTGACTTTCAGTCTTTAAGTTAGAACCACTTCATGCAACAGAACATAGTTAATGATCCATGTTATATGATATACTTAAATACAGCTRTCCAACATGATTGTTATCAGTTGGTCAGCGCAAATTCTCAAATGCACTAATGCAGTTATCACTTAATGTGAGACTTCTTGGCCTTTAGTTCTTGCTGTCTGACAGCTTAGGTGTTGTAATTCTGAGGGCATCAGTCAACCTCAGGTGCTGTGCAGATGGCAAAGGCACGTTAATACAGAAAAATAAGAAACCAGCGACTACTTAATGTACAGGAATGCATGATCTGCATCACAAATAGTTGACAATGTTGCATACAGGAAGCCCAACCAGATGGCTGTATATTAAAACACATCTCTCCTTGAGAGAATTAAGTACAGGCAATTTGCTCAAATTTTTTGCAGACCAGCTGCATATCACATTAGGATAGAAAGAACAAAAGATTAAGTGCCTTATTTATTGGCAGTGTTTGTGCCAAGTTGGCAGTTACTTAGTTATAACTTTTTGCAGATGTATTTGAATTCGGACCGTCTTTTGAACAATGGAACTCTTAGTTTTAAAATATTGGGGAGGAGTACTGTAGGTGAATGTAGCACAGGTATGCCCAGTAAAAGCAGAATGAATTTGCATTTCATGTACATATCCAGGATAAAACTTGAATAAATAGGTGTGTGATCAGGATACTTATTTAAAAAACAAAACAAAACAAACAAATACAGAACATTGAAATTGGACTACTAAGTCAATGCAGGCCCTGTAGGATATATTTTTTCCTTTTTTTAGCTTGCTGAAAGTGGCTTCTGTACAGGCCATGAGCCAGACTCCATGGAGTTCAGTTCTTTAGGAGGATGGGTAGCAACACGAGCATCAGGCATGAAAAAAAACATCTATGGAAACATTGAAGATCTGGTAAGTAGTTCTAATACTTGTTCTAATTTCKCTATTCAGATATTTAACTTTTATAATGACTCACAGAGGGAGAAAGGAAAAACAAATTGTGGTTCTTTGTGTGATACARTTTTGGCATCAAATCTTGAATGAAATGCTTCTTTCCTTGCATCCTTATCACTGTTTTAAAAGTAATTTTCATTTGAGTACACACTGTCTGGCTTAAGGAATTGTCTTGGCTGTGGTACTGTCTTCTACCATTCTGGTATTTCAGTGTAATAATCCTGTCAGACTTTTAGGGTGATTCCAGAAGTCATCTGAAGATGTCTAGTTGGACTGTCTAACTCTGACAGCAAGCAAGTTCCTACATYCTTCCTATATCCCCTAGGCTCGTGGTATTTTTTAAATCTGTACGCTGATCTAATTGACCATGTGGGTGCACAGAGGTGAGATCTGGTGCTGCCACACGGTCCATAGGAATCCTGAGGAAGGAAGCATTGGAGTGGGAATGGCAGTATTGYACCCTTGAATCTGTTTAATCATTAAAATGGTTCATCTTTATAGCAACTCAGACAATTTTTTGGTTCTTAAACATACTTTTTGATTTTAAAGTCTTCCTTTTCTGTTACAACAAATACATTGAATATATTGAAGATAAATCATCACTGTTCAGACTTCATCTGCTCTTTTGCTTCAAACATCTAGCTTTCTCTCATGGTTTGTGTAATAATCTGTCCATGTGTGGTTTTTTTCCTTGTTTCCTGAAGCACACTCTAGGTAATGTATCCRTATTACCTCAGGCTTTTTCATCAGTTCATAACTCAGACATGTTTGTTCTGTGCACAGATGTAACACTTCACTGWCAGTGTCTGTGCTTGGCAGGAACTGCAGTTTCTGTTCAGTAGACCTGGTTGAACTAAGACTGGTAGCACTTACAAAGTGTCATCATTCCCTGCTGCTGAAGTGTTACTRAATGGTATAGTTTTGCTTGCACTGGGAGTTGTGAAGCAGAAGGCTTTTCTATTATGGAAGCATAACTTCAGTCTAAAACAGCTTTGGAAATTTTCGTTAGGAGGAAGTAGAATTGAAAATTGATCCAGAACAGTTCATGAGTTTCAAAATAGCACAGTGAGAATGTTTCAGGGAAGTGTTTACCTTCTGAGGAACTTTATATCTTGAAACTGTGTTAGATAAGCTGCCTAAAATCCACTCACTGCAGAATCAACGGTTCATAAATTGCATATAGTGAAAATTACTTAGCTACCTGTGCTTGCAAGTTTTAAAGCCATTAGYTGAAATTCAGTAATTCTGCTTCAATTAGAGATGTCACTAAAGAAAAGCTGAAACTCCATCCTTCCTTGGTGTAAAATAATTGAATAGAAGATTAAAAAAACCCACATGTGGGCTCTATTGCATGTGCCTGAATAAAGCTGGAAGCAATAACATGGAAGATTGTTTTTAAAAAACAACCTTCTAGGCCTACACCTGTCAGTCTTGTGGCAGATTCTATATGGATAATCTRTTTCACAAAGTTTACTCCTGTCTTTCCTCTGAATTGAAATATTTCTGTAGCAATCAATGACTGAATTGTAGTAGCTTTTTCAAGCAGCAATTCTAAAGCAAAACTAATGCAAACTTTTTTCCTCTGTAGTACTGTGTATATTCTGGATTAAAATCCTGGTATTTATAAAGTTTTCTCTGTGAAGTTCTACACTGAGAAGCAGAACAGTTTTAACTGGTATTGCTTGCATGTAGCTAACAGCTCATATGATGTGGCCTAKAATGGAAACAATCTGTTGTGTGGAGAAACCATGCTGTGTTAAAATAATTGTTGGTTACAGTCTTCAGGTTCTTGGGGTTGACTACAGAATGTCTAAAATCTATAAAGCCAAACTGTATCAAACTTAATATGTTTTGTAGAAAAGAAATACGATAAAAATCTGTGCTAGCATCTRTAGTCATTGCACTTTGTTTAAACAGGTGATTCATGTAAAAATGGTAACTCCTAGAGGAATAGTAGAAAAAAACTGTCAAGTACCTCGCATGTCAACAGGACCTGATATTCATCACTTCATTATGGGATCTGAAGGTATAAACAGTAATTTCACATACTGCATCTTAATTTAGTTTCCGTAATGGCTTGATTATTTGAGCATCTTCAGTGCCATGGCTTCCAGTCTGTTGATGGGTGGCATTGTGCAGGAATGAATTTCTTGTGTTAAAATAATTGAGATCTTAATTTGGACTGTGAAGTTGGAGCTTTTAACAGTGTTTTAAATGGACCTGTAAAATCAGCCTACAAGTCTAGTAACAAAGATCATGATTTAGAGGATGATTTTGTAAGAATTCACCAAGTAAAAAGTCAGGATTAAATCACCTGCTACTGCAAACAGAATTTTTGGGATTTCTGTTTTATGSTAACTTACAGCATTCTGGTAAACATTTGTTAAGTTGGGTAGCTTGCAAGAAATTCATCTTGTAATATTTTGCTCAGTTTTTCTTTTCTCCGGAAGGAATCCTTGGAGTGGTTACTGAAGTTACGATAAAGATTCGCCCGGTCCCTGAATACCAGAAGTAYGGCTCTGTGGTCTTTCCCAACTTTGAACGAGGTGTGGCCTGCTTGAGGGAAGTGGCAAAGCAGGTAAAGAAAAGCTGGATGTTGGCTTCACTCAAGGACAAGGGTTCTAGCAGTAGGARGTGTATTGATGCTTCAGTATTTCTGGCAATTGATACCAGGAATTTGAGGTCGGAATCTCGTAAGCGTGTATGATCCATGAAATGCAGGATATGGTCCATGAGGATTTTGGAAATTATACAATTGAGGACTGACCCCATTATGATTTTGATATTCTGAGCCAAAATGTTGACTAGCCTTTAAATGGCTTGTTTCAGTGGGAGTTATTTTCATGTTTCACCCCAAAAAATTCAACTCTGTATCTCCTTCAGCTGAGAACTTTATYCTCAGATTAATTAGGGTTGTATAAAAGGGACCAGTGTTTAAAGGAATTGAGTTGCAGCATACATATAAAAGGCAGTTGAATTTATGGCTTTGGAGTGGTAAAGAAACAAAAGGAATGCAATGGAAGGATATGGCCTGTATTTAGAAATCACTTCTTGGAGCACAGTGACGTGGGCAGGTGAGATGGATATTTCCAGTGGAATTGTGCTTACACTGCAGTATTTAAATACTACAGTGTAATATTTAAATAGAGAACAGTGCAACCAGATGGTTTCAGGTAGTGAAGTGCATATGTATCCGAGGTCTATAATACTTTTCCTCAAGGCTGTGCTTCCAAACAAAGCTTAGTCTGCCTAGCCTCTTTCTCCACTGATTGATTTTGCTTTGCTCTGTGCAAAACATACCAAATTGCATGTATGAACAGTAGAATGTAACCTGCATTGGGGAAATAATTTCAGAAATGTTTTAATTAATGCCTAAAAACTAAACACAGCTTTACATTTTTTCCAGTGATTGGTCTAAATTAATGGCTTAATGTTCCAAGCCAGATGTTCATACTGGTATGTGAACGACATGTATATGCTAGTCAGCAGCACTTGCCAGTTTTTCTGTCGTGCTTCCTAGTGCTTGTCCTTCCTTTTAAAGGTACCTAAGCAGACCCTTTGGGAATGCTTAATCATATGGCTGATCAACATTTAAAATCASCTAAGGAACTCATGTATTTTCCCTGTCTATGGGCTTAGTTAGAGGGAAAAAAGAGGCATTATTTGCCACTTAATGTTGCTCCACTTCTAAGCTTGTTTTGCTGCTGTTGCTGTTTCACTGCTTACTTGAGCCTGAGCTACTTATTCTTTCTCTTCTGTTGCCCCTCACATCAATCTCAGTGGTAATTACAATGATTGCTGTCTGAAAAGCTCTTTCTTTTATGTGTCAGTCCACTTCCACTAAGAATAATCAACCTGCAAGTTGTGGGTGGGTTTGTTTCGTTTAAAACCACTGGTACAGCCTTCTGTCAAACTTCTCTTAGTTCTTCATATTCTTTCTTCCTCTTGTGTGACCAAGTACATATTAATAACTGTGAAGGGTGAGCATGTCAAATGGGGTGGAAGAGGAGTACTTCCATATCCATATGATTAGATGATGGCTAGCTTAAAATTCAGACTTCGGCATGTTCCTCTGGCCAAACATTTCAGTATGACTGRACATGGTCACCAGAGATATAGGATGTAGTCATATGCATGTCCAGAAGCTCACCTAGCTACAGGCAGCTGTTTGTACAGCTTTTCAGGTTTCTATACAGTGCAGAATATGGATTAGACCCAAGTACAGATCTTAATAGGAGTCTGATGGTAGAGCATGAGTGTACTGGGTCTGGCCAGGGTTGAGTCAACTTCTTCATAGCAGCATGTGTGGCATTAGCTTTTGTACTTGTAACCAAAACAGTGTTTACTCACCAGTGTTTCAGTTGTTGCCAAAYGATGTGTACACAGTGTCAAGGTTTATTGCTTCTCCCTCTCTTCCCACCAGCAAGTGTGTTGGGAACAGATAAAGAGACTAGAAGGGTACACAGTTGGGACATCTGACACAAATTGACCAAAGACAGATACCACATAACATGATCATAAATAAAACTAGAGGGGAGTTTCCATTGCTTGAAGGCTGGCTGGATATTGGTCAGYGGATGGTAATTGATTGCTTTTACCCTCATGCTTTTGTGGGTTTTTTTCTCATTTTACTTACCAAGCTGTCTTCATCTCAACCCATGTTTTTCCATTCTTGCCCTTCTGATTTTAGTTCCCTGTCCCACTGGGGAGCGGGTTGAGTGAGCAGCTATTTAGTGCTCAGCTGCCTACCAGGGTGGTCTTCAACAATTAAACTTTTCCAGTGAATTTTTATTATATGTGTACCCCTGATTACACAGAAACATGAGCGTGAAATACTAAACAAGTGTAGTATCTTTAGTGCATATGCCAAGTTAGATTAACACTCAAAATTTGAAGATCCAAGTTTTTGGACTATAACTATGTTGGCTTGAGGTTAAACTGAAGATTCTCAATGCATTTTATCTAGACATACCTAGTAGATGTAGCTATTCAAGTGAAAACAAGCATACAGTCACATCCTTTCAGTCATGATGATGACCAGAGGTCTCTGGTATCAAAGTGTGCGTTCCTGT
Source organism: Malurus melanocephalus (assembly GCF_030028575.1). Taxonomy (NCBI): domain Eukaryota; kingdom Metazoa; phylum Chordata; class Aves; order Passeriformes; family Maluridae; genus Malurus; species Malurus melanocephalus. Next base: position 2,006,858 of record NW_026623262.1, read on the forward strand.
ATGCTATTTTATAGTGAAAATTTGATTGTGATGAATTTTAAAACCAACTATGYACATAATCTTCTTCCTCCCTCTTATTCCCCCAACTTTGCCTCCAAGAGATGTGCTCCTGCATCAATTCGCCTTGTTGACAATGCACAGTTTCAGTTTGGTAAGTATGTAGATCATTGTGGATTATCATCTATTTCCAAGGGTTTTTTAGTAGYTTAAGTCTGTTTTGGGTAGCAGTTCTTTTGCTCAAATCTAAACAGAGGTCAGTGAATCCAGAGTTCAAACTCCAGATAGTCCCARTAATGTGTAGTTTCAGGAACAGAAGCCTCTCTTTGAGAAAACAGTATCAACTGCTTGAGTCAGTAAAGAGCCATGCTCTGCATGGCCATTCATGAGATGAGTTTTCTGCTATATTTCCTTTCTTGACTTTTAGTCTGTTGGTGAGATTGAAATTCTGGAGTCACTTCCTCTATTTTGCTGTAAAGGAGCAGAAACTCTAGTTTTGAAACATTTTCTTCCTAAGAGTGTTAATGAGAAGTTTGATATGAAAAAATAAAATTAGAATGCTAGCACCTTATTTTCAAGGTAAGTGGGTTGATTCCTTTAGATTCCATGAAAGCATCTTGACAGATTCTGTAGAGGTAGTAGGTTTTCTGAAAACATTCTGATATGATAATGTTTGATTGGGTGAGTGAGAGGCAATGCATATYTGTCCAAGGTGATCTGTTTTCAAAAGAAGCTCAGATGTTGAAAGTATAACTGTGTGCAAATGCATCTAAGCTGTTAGGCTTTAAGTATTGAAAGTCAGTGAAATTACCAGTAGATTCCTGAAGGCAAAAGATCTTGTAAAATTTCAACTAGTTCAAACACCTAAATAGAACAATGTCAAACATGCAGAATAATTTCTCAGCTTTTCCCTAAATTCTTAGGGAAATGCTGTCATTTTAAACTCCTGGAAATTTGGCAGAAGACACGTTCTGGCTCAAGACACTGTCATGGTGACCCTRAAGTTCCATGTCACAAAAGGCTGATAGCTTGCGGAACTTGCTGAGACCATGCTATTTTGATTGTACCCAGAAGATGAAAATGTGTAATGTACTGACCTTAAAAACCTCTATTTTAATACCACTTCAGCAAGTCAGAGTTTCTGAAACTTTATTTGCACACAAGCCTCAATGATGAATCTCAGCTTCAAATGGCATTGATATGATGGTGTTGAGAAAGCTGAACTTCATTTTTCAAACCAAGCAAATTGTCATTTGTAAGACTTGAGAGGCCCAGCAAGCCTCATTGCTTGCTATGTTCATTCTTACGTTACACTATTCTGCCCACACATGTCCAACAGAAGGCAGATGCATTTCTTTTTGTTTCCTTTTAATTTGGGAAGCACAATTTGACCAATTACAAGCTGTAAACATAGTTTCAGGTGAACTTGTGTCCTCTCATGATCAATTAAGCTTTTCTGTGTGCTTAGTAGAGGGTGCTTGTAGGTGTACACCTTGGRGTTTGTTTCTGCAGGGACAGTGCTCCTTTGCTGAAGAGGAAGAGTAGTCAGTTGTTGAAGTTCATGTGCTATTCAAGAGGAAATACTTGTGAAGTGTTTTAGAAGGAAGTACCATGTAAATGGTGCATAACTTTTTATGAATTGGGCTCACAGCATGCAGGCCAGATTCCAGGCTGCTAAAATGAAGCAGTAATGGGAGTTCAGAAGTTGTTTGTGACTGAAAACAATGGAACAAACAGTAAAAGACTTTCATCTCAATTAAACCCAGTCCTAAGGCAGAGATGTTAATTTAACAGGCTCCAAGACACCATTTATATATCCTGGTAATTTTTGTTCCCTGTTTGTCATTAAGGAAGCAATTACTAGCTTTATGTAGAAAACTTCACACAAGTGATATAACTCTTAAAGAAAGAATTGCTTAACTCCTAACTTGCACCATTTTTGGCTGTTTGTTTCAGTGGTTTTGGTATAACTTAAAAAAAAAGAAAAGTCACTGTTTTTTGCTTAGTTTTGCAGTATAAAAACTAATGAGGTGCTCTCTTAAAAATTTTCCACATGCCATAGGCATATGAAATCTAAACTAAGGCWGTCTTAATTACAGTGTCAAATATTTGTTCGTGGTTGTACATATGTCTTCAAAAATTAATGAAACCTTTTCCTAAGTCATGTTATAAATGAGTAGAGAGAATTCTCTTTAATTTTGATAATCAAAGGGCTCCAAGCAATTCTAGTAATTTTCTCTACCAAGCCATTTTTTATTTACCCCTTGAAGTAAGAATCTTAAGGGCACTGTTTGCCTTAATATGCCTTTTTCTGTCTTTTGCCAAAGGTCATGCTCTTAAACCTCAAGTTGCTTCCATTTTTACATCATTTTTGGATGGACTGAAAAAATTCTACATCACAAAGGTAATTTTGGGGTTTTTAATATTGGTTTGAATTTTGCATGCTGTTCATAAAATTCAAGATTATTTGGTAAACTGCTTCTAATGCAGCTGAATTTAATTGATGCTACAGTGTAATAACTTGAGGTTCTAAAAGTGTTCTATTTCAAATGAGATTATGTTTGAGGAGTTATTCCAAGAGACCTGTTGTCACTGGTCATACCTGTGCAGGARATTAATGTGCCTTGTCTAACAGTAACTCAGGAACAGAGGAARACTGGAACCAGTTCACTCAGCTTGCAGACCAGTGACCATCAGTTAATAGTGATGGAGCAAGGCTGACACTGTACTGCATTTTTACCTTCCTAGAGTTTGTTGAGGCATGATCTGCCTTGTTATTACACTGAGCTAGAGTTTTGCAAGGCTCGCAAGATATTTGGCTTGATTTGCCCATATAAATTGCTTTTTGTCTTTCTGGAATTCATTCCTTTTTAACTTAGAATTATTTGGTGCTAAAATGATGTCACCTGGGCTTTTGTATTAAATATTTTGTCTTATTGTTGATTTTTCCTCCAAATTAGCTATTTAGAGAGTCCCTGCAAATATGGATATTAAAATGTAGAAAATTTCATTGTCTTCGAAGAGTGGGTTTAGTTCTGGAAGACAGTGACTACGGTTGATTCTGCTGCTTTTTCTTGGACTATTGAAGTAGGAAATAAAAAAAGAAGTCCCAAGASACATGTTAGGGAGTACATACTCTGKTTAGAGATAGCCCAGAAGTTTTTTCCTTCCCTCCACATTCATGGTGGTCATAGCCTTCTTCCTGCTTTTATAGTTGATAGAAATAGTTGATAGAAATAGTTGATAGAATATAAATGTCTCTATTGCTCAGAGCATTTAAGACCTGTTTTTTACTACAGCACAGGTAGACAGCTGTTACATCTATCCTGCTTTTTAACAGGAGGAAAGAGATGACAAATAATTTCTGTTGTTTCAGTTGACCTGTCCTGTCAAGGAAAAACTTCAGTGTTTTGGGAGTWAATTTTTGAAAGATGTTTTTTTCCCCCAGTCATTCCTCTTCATTGCAGCAACACTTACTGACCAGGGCACATGCCATGTATTTGAAAAGCAAAAACTTGTTMCTTTTATTCTGCCACTTAGACTATGACTAATGGAAAGTTTGCTTTGCAGTTTAAAGGATTTGATCCCAACATACTGTGCGTAGCAACCTTGCTCTTTGAGGGTGACAGAGAGAAGGTTCTTCAGCATGAGAAGCAAGTCTATGATATTGCCACCAAGTTTGGGTATGCCTTTCAAAGAACATTTTCAATGTTAAGCTGGGAATAAACTGTCCAGGAAAATATTAACCTACCATATTTTTGTAGTGKTTACTGTATGGATATGTTCTCAATTTACTAGCTTGAAGTGGCAACAATCAATTAGCTACTGAATGTTCTCTTTGATACCTGTGGCTTGTACTAACTCTTAGGTAAATTCACTGAAAAATTTTAGCTAATCTGTGTATTGTAGAAAAATATTTTATTAAATATAGAATGYATGTTATTAAAGTGGAAACTAGCCTTTTTAATTGCTTACGGGCATGGAAGCAGCTTATTTTGCAGTACTAGACTATATTTTGACTACAGAAAAGGAGACAAAATGGTAAGGGTAATGTTCAATTTTTGCAGAATTCATGTGAGTATATGAATACAAGAAACTAGTTAAAAGAGTGCAATRACAGTCTCACAAAGGGACAGAAAACACTCAAGTGGCAGGCTGAGTAATGATCAGGTAGTTTTCCTTCTGCCTTAAGTGTATTTGATGAAAACCATCATTAAAACTGCAATTTATCAAGAATTTGTGTTGCCACTAATAGTAGTCTCAGCTATTCAGAGATACGAGTGTTGTTTTATCCATTTTAAGGCTATAATTTCAGAAATTTGTGCTTTTATTTTGCTTTCATTCTATTACRTCAGCTGTGGATCCTTTTGTGTTTTGGTATTTCAAGATGATGYTGTATTGATAAAGGGGGGAAAGTTGTGTTAGAACCATTAGAAGATGCAGCTGCTTGTGCTGTTTTATTAAGAGTTGTAGTGAAACATGTTATAGTTTAACCTGATTTAAAATGCTAAAGCATTTAATATTTTATAGTATGAAATACTTTATTTCTATGCTTCTTTGGGATGTCTTGATTTTACACACACACACACACACACCCACACACACATATACACACACCCCCTCTTATTTATGAGAACTTCTAAGCAGACTGATTCCACATGCATAGCACTTTCTTATTCTTAGAAACCAATAGTTAAAAACAAATGCTTTGATAATGATCCTTGGTAGACTAGTGAAAGCAAGACTTCCTTTTTCTTTAGTGCTATGGCTTTTGTGTCTTTTTTTAATTCAGATCTCCTATGTTTGGGGATCTTAAGTCTTCGGGTCTCATGACCTGTGAGCATAAAAGTAYACAAACTCAACATGCTTTGAAATGTAGTTACTCTTATTTCTGTAAATGAATATCCAGGATATATTGTGTCTACTTGTGCTTCTCCACTCTTCTGTGTGTTTTAAAGATTGCTATTTTGAGATTGCATCAAATGTTTTGTTATGTTCATCTCTCTTCAGGTTATGGAATGAAGACAGAAATTAATAAAGGTCTGGTCTGAAGTAACTATTAACAACTAMTTTAACACAGCTTAGGCAGCTAAACTTGCACATATGTTTAATCATCCAAGTTATTTTATAAATATTTTTGTAAATTRGTGACTAATTTGATGGAAAATTAATTAAATTCTTGTAAATTGCAGTGGTTTGGCAGCAGGAGAAGATAATGGACAGAGAGGATACATGCTGACATTTGTCATCGCTTACCTTCGGGTAGGTCAGCTTTTGTCTGTCTGCTGAAACTTCTGTTAATGAATATAACAAAACATGGAGATGTTTCTTTGAAGAAGCTTTCTCTGAAATCTGAGTGCAGGCTGCCTTGGATGATGTCTCAGATTTCTCCCAGAGGTTGTATCTCTTCCATTTCTCTGCAGTGATTTTTCATGGAATTTCATCCATATACACATAAATTTATATTCTTGTTAAGAAAATAGCTTCTCATAATGGATAGGGAAAATTAGATTGAATGATGCACAGGTTGAATGAAATCAGAGAATACTTGAAATACTCACATGCTCACTTGTCTGTTTACACTTCTTTGGAGATCTGCTTATGAYTGTGGTTTAAGTTAGAATTCCAACATAATGGACTTTTAGTTTAAAGTGCTGCAGCTGTTCTTACGGATTTTAGTCTTACTGTTTGAGATTTTCTTATTTTTCAGAACAATATGCACATCCTGAGTGCTTGATTTGTTGGGGACAAATCACTGAATCTCCCTTTATTTCAGCAGGCTATGTGTAAGATGGGAAGATATTTGTCTTTTTTCTATCTAGATAGCAAGTACATTAAAAAAAATTCTACTAGGTATTCTRTTGATTAGCACAGTGAAGCTCTTGGCTTGATACTATAGTGATACAGATATTTGATTACTGTAGACATACTGACAGTCTGACAAGTTGTCTCACTGTGGCCATGGTATCAAAATGTTTGTCATTTTGTCTTTTAAGAACTTCCCTATTTCCATAATAATAAATTTAAGTCACTGGGACTGATGGGTGCTTTTGTAAATTAGAATTTCTCTTTTTCTCCTACAAACTAAAAAGTTGTTCAGCTTGTATGTGTAGCATACAATGGAATCCCAGATGCTCATGCTGAATTTTACTGATAATATCCTTGCTCTTTTTATTAGGACCTGGGCCTGGATTACTATGTRATAGGAGAATCATTTGAGACATCTGTTCCTTGGGATAGGTAAATTGTGATTACTCTGTAGAATTTCATAAATCTTGATTTCATTTGAATTATTACTGACTCATGTTTGCTCATGGGGATGCTTAATTTAGGCCTTATGTGTAGCAATGCACCTGACCTGCTTCAAGTCTTGTACCTGTGAAAAAAAAAGTTACTGGTAAATTACATACCAGGATTTTGTAAATTCAAACGTATCAAGTATTCGGTAATATTTCTGCTTAGGTTAGCTTACTGTAAGAAATTTAGAACTTTAAATTGCTCTGTTTAGGAAGCAGGACATTGGTGACAATAACTGCAGTGGGTGAAGGACAGCCACATGGGTGGCATCAGCAGTGTATTTCAAATGAATGAGTCTATAGTGGAGATGAAAAAAATTAACTATATTTAAATAAGCTTTTTTCTTTCTCTAGTAACACAGGGAAATGAAAACTGAAAAGGTAACTTTTGCCCAAGATTAAGATCTTTTTCCTAAGGTTATTTTATTGGTAACCTGTGGTTGAAAAGCATTTGACCAAAACCGAGTTTAATATAYAAAATCATTTTGGGTGCTCCTGTCCATTTGGTAAGCTAGAAATCTCTTAAACAGGATCCAAGGTGATTTGAATSAAAGCTTTACAGCATTCAGTGCAAAGTCTGATGACTTAAGCTGGCAAGCCTATACCCTTGCTATTGAATTYAGGGACAATGGCCAATTCCAGCCCCTGTCTGAAAACTGGCAAATTGTCCTAAGTGGATAGAAGAAATTTGAGTACAATTTTATAGCAAAAGTGCTCTTCATTTTACTTGAGCTTTGTAGATCTTGAAGCATGCTAACTGCTTAGTCACCAATTTGTTTTGCCTCTCCCTCATTTCAGAAGACAATGAAGTTTTTACCTAAGAACTTAAGAAAATATTTAAAATTGTCCTCACCAAAGCAAATGATTTGAAAACCTTTTTCTACTTTTACTTATAAGAACCATGTAACTTTTCATAAACTGATTAACTTGTTCATGACAGGTAGCAGATATTTGAATAAAATATTTCGCTGACTTTCTTATTCACTAAATGATTAAATTTCTCTTGTGTTCTTTGATTCTGTAAAGTAGTTTTAGATTTGAGTAAAACATCTTAATCTGAATTATWGCACTGCAGAACTTTGTGGGACATTGCTCAACTGAAGAAATGGTCATTTGAAAAACACTGATTTCTTTTGGCTGCTCTACCACTTTGTTTGCACCTGGGTCTATCCTAGAAAATTTAAAAAAAAATGAAAAAACARAACAGGCTTATGACAAGGTCTAATAGCTCATTGTCATATTAGAATTAGAGCATTTCAAGCTGGCAGAGTAGTGCACAGCTGAAGAATCTCCAGTTTTGGCCTTGCAGCAAAACAAAGCTATGGTATTAGTTCTCAAGCTTTCTACTGTGTTTGTTAACTTTGCCAAAACCTAGAGACTCTTTTGCTAAGAAAGTAAGTAAAGACATAGAGAAGTAGGTAACTTCCTTACTTCTATTGACCACTTTTGACACATTTTCCTTATGAAAAAGAGCTTTTAGGTTCTCTGTTTCAGAATAAAGTTTAGGAGAAATGCAGAAAAAGTAGTCTTGATGAGGACTATTAGAGCAAAGTCTAARCTAGTTAAAACTGATTTTAGAAGGTGTTCTTATGTTGTATTAGACTATGCTTTTTAAAAAGGTTTCTGAAGTTATTTTTTCAGAAGTTGTATAAAATCACATACTGAAATTTTGTATTTTAATGTGTTTCCTGTTACAGGGTTTTGGACCTTTGTAGAAATGTGAAGGAAAGGATAGTAAGAGAATGCAAAGAAAAGGGTGTTCAGTTTGCTCCTCTTTCCACCTGTAGGTAAGCCATGTAATAATCTTGAATAGTTTTTCTTGAATCCGTGTTTAGTAAGAGATCTAATGATGATATTACAAATGCTAGTAGCTTTGACCTTCCTCTTGAACCTGCAAGTGGATTACATATAAGAGTGAGGAATTCAAGGGATTGGTAGCACCTGCTTAGGCTTTAAACTCCTGCTTGTATATACAAGAGTCAGGTGTAATGACTTAATAGCTTCAACTTTCAAAGTCATAGCCTTGAGTCACTTATGGATTATGAGCAAAAAGGATTAATTTTTTTWWWWAATTTTGTCCTTTTGAATAAGATAAGTAATTTTATTTATTTTATAATGTCATATAATATCATAAAGCTTTGTTTGTAATGCAGTTCTCTTCAACAGGGTGACACAGACTTACGATGCAGGTGCATGTGTCTACTTCTACTTTGCCTTTAACTACAGAGGAATTAGTGATCCTATCCATGTGTATGAACAAATTGAGGTAATGTATAAAGGAAAAATTGCTAAAGGGGGAAAAGCTGATGACCTGTATTATATTCTGAGCCTATTGGCCAAGCTTAATGGATTTTGCAGGAAAGATCTYAAAAATCTGTCTGTAAAGCTTTGATCATTAATAAGAGGTACATGCAAATATTTCATCAAGTAGAGGAAAGACTAGTGGGTGGCTATTTTAGATATGAGTAAATCAATAGCTCTGACTGAAATAKAGAAGAGCTTGATGTGGAGTTTCTTGGACAGCAGAAATTTTAAACCTGATACCCCAAATTCATGGGTAACTCAGTTCCATTATTTACAAAGCTACTTCTGTTTAATACTCAGTCTGATAAAACTATCAAGATCATGCCTTTGTAATAGTGCTGCATGYAGAGAATAAGGAATGTGAGTGTCTCATGCTGTTTCTGTTAGACCAGTGCTTAGTCTAGTCTGTTAGACAGTTGTAAGCTGCTTCAGCATTGGCCAAAGAACTCTGCAATAATTCTGCTTTAACACTTTGACTGATGAAACACTGTACTTACTTTGTTAGGGGGAACTAATACCTAATATCCTTGTTACCTTGAAGATGTAATTCTTAGAAGGACTATGTCCAAGYTGCCTTTTGTCCTACCTTCTGGTTCCTATGCTCAAACTTCAGCACCAGAAAGTTGCTAATAGGACTGCGGAGAAATGGTGTTTATAGCTGGGATATCATTCTTCTCATGCTTATTCTTTAGAAATTTCTCTTGAATTTGGAAAGCACATGCAAACTTTTATCTGCAAGTTCGGAGGCTTGTTGCGTGTAGGGCACTAAAGAATGTAATACTTGAGTGTTTAGTGAAACTTTACTAATACCTAGATGCTGCTTTTATTGGAATTAGTTAGCAGTGTGATCACCTGGATGCACATCCTTCCATTGKAGCAACTAAATTTAACCTAACAAAGTGAGTTTGTCAACCAAGTATATGTACTCTGTAGCAGACTGAAAAAAAATCTCCTAACTGCATAGGTACGGTTATATATGCTATTCCTAAAAAATTACACTCTTTTGAAAAAAAAAAACCATGTAGTGCTTGGGCTTAGAAAAGCTTTCATTGTTACACTTAAACTCTCAAAGGTGAATGKCAAAGAAGATTCTACAACTTGAACATTCTTAGCTTAAAAAAACCAATTTGTTTTCTGCCACAAACTGCACCCATGAAAGGCTTGTCAGTTGTAAAGTACCTCACTGCCTCAGCCAAGATCTTGGAGATCTGGGTTAAACTCTGATCTGAATAAGGATCTTGAATCACTCTGACAAGCATGTTTTCAGACTTCTTTATTGAGACTTAATCGTGTTCCAAATGAGCATCCCAGCCACTAGACTATTTCAGTTTTGGCAGTGGGAAAGTGATCYGAGAACATTCTGTTCTTGAGTAATACATTTGTTACAAAGGTGCCATTTGAAATGTTTTGGCTTTAATGATGTTTATTTAGAAAATGCTACTTATCTTTATCTGAAGACTTGAACTATAATATTTACCTATAWTGTGTACCCTTAATTACTTCAGAAACTTATGAGCACCTCTGTGTGTAAGTGCAATAGCAAATATTTCATGAAATCTAAAAATCTTGTGCATTTCCTGTTGAATAAATACTGTATCTTTCAAATTTAGAGGGCTGCTAGAGAAGAAATACTTGCCAATGGAGGAAGTCTTTCACATCACCATGGAGGTAATGTTCTCAGTCTAATATTATTCTCTTTGATACTAATAAATATTCATGAGTATATAAAATAGTTTGTAGTAGAACTCTGAAAAAATATTTCACAGCATTAACTGAAATTACTGAGGGCGGGTCAAGGGGGAAGGAGATCTCCTGGCATTTTATCTAGAAACTTCTCACTCTTTATCTAGTTTGATCAGTTCGTCTTAAGCAACTTCTACTGATCCCTGTGCAGACATACATTCAGTTACAAAGAYTTCAAATGGGAGTTTCACAGTTTTGAGACAGTGTCCCTTGGGGCCTGGTGAATGCTGTTTAGCCCAAATTCTGGAGCACTTAGGCAGTGTCTGAATAGATGARCCAGTGACTTTAAACTGGACTGTGTTGCAGTTTACCATTCATTGCATAATGGATGTTATGCAAGTGTTGAGATTACTGACTTGCTGTCTGATAAGTTCTGGTTATCTAGTCCTCTCTTGGAGTTCAGGGATTAGTTGTCCTGTGTTGCTAGYGTCTTTGCCAGATATTTTGTGCTCTAGCGTTAAGAACCAATGTCATGTTTGAGTGATACTTCCTATATCTGATGTTTTATATATGCTTTTCCYACACACATGGATAGTCTAATCTGATTGCATGCATCCTATATARTGCTGCAACTGTGGATGCCAGGATGACTTGTTGTGAAGTCAGTGTGATTTGTGCATCTACCTTCTTGAAACTGGCTATCTTAATGCATTTCTTCTCTCTGCTCTCTTGGGGCATTGGCTGGTCACAGATACAAGAGCAAAGGAGTAAAATAGTTTAAAACTAGAGAAAAACTCTGTAATTCTAAAAGCTCTGTGTAGGGGGAAAAACTAAAAGGCAGAAGCTGTGCTTTAAAACATGTCAGTTACTTCCTATACTTGAAAATTTTAGCTAGAGCTATTTTCAGGCATCTTGCTTTGTGATGGAAACCAAAATGAACTCTGCTTTAGCAATATCAGGATATTGAAGGATGTGTAGGTAATAACATGAGTGAAAAGTTTTCAGTATGTCTTGTTTGATATGCTTTTATGGTCCTCTGATTAAATCTTTAATATGGTGGTGTAGTGGACCTGTCAGTTCTCACATAYTGGATGTGGAATTACCCCCTCGATGTACTCTTGTGCTTTCCCTGCTGTGGCAGCTCCATTTTACTGTAACCAGCATTTCATCCATTAACTCACATGCAGCTGGAGCTTGTCACACATTTGGATGTATTTGCCCTCACCATATAAAACCTTGCTTAGTGTGTGTTGAACAAGAAAAAAAGATTATACAGCATTTTGAAACCCTTGCATGCTTGAACTTTGCGACTCCACAGCTATGGAAGCTGGGTTTCTGTTCATATGTTGCATGCATGACTGCCTCTGATACATATTTTCTACTTTGAGTGTTTTTTCTGGCAGTTCATTGTGTACAATATTCAAGATAAATTTTTTTCCAATGCTTAGTTGATATGCTGCTGAAAATTAGCCTAATAATGTCCATTTTATTTACTGACCTTCAGGCCTTGTCRCTCTTAGCACTGACTGGTCTGTTGTGTGGAGTAAAAGAAAATACTGGTGCAATTTCCTTTGGTGTTTGTCTCATAATGGTGATTAATAACAGTTGTTTTCGCTATCTGGAAACAGACAGGCTGATTTGTCTGCCTACAATCACACTGTGATAAATGGAGCTATTTTAACTCTGGGTTTGTGTATCAAAGAAAACAGATGTAGTCTGGGACTTGAGGCTATAGAAATACAAAGCCTGCTTAAGTCAATCTTCAGATACTCCTTGAGTGAAGAAATGGTCATATATGACAGTTTGAGTTGTGCAAATCTCTAAATTACATCTGGGGAAATACCAACTGCAGATAGGTACACAGCTGCAAGTCTACCGTGAGAACTGAACTCAGGGTACTTTTAGATTTACCTAGAGTACCTTCAGATGAACTTCGCTGTGGATACATCTTCTGTCCCCCCACACCCCCATTATAGTTGTCATCCTGCCTTGACTGCCCTACACTCAGAAAGGGATATTGCAAGTCTTCAAGCACAGCTTTGATCCTTCTGTTTTTCTGGCTTTTGGGTATCTTTAGATTTGAGAGTCATGTAAGGTTGCTAGAGAGCCAGAGATAGTGTTTGGAAAATTTGCATTTAAAAAGGAGTATTAGGAATGACAGTTTCTTGAAGATACAAGTTTAAGTTTAGATAAATAATTTTTCTAATCATTTATGGCAAGCCTTAAAAACACCCATATGATGTATCACACCTTTCATTCTTTAATTCCTTTTTCATAAAATGTGCCTGTTTTTTGTATGTGTGAAATTCATGTGCTGAGGAAATATCAGTAGGTATGACTGTATATAAATACAGCTATAACCCCTTTGGGGTACAACATCAGAAAGGGAGAAGTTTGGATTTGTAAATGATACTTTTCATATTACCAAGCTTAGGACGCATGTAAAACTAAAGAACAATGTAAAAGGTAATGATACATTGCTTCCCTTTGAGGGTCTGTTTTAACTATAACTGGTTGCTTAAGGAAAAAAATATCAGATTGTGGGGTTGAGGAAAAATAGCCCCATTTAGCTACTTAAYGTAATAGAACTCATTTTCTTCTACTTTCTAGACAACAGACTGGAATACGAGACAGGTATCCCAGCCTGCACAGTATCAAGCTGTATCACAGTACCATAGCTGTAGTATCAATGGCAGATCATACAGGAAAACAAAAAATAAGAAAAAAGTCCCACAACACTAAAAACCCAAGCAAAATCCCAAAACAAAACAAAGGAAAAAATAGATCTTACACCTTATTTGCATTCACTTCCTTTTTTGATACTGCAGTTCTTTGGCTTTAAGAAGCTGTGGCTTATGTTATACACTGCAGTAATTTACCCAGACAARCTACAGAATCTGAAATGATGAAGTTCCCTTATGAGGGGAAGTTGAACACATTTTCTCTTCTGCGCAGGGAAAATATCCTCTACCCTTAGGTTAAACGTACTAGAGCTTGTCTACTCAATAGAAAGAGTTCAAATTGACATTTGTTAGACATGGAGTAACCTCATGTGAAATAATACAGTAACACTGTTGTATTTTCCTCGTTGGTATGTTGAATAGAGAAGTCATCTTCAGTGCCTTTTCAAAAAAAAAAAAAAAAAAAAGATGTCCTGGTTCATCAATACAGAACTTGAAAATATTTAAGCTGTTAAGATACCAAGTGAAAATGTATGTGCAAAAAATGCAAAGTGTTATGGTGATGGTAAATGTTAATGATGTAGTAGACTTGGCATACACTGGTCCAATATACCCCAGTGCTGCCATATTTTACATTTCTACACTGACCTTTCTCAGCATTGCTGAGCTCTCCCTGGAAGAGTAATAGCATGTTAAGCAATTTCTAGAAGCAGAGAGCTGCTTTCTGTAGGGACAGCTACTTCAGGAAGAGCACACAACAGCTGTTCAAGCCTCATCCTTCTTAGGGACCTGTCACTGCTGCTCCTTTTGCAAAGCTATTGTTATGCAGTACCTAACTCTTCAGGTTGGAAGGACTGGAGCAGAGGAAGTCCAGAGCCATGTGCAGTGCCACCAGAACCTGTTTCCACTGGGACCACACAGTGCTATAAATCTGTTCTGCATGGGTGTAGAGTAATTTGGAATCAGTCAGCTACATGAAAATTTTCCTTACAGGACTATTCATGTGTGCCCTAGTACTTGATATTCCAAAAGTGAGAAAACCAATTGCTACCTGCTGTTTGCTCATTCCAGATGCATTTTCCAAGATGAGCAAGTAAAAAAGGGCAGTGGAAAAATTAACTTTTCCAATGAAAAGACATGGAGCAGTGTGTATCAGAGCTGGGTAAAAGTTATTTAGCCAGTTCTTGTATTTCTCATTCGTATGTGAGCTAGAATGATAGATAAAAATCTAAAAATAAGGGCGATACTGGACTGTCTTTGGAGTTGCTACTGAACAAACTCCTTGGCTTTCTGGTCTGAGTACTTTGTGTGGAGYAGGCTCCCTGTGATGCTGTGGGGTTTGTACTCAGTGTAATAGGCTGAGGTTCAGATTGGAGACTTWTGGCTTCCTGGCAGTGAATGTTTTAAGGCATTATTAGACTGCTCAGCACTCCTCAGGAATAGGCTACTTTCCACCTGTAAAACTTGAAAACTAATTCTCTCGTACTTCATCTTGGATAAATATGATCACTGAATCACTGAGTGGGTAAGGTTGGAATGGTCCACAGTGGGTCATCTCGTCCAGTCTCCCTGCTCAGGCARGGCCATTCTAGAGCACCATTGTGCAGGGTTGCATCCCGAAGGCTCATTCTYTCCATTGAGAGAAGCTCTGGGCTGCCTGTTCCAGTGCTTGGCAYCTGCTTAAGTAAAGAAATTCTTCCTCATGCTGAGATGGAACTTCCTGTGCCTGTTGCCTCTTGTCCTTTTGCTTGGCACCACCAAGCAGAGCCTGGCTTCATCCTCTTGACACCCTCCCTTCAGAAGCAAGTTTAGCTGTCTTCAGAGGAAGAAGATGCAAGAAGGAGGGGCTGTGTTTGCTTCCAATTGGAGTAACAAGGATTATGCATGTGATGGTGTGTATAGCTGAGTGGACAAGTAGTGACTTGCTATGCTGAGTTATTATTATTATGTATTGTTATAATAGTATTATGGTGTAACATATAGAATCATTATTTTGATCTCTTTTCTTAATTGGGAAAAGTATACTGTGCTGAAAGCCTGTGAGTGGTAGATGCTTATATCAGTTCTGGTTCTGTGTACTGTCTCCTGTCGGTTCTAGGTAAATGCCATCATGTAGGACTAAGGGTGAAAAGTCTACTTTGTTTAGGCTAGAAATGGGAAGTTGGTTTTCTGTGATAAGGTCAGGCTTAACTGAGATCTTATTGTTAGGGAAGTTAAGGCTTCCTTGAACACAGAGCTGTTCTTTGGCTGGTCTATGAGGGAGTCTTCCAATTTTGTCACTTGGAATTATTTTTATGTTCACAGTAATATCTTGTACTATTATGGCATTTTCTTCCTCCTTTTCCCTTCTCATCCTTGAAGACAATTTGGTTGTTCTGTGGAGGAGAAGGACCAGAAAATGTCTAGCACTAACCTAGTATCAGCACTAACCTGAACTGAAACAATACATAAATGACTTAATTCTAAGTGCTGCTCTCATTTTCACAGAGCCTTCACTTGGTCTGTTGTCCATTTTATCTGAAGGACCAGCTTAGAATTCAGGGAGATTGCTTCAAAGCTTTTTAACTCTAATGTGCAAAGCTGAGTAGTTGAAAACTCCATGTATATCTTACTGACATGAACAGTGGGAGCAGGGGATAACTTTGCTGTTATTAAGGGGTTAAAATCTTTTTGTTGAACGTGTTTGTGAAGGACTGCTGGTGACTGTAGTACAGCTTTTTTTTCTTTCCAGTTCACTAATCAGATGTTTGTTAGATTTATTATTGCAAAAGTATAAACCATAGAAAATTTGACAAGATAGATGTGTAAATTATCACTTTGACAGAACTAATGATGCACTCCAAGCACCTTCTGTTTTCCAGCACTTGGTGAGCGACTTCATTAAATATGCAACGACTGTTTGGTGCTGCTCAGACAGTAGTTCAGTTCCTTGTGGAATTGCATTATTACTGGAGGTGTAAAAAAGGCAGGCATGCTAGCTGTTGGGCATCCTGCTGTGATTCTAATGTGCTCCATCTTGTTGGAGCAGTTGTTTGCAGTCTTTTCAGGACAATTACATCCATAACCACAGAGCACATTCACTGAAACTATATTACAGATAACAGTTGAGAATAGTAATGACTGTTCCTCATCTGCTTGTGTAAGAGCCAGTGTGTGTGACTCAAGGGGATGGTCAAGCCACATCCACAATTCRGGAACAGGCTGAATTGTAACCTTCAGTTACAAAACTGAGACTGTTTTGTAATAGTAGTAGTAGTGAAGTTTTAACAGATAAAATTCAACCACATCAGCTTGCTTAGACAGTCACATTGCAATGATAGTATATTCACAGATGGGGATTTTTTTCTTGAGCTGGGGCTGCAAAATGCAACTGCATCTCCTACCACAGGATAAATTCTTTTGTCCTTCAGTTGTGATCTTTGATCTTGACGCATATGCTGGTAATAGTTGTTTTCTAGCAAACTGCAACTTTAATTCTGTCTCACATTATTTGCTTTTTCCATTGGCATTGTGACTGGCTCAAATTCCTTAAGGTATAAACAAATATACTCTGTTCTCCAGAGGTGTCCCTGTAATTTATTAGTCTGATGACAGTTTGATGGCTACCCTGAAACAGAGCACAAAAGATGGCTTGAATTTAGCTTGAAATATTCTTAAAGCTTCTGTCTCTCAAACCTTTACTATGTCTTACCATACTGACAAATGGATTGTGTTTCAGGCTGACAAGTTAAATGCTAGACTGTGTTTAATGAAAAAAATGTCCTCAGTTTTGAATGATCTGTTAATCAGAGTTGATGATTTGGTTAATTAGCACGTGAACACTTGGCCATTTAACAAGACTATTGTGAGAATTTAGTGAAATGAGTTCTTTAAAGATTGTTTCAGCTTTGTTTATATTTGTGAATGGCCATTTTTACAAGGGAAACAAAGCTCTTGTGTAATGGTATTGAGCAATTACCAGCCAGCATAGAACTTTTTGAATTAAATATTAAGCCTTCTTCATAGAAAGCTATTTGCTATTTAAAGCAATACTGGTTTACGCTTGATTATTGTATTATTGTCACTTTAAAGAAATCAAGAAATATAAGGTTCTGCTTTTTAGTAATCTCCTCTACAGTTTCTTACTTAAAATTAGTTTGTGGCTTTTTAAAACTTACTGATTCCTTGTCTTAATAGAACATGTGATTTCAGCCTAAGCTTCATCTAAATTTCATAGTTTCTAAAGAAAGTAGACAGTGTGGAACACAGTCTTCCTCTGGGAGTATGCTGAGCTTAATGAGCTTGATAGTCTGGTGGGCTCAATAAATCAAATAAAGCAAAACATTTCTCATTTTTGAATAAAAGCATTTATCACACAGTGTTTATTCATTCATGGTCACAAGATTGATTGGCTCCTAGAATCCTGCCATTTATTGAAACACTTTGTTTTGTTTTTCCAGTAGGCAAATTGCGGAAGCGTTGGATGAAGGAGAGTATCTCTGATGTTGGCTTGGGAATGCTGAGATCTGTTAAAGAATATGTGGACCCCAACAACATCTTTGGAAACAAAAACCTTTTATAAAGTCCTGCACAAATGATGTACTAAAAATTAAAAATTACTGTTGAAATTCCTCCACTTTCATTATATTGATATCCCAGTAATCAAATATAACATAGACTAAACTTTAAAAACTAGTAACTTACATTGATTTTTGCTACTTTCTTCCCTTTTCCCCCAATAAAGTGTAAACATCACTGTTAATGTTTATGGACTTTTACTTAACAGTGTTCCAACCTACTGGGCACAAAGTACCAACTGGGAAATGCAAATTTGGGTTCCAAGTTCGGTGAGGCAGCACAGCTGACATGATTTTCAGTGCTGGATACTGCCACATGTTTCTTCCTTAAAGCATCCCCCGCAAGGAGGACAAAGACTGACAACAGTGTTTTCTACAGAAGCAGCTGCGCAGCCCAGCCTCTTGCTAAAGGAAAGCTGCTAAGAGACAGATGAGAGAACACCAAGGAGTACCTACCTGTATTGGATTAAGTATGTAACAGACCTGTAACCAGCAAATACTAAGAGTACAAATGTAGGTTAATCTAAAGAGACAGTGTAAGTCAAACTACTAAAAATTCGGTAGTCTCTCACTGTGGTACTACTGGAAAATGTTACACAATTGATCTGTTCTGAGTTGTATTTGCATTGCTGGGATAATCTTAAATTAACTGTAGGTCAGTCACTGAGTTTTGTACAATGGACATTTCTCACTGTATGTTGAAAAAAGGTTTGTAACAAAATTTTGTGTTCATCTGTACTTCAGTCCTAGTGTGTATGGGTTTTGTTCCTGTTGTGTTTGTTTTGCACAGATGCAAAATATCTTTTTCAGTTACTCAAATGAAACTGCCCAGCACTGTCTTTTGAAACAGTCACAACAGTTTAATAAAATATTTAAATGGGCAACCTACTGTCATCCTGGAAGTAAGATTTCCCATTTAAGGTTTGTACAGTTTCCTATGGCCTTTATGAATCATTTATTTACTTCACAAGTAGCCACAGTTTTAATTGTCCATTGAACTTTATGAAAATGAAATATTTTCTTGATCGGTATCATGTGAGGGTAAGCATTTTTACATTGAAACTTGAATCTTAATCATTAAAATAAACTAAAAGTATTTGTCAATACTCATGATCCATTTTTAAGGTGGGTTCTTTCTTAAAGCAAATTATCCAACTTTTTGATAATTAATGTATATGCATAAGGTAGAAAAAATACAGATTATCCTTTGAGGACACTGTCTCTAGGCAACTGCTTCACAGCTCTGTAGTGTCAGTTTGGACACCTTTTGTATTAGTAGTGCCCTTAATGAGGAGAAAAATATAAATTGCATTTTTGGTTTTAAACTATTTTAGAATACTCTGATTAGCTCTCAGTTTTGGTAATATACCAAAAGGAGTATGAAACGCTTGAAAAACTACTGCATATCAGACAACTCTGAACTTGTTCAAAGATGAATTTCAATGCTACAATTCAAGTGACATGGACACTCAAAAACATGACTGTAAAATGCATGCTGTCAAGGTAATGTTAAAGAAAACTTTTTTATGATCTGCAGGTCATAAGACAGAATGTTCATGTGATATTTTTAATGCAGCTGGATTTATTTTGAATGGTCTTTATTTCACATTTCAGTATAAAAACCTATGATTTTTTCATGTCCCCAGAGTTCATATTTCAGCAGTAACCAAAACAGTAGGTGTAGTCTGTTTTTAGGGAACCGAGCCTTCGCACTGTGGTTAAGTGTTCTTAAGTACACAAAGGTGTCTCAGTGAAGTGAGTCTGCACATGGTGGTGCAGGARCTCCCTCGCCTCAGCTGCATGGTGGTGACTCCGTGGCCACGGCTGGCATGTTGCTGATGACTTGTGTCACTCCCCAGTGGAGACCTGTCTAGGAATTGGTAAATATGAAGGGTGTTTATGTGCCTCAATGAAAGTTTGTCTAACTATGAAGAATTAATTTTGAAGGAAAGCATGTGAAGCGTTTTTTGCAATATGACAGCACAAAGAGAAGTAGAACAATTAGTCATAACTTAGTAATGCTGATCTCTTAAGATTTTGACTAAAGCACAGCTCTACGACATCCTTCCCATTTTTWAATTTTCTGACTATGGTTTCCTCATCCTTTATTGTATTGAAAGTACACAGGTAAAAACTTTATATACTCTCTAACCTTTAAATAGTCAGTGACTCCTGAAGTGATTTAAAATGCAGTAAAGATTTTGACTGTATGTCAGTTGCCCCATGGGAAGGTGAAATAACAGGCTACAAGGGTCCCAAAGCACTGTCAGGATAGCTCTGAGGAAAAGATTAACTACAAATATAATGGATATTGCTTTCTTCCTAAATACTATCTTACGAACTGGCCAGAGCTTAGTTGAAACTGCAGTTGAATCATATGCATTACTGTCTTTAATTTCACATTTAAATTGTTAATGAGAATAGAAAAAAATGTAATGCAAGTTCAGGAGACCTAAATACAGATCATTCACCATTTAAATGAAATCTTCTCTGTTACTATAGTCTTCCACCACTCTTCCTTCTGTATGTTCTACTTTCTTCCTGCAGACTTCTCTTCCTGTAGCTGCAGCCTGTTCAGAGATGGAGTTTGATCCATGCAGATTGTGCTCATGCATAACAYAACTTTTGCATTTGCTTGACTATTTTGGCCATATGTAAGTTACAAGCAGTTTTATTTAAGCTTGTAATGACTTCCAGTTACACAGCTTCTGCTCCCTTTGAAAGAGGAAAGGTGCAGAGTGACTGTGGCTTGACTGTAAAATATGTTTACATTAGAGAGACCTTTATAAAAGTTCGGAGGGAAAAGAAGCAAATCTGTTAGAAGTTGATCCAGGATCTAAATCTTACAGTGAAAGAAAAATGTGTCTTGATTTGACTTACAGTATATTGGTTAAGTTAGAGATATCATCTTTGCCTTACAGCTGTGAACAGAGGCCAGGCCAAATAGTTCTTCCGTAGCAATGTTAATTAGCTGAAACCAATTTCAAAGGCAGGGATACATTAGCACTGAAACCCTGRAAACACAAACTGCTTCTCAATCTTGGAAATGTATGTTTATCAAGGTTGTAATTTAATTTTCTGCAAATAAAGCCAAACAGTGTTTGTCATTTTAGTGTGAGATTAACTGTAAGACTTCAGTTGTAATGTTAAGAGATTACAGAACCTTATATTATTAATAAAAAGAAAATCAGCCTAAGCAAGTATGTGTTTTTTGTGATGAAACTAAACAAATATATTCTACTAGCTTGTCATATTCTTCATTTTAATTTGGTGATGAACCCTTAGATCTAAGGAAAACTCTTAGGAAGGCTTTGGCACTTGCTGGGAGGGAAGAGGCTCAATTAATAAATGTATGCTAATAGGAGCTCTGCTTTTGTGTCCCATGTAAAGCAAAGCAGGAAGGAGAATTTCAGGGAAGGAAGGGCAAAACAAAACCTGACCACCAGGCTACTTGGTCCAAAAGTTCATCTCTTTGGTATTCTCTGGGCAGGAAAGGGACCATGTTCAGCTGCTCTTTGAAAGTTCTTTCATTATAATACAAAAGCAGACCTCATCTTACTTAGCCCCCCCACTATTTCAAAGCCCTGTTGTATTAAGCTGTTGCAACAGGTTATGTAATTTTGTGCTGCTGTGCTCACCTCATGTAAAACTGCCTTGTTACAGGTGTGGGCAGAAGCAGTATTTGTGAGTTATCTGCATCATTGCTATAGAGTCTTTGTGCCTTTTAAGCTAAACTGGCTGAAATTATGCCACTTTAAGGAAATGTTGSATTGTCTTGTGTTAGCACTATTATTCAGTCTTAACACAATGCACAAAACTTGCTGAAGTCAGTATGCAAGGGAGAGAACTAATGACATGGTTCACCTTGTAGAACTATGACAATTTCTCAATATGATTCAAAATTTTTCGTGTGCTTGCTCACAGGAAGGAGAATACCTGGTCATCAAGGATTTTATTTGTGTTCTTCTATTAACAGCGTTAAAATGCAGTATTTTTACTTGGATACACTGAGTCTGAATTTGAAGATTTTAGATGATGATATATTTGTCTCAGGATGACAGCCAGACCCCATCAGTGTTCTCTTTGTTTGAAATACGTAAATTATAAAAAGCTGAATCTGAACTCACAGCTGTGTAAATACTATAGGCTCACTGTTTATGGTTTTATAATCCCAACACTGACTTTGAATTCCACATTACCTTTAACATAAATTGATGTCTTTCCTCAGGCTCTCTATGGAGACCAGAATTGGCAGGTGGCTGCTTTTTTCATTGTCATCTTTAAGGTCTGTTTTGCTCAAAGGCAGTGGTGGTCAAAAATACTGTTCTAAAATGTTTGCTGTGCTGTCTCTGAAAAATACTAGTGCTGTCAGTTTGAAATTTAGAATTCCATTTCAAAAATATGGGGGCTATGATATTTTAAATAATTCTGTTATTTGCAATATTTACCAATACAAATTGCAGGAATACATACCTTTACCGAAACACTGTGAAGTGTTCCATTTATGAATTTGGTTTTGCACTTTGGGAAAAAAGCATTGATCTCTTCATGGGAAACTTTATGAGTCTTTCCTTTTGATTCAGAATAAATCTAAATTTCAATTGACTGTTCCTAATTTCCAGTATAACATTCCTATTTGAGTCGCACTCTTCCTTGTTCCCCTTCATGGTAATAGTAGTCTTGCAGGGGACCATAGCAGCTTTTACATTAATGTATTTGTTGTACTGTAAAGTATCATAGCAGCCCTCTAGAGGATAAAACACAAGGGTTGACCACAGCAGTGGATTTTGTGTGTGTGCTAAAAGATGAAGGACAAAATTCAATGATGTCAAATGATTGTCCCAGCTCTGCTGTTCAATATCATGTGGCTTGTCTGAGTGTGGCTGACTTCCCTCAATGCTTTTACATAGTAATAAAATGGATGGTTTCAAGACAGGGTCTTGATACAACTGCTCCCATTACAGGCTGCTGGAAGGGCTTGGCTCTATTCCCAAGAGTGACACGGACACTGAGTATGTGGCTATCYGGCACTGCCATTGCATCAGTCACTGCTGGCTCAGCAGCACGATATTCAAAGCATTTTAAAGACAAAGAATATCACCGAAGTTATGTTCTCAGATTAGGTTTGGCAAATACTGAAAACATGAAAGAGCATTTTTATAAATTCAGTTCTTGACGAGACTGAATCCTGAGGCTGTGGTAGTAATGAAAAGGCAGAACACAGCCGCTGACCTTATTCCCTCCCAGCCCGTGGCAGCAGCCGGCAGTGTTTCCTGTCTCACTCTGTTCCTGCTGCTGCAGAGCAGGAAATCCTGACTGCCCAGAGGCGAGGGTTAAAAGCCCTTCTGAAACATGAAGTGACACACGTGCTCACTTWGCAAATACATAGCAGCTGGGTAAATACATGTAGAGATGAGGCCATAAAAGCTGGTTATTAAGGAAAATAAATCTGGTTAATGTTAGAAAGCAAGATGTGGGTGAGCTGAATGCAATACTTTGATAAGTGGGTAAGCCACAAGGCAAACTTACCTTCTTAGTACTGTTGCTTCTAGAAGTACAGGGCAACACTGTTCTTCCAAACAAGATTTTGTTTTGGTTTTTTTTTTATTAACATTTTCATAAAAAATGAAAATTTCGTCTTTCTCTGTTCATGCTTGTAACTGTGTTATGCCTAAATTSTCAATTATGTTCAGTTTTACAGGTTAACACATTCTAGTGCGGGAACATGAAGAACAGAAGCYACTGGCTTCCTTGAAGTGGTATGAGAGCTCAGTTTATACGTGCAGAAGTACCTCAAAGTTAWGGATTGTAATTGGTAGCCTTCTCCTTAAGAGGTGAGATCCCTTTAAAGCATAGCATTAAAAACAGCCTGCAAAGAACAAAAGCTGTGTAAAGGGACTGGGGAGAGACGAAGCCAAAGAGAATAGATGCTGGMAGACGTTGCTGTAACTTTACAAGGGTGGAGTCCATCCCTGTTGTTACCAGCCCGTGGCTGAGGGAGCAGGGTTACTGTTTTAGATGGAGGGAAATGAATGACAGCTGCCCAAGGGGCAGGGGAGAAAGGCTCTCACAAAGGTCCTTACTCSTGTGCAGGGCAGAGGTTTTGCATCACACCCTGGACCATAAAGGCTCTTCCTCTGCAAAGCTTCGGCAGGCAGCACAGTCCAGCAGCACGCTTAATAAAACTTCTTGGTACAACTTCACCTGGCTGTTGCATGACTTACTGCTAACAAAATCATGACCAGGAAGCAAAGAGACTTGCTAATGAGGAAAACAGCAACGGCTGTGCAGGCCAGTGTCTTGTGTGTAGCTAAATTACAGTGAAATGAACATCTGGCAGCAACAGCCAGGTAGAAGGGAGCCGGTTGCTATAGAGAAATGATAAATTTCAGATGGTAACAAATCTGCTGCCTTGGTTACGATTTAGTACCTTTTTAAGGCTGAAGAGAGGAAATCACTGTCTCCTCATTTGTGGAGCTGTGTGCAGCTCTGCAGACACAAATGAAACATTATGTTATTTCCTGTTCTTTTCAGTAGCTCATATCAGACTCCYGCGCATATCGGGGCTCGAGTAGGTGTTTACAGCTCAGCCTTTGTGGGCTGTTTGCTCAGCCATGCTACGGGGCTTTGGGTCCTTCTTTCTCACCTCTGTCACTGCATGATTTACATTCTAAAACCAACATTATCCTTGTTGCTGTCACAGAAAGCATAGGCTGATTCTCATCCACCCTTCAAAAAAGAAATTATGAAAGAAGAGCAATAGTCACTTTAGTTTTATTTTGTTTAATATATGCTATATATTAAATATATATGCTACAGCTGCATATTAGAGCAAAGGACAGAGAAAAGTGAGTGGTTGGGTAGGGAACCTTGTGAATGCCACATTAATGATGAGTTAYACAATTGCAGGGACACTGTGGCAGTGAGCAAGACCTTCAGCAGCCAGAGCCCAAGTACCCACCACTAGAGTTAAATGCAGCTTTCCCAAAGAGGAAGTTGAGCAGGTTTATAAACACAAGGAYTAGTGTCCACAAGCAGTTGTGTTTGCATCTCTTCCCCCCTGCGCACAGAGCCGCGTGTTCCATGGTGACACTTGGCATYCCACATCATAAGTGTGACATTGTGCTGCTTCTGTCAGTCTGAAGGATGGGATTTGCTCATTGCTTGCACMTAGACTCTTCAGAAACAGGATGTTTGTGTTTGCTAACTTCCCAGGAAGGTGGCCGGGGAGCCATATGCTGAGATAGCAGAGGTTTGCCGATCTCCTGCCAGGCTGGGCTGTGTGGGTGTTTGACACATGGAAAGCTTAGCTGCCTCACAAGGGGACTGTTTCTATTTTCTACATCTGTAAACTTCTGCCCTTTTATTCCAAATATACTTTTCTTCCTGGAGAAAGAAAGTAAAATGTACTTTTATAGTTGTGGCTGTGTATATTCTGGTCCTGAGAGAGGCAGCTTTGTCCTTAACATGATTTCCAAGCCTGCCTGAGCAAATCTCACCTGCTTTGGTCAGGGCACGTGTGGGCACACACCTCGCGCTGCTCTGTCCTGGAGCCACCGAGGGGCAGCTCTGTCCTCTGGGGAGGGGATGGTTAAACAGAGGAGAAAGAGGTCACAGATCGCTGCCGTTTGACAGGCTSTTTGGCCCTTTCCGTGCCGCCTGCCCCAGCTGTTGTTCCCCATCCCGATGGCAGTAGCAGTCCCAGCCGTGTCCGTGGCCAGGCCCGGGGCGGTGAGGCCGTCCCTCATCCCTCACCTGCGGCGCGGGGCCCGCCCGGGGCTCCCCACGGAGCGCTCCCCACAGAGCGGCCGGCCGGGCACTCCTCCTCCAGGTAAGAGCACACGCTTAGGAGCATTCCGGGGAGCTTCTTTGCCTCCTTGGCTGCGTATTGATAGCAACACGGGGGCTTGCAGCCGATGGCGAGTGCGGGTCGGGGATGCAGAGCCGTAGTRGGGCTGCTCTTGGCTGGACAGGCTGCCCAGAGGAGACGCTGCGGTCCAAGAGGTGTGGAGGGGACAGCACAGCAGCAAGGGCTCTCCTCCCTGGGCCGAAATGGAGCTGCAAGAGGTGCCCCGTCAGTGGGGCAGAGAGGACTCCTTGCTCCAGGGCTGGGAGAGCCTGGCGCTCCCTGGGGACAAGGGGGAGCCCTGGTGGCTGTGTGGAGCCCAGTCTCCATCAAGTGCAGCGGTGCGTCCCTGGGCAGCTCCTGGCTTTTGCTTGTGTTTCGGACGTGTTGAGGCAGCGCCTAAATATGAGATCTGTGAGTCTCCTATGGCTAAAAGAGGCAATTTCACTTCTGTGCGGTTGTATTAGTTACTTCTGATAATCATTCTGCAAGTCGTGTTCTGCACTTGTTTATAARCAGCCAGCCCACATGTATGCAGCCTGGCTTTGTTAATATGTGTCCAATGAGCTTGAGGTCAGCAACTGCTCGAGGTCAGCGGCCGAGCAAGGCGAGTAATTGGTATTTGCCTTTGTGCTCTGAAATCACTTGGCAATTTTCACTTAAAAGACACATAATTCAAATTTTGCTTGGTATGCTGAGACTTCTGAAAGCAGGACGCTTCTCCGGTGCTGCTGTGGGTAATTAGTGTATTTTGTACTCTGTACAAGGCCCCTTGTCTGCCACTGCTGTTGACTTGGAAATGTGACTGTGAAATGTCGATGCACTTGTTTAACAGTTTCAGGTGTGAAAAATGGCTCYATTTCCATTTGCTGCTTCTTCAAAACAATACATATGAAAAAATGAAAGACAGAAACATTCCTCTGCAGTGCAAGCTACAATTGAATTTGCTTTTAACCACTGTATTACAGAGACTTGAGTATAACCTGCCTGTAAAACTCCCCAGCTGCTCTAGCTCCTTTCCTGTCAGAAGGCTAGCCATAGAATAAATTAAGAGTACAGAACTGAAACCAAGATGTGAAATTAAACTTTTATTAAAATAAATCAGGTCCTGGATTTATTTTAAAGAGTGAGGCAATAAAAGTGAACATATAAAAATTGCAATTTAAAATAATGTACATTCTTTTTATGTAATTTCGCTGTTTTCAATTTTATTGGTACAACTGAGTTATATTTACTGAAGTTGCATTCCAGTGTTTTTCCAACTGTGGCGGTGGCTTGTGCGTTTGATGACTTTGTCTTTTGGGATGCCATGGAGAAGGCAGGGGAAGTTTAGTGGAAAAGGGAAACCACAGAGAGCTCATTACAGCTCCTCGGTTTGGCAGCACCTGGCAGCAGCACAATGTAGGGTAGCCTAGCAGTCTCCTTATTTTACCACAGGAAGGAAGCCTTGAGCCGAGTGTCCCACTCCTCCCAGGCCTCCCCAGCCCTCAARAGGAGGCAGATGCCTCAGCTGTGGGCTCTCCACCTCTGTCCTGCAGATCAGTGGGGGCCCATTCCCCTCCAGGTGTTCTGCACATCCCACAGGGGCAAGAGGAAAAAGGGACAACTGCATGGGCAAGGATGCTGTCTGCTGGCACTGGGGCTGTGTAACTATTAGTTAAACAAACCTCCTTAGTTAAATAATAATAGCATCTAGAGCACAGTTTCCTTGTGCTTCAACAGCAGTTGTAGCAGGAGTGATTTGGATTATATTGAATTGCTTTACCTGTTGGTATCATTGATGTGTACTGCTTAACTTCACTGAAGGTGAAGTATTCCCTCTTGCTGGGGTAAGGACAGAGAACTCCAATTTCCTTTCTGGATGAAACTGTAATTCCTGTAAAAGAGCATTTCCCAGTGTGTTCTGTGAGGAAGGCCTGGAGGACAGGGAGGAGCAGGTGTGTAAGTGGGCAAGATGCATCATGTACCCAAAAAGGATGTTTTGTTTGCCATGCATTCAAAAGCAGGGATCATCTGTGTGGAACAGAAAAATTACTTCAGAAAAATGTTTAACTCTGTTTCCTTAATTTACTTATTCTCTGTCTCCCTATTTATTTGCAGGACTGTGGGCTCATCCTGCAATTAGCAAGCCCCTACAATTACCATTGTTTTTGGTACTWATTGTAGTGGATCAAGCCCACACATCACAATGAGTCCGAAAGGCTGCTCTGCATCTATAGTGGTGCCATGCACAGATGTCTGGCAATGTTGATCACCTCTTTCATAGGTACAATAGTTGCTTTCAAGCACAAAAATCAATTTTTCACTTATTTGCAACTGAATATTGCCCTATGCCTCTAAAGAGCTGGCTAGCAAAKTCTACAGGAGCAGTGCATTTTAAAGTCTCAGATCAGGTTTGTGGTTAAAACACAGAACTCTTCCGAGTTTCTTATGCAGGTGACATAATTTTTCTTTGGATGATAGGGACATTGACTGTGWCTACAAAAACAAAGTCATGCAGATGTTTCCATGCAGGACAACATTTTCCTCTGATTTTGGTTCCTTTGGTATTTAATAAATTCAATGTGTGCAATTTATCTGTTTTGACCAGTTTGTAAAGCTGGAGAGAAATGGTTTAGGTTATTTCCACTGGATGAAAAAAGAGATTTATAATGAAGTGTCCTGAGTAAGAWCTATCTACTCTGGAGCACTCAGGATTCATAACCTGGAAAATGAACCTATGTAGATCCTTCTCCCCTCAGATCTRGGGTAAACTGTGTACTTTGTGGTGGTTTTAATTCACCTCAAGGTAGTTTACAAAGAGATGTTAACTCTGTATGAGTAAACTAGAGAATTAATTACAACACAATTGTTGCACTGCTGAAGATGATCTGTATCAATGCTCTGTGCAGATAAAATGCTAAATTATCTATCCTGGAGCTATTGTTTCTCAAAAACTGCCAATTCCAGCACCAGCCTGCAAAGTTTATGTTCCCCTCTGACATTTGAGAATTGGCAAGGTTGTTATTTTGATGACTGGATCCCATTCTTACTTGCCCCATTGCCACTGCCCTCTGGCCCTTGTCATTTGAAATGGGAGAGATGCAAAGGATTTGTCTGCTGCAATGCTGGGGCAGAACAGAAGGGGCTAAAGCTCTTGTGGTTTCTCTGCTGTTACCAGTGTATTGCCATCTGGAAATCACCGAGGGAGCCTGTTAATTCAATTTTATTACTGTATATTTTAAAGACTGTCAGAAAAGCTCAGGGCTTTGGCACAGGTCTTCATTTTAGTTTAGTCTACATCAAAATAAATAATAAAATTCTCATGAAGATGTACAGACACTGTGAGATACTTATCCAACCTGACATGATGAAAAAATAAACTAATAATGTTTTATAGGCTCGTGAAAAAATATTTACTTACCTCATATGACTGTGCCAATATAGTTTTAAACAGATTAAAAACTAAGACAGATGCCAATGATCATATCATATGAAAAAAAAAAAAAAAAAAAAAAGAAGGAAAGGCAAAAAAAAAAAAAAAAAAAAAAAAAAAAAAAAAAAAAAAAAAAATGAAAAAAAAAAAAAAGAAAATGAAGGAAAGGCAATTATGTCAAATTTAAGCTCACCAAATCTGATTTAAGTATATTGATCTCTAAGTGTGACATGTACTTGATTCTCTTATAAGACCAAGAAATTTTGGTGTACATTTGGCAAATCCCTTGAGCTAGCTGAGTAAAAATGGTACAAATGCACACTGGATAATATTTTGGCTTGGAATATGCAGTTTGGGAATCTAACTAATGCTTTGGGCTTTCTGGAGGCATAATAACAGTATTTATTACTGCTTTTTGTTCTTAATGGCCTTACTAAAGGCCAGCACCTCCTCAAATGTTTGGCGGGCCCTACCCCAGCTGTGAGTACTGAACTGTCCCTGACAAACTGTTGTGAATTGAGCCCACACAGGGCAGTTTGCTACAAACAGAAATTCACTGGCTCCCTTTGTAACAGGTATCTTTATCTCTCCCATAGACTTAGCCAAAGCTGCATTTGTTAAGTTTCTTATTAGAGAATCCTAGATAGATATGCTAATTCCTGAAATTTATAATACTTGTATCTGTGCTATACACGAGTGTGCATTCTACCATCAAGTTGTGCACCTGGGATCCCAAATACCAAAATAAAACCCTTTTATCCCCCTAACCATATCTGTGTCATTATTAAAAACTGGCCATTCAAGGCAACRGCTTCAGTTGCAAAGAGCTGGCCTGTTGGGTTCCTCCCCGACACTAGTGACAGAGGGTGGCACCTCTAGTGACGAGTCCTTCATTTTCACCACAGTTGTTTCTAGGTTTGTTCTCCAGGTCTCTCCCATTCTGTGGTCCCACTGCCAACAAGGCACAAGGTCCCCARGAGATTTCCTGTCATGGGATATTCCCCTTCCCATACAAAAGCATAGGTCCAAATTTTGCAATTATAATMATTGACTTTGAAATGAGGACTATCCATGAGTATTTCCAGATTGACCATTCCAAAATTTTGGGATACTTTCCTTGCTTCATATTACATCCCTTTAAAAAAAAAACAATTGACTTCTATTAGCTACTCTAATTTACCCCTTGGTGCTTTGCTGAGCTTAGACAGGTTTTGTTTTGTTTTATATAAAACCATAATTCTTTCTGTGAGTACTGGGTTACAATTGCATGGTATTAATGGGCTCTGGCAGAGCAATCCTGCACCCTGGAGCATGTTAGGGTTTGCTTTGGGGCTTTGCTTCATTCTCTGTACACTACAGCTTGAATATATGTTCATTTGTTGTTTGGTTTTACCCCTGCCCCAATGTTTTCCCTGCTTTTCTGCTCTGCCAGGCTGAGAACTTTAGCAGGACTTCTGTGCAGAATGGTCTTCTTCTGTGTGGAGTCTTGAGGCAGCGCTGCCAGTGGTTTGCTGATAAATGTTGTGTTCCATTAGGGAACGGGTAGAATTGTTCAGATCCTAACTTTTTTGTGTGTCTGAATTGTTAATACCAGTAGATTGTTCCCTTTCTTTTTTTCCTCCTTGGGCTTCTTCCATTCATTGTAAAGATTTGCTCAAAAATTAAGGTGCTTGGGGTGTCCACACATTTGCACTTTGTTGTGATCTACCYTGTAACTTTCTGTGATCTATGGGCCCCGGCACAAGGAACTGGCAAAAAAGTGCCTGAAATTGTTGTCTGGCTGCAGATACGGTTTTAGAGCCCCATTCCTCTATTAATCTGCATTACAGACAAAAGGCCAGATCAGTGCAATTACCCTGAGCTTCAATTCAGTGACCCAAAATATATGCCAGCTGAGAATCTGGCCCAATGTCTTATTTATAACTGAGATTAAATTTGCAAAGATATATAATACCTTTTATTAGATCCCCTAGATCTATTTGCTGGGTGGAATGTAGGGGGTGGGAAACAGAATTTTTTGGGCATGCACGACTCTTTTCAGGGAYAAGTATCTTTAGTAGTCTCATCTTCTGAGGCTGCCACAGAAATTGTTATTACAGTCTATTCACAGAAAAGAGGTGTATGAAAAATGTGTGAATAAAGATGAAGCGCTGCCAGGTCAGTGTGTGTGAACACCAGGTGTCCGTGTGTGATTTTGGCTGCCAGTACAACYGGCATGACTGAGCCCCATGAGGCAGAGATGGCAACGCTACCTTTCAATGCTTATGTGCACCAAGTGTTCAGAGTTCCATATGTAAAGCAGGAATTTCATGAATCTCTTTGAGCAAGGAAACCACTTCCTCAGTCTTCCCTAAGAGCGAGTGAAGTCAGTGCCTTTCCTGGGATCCTCATTAGCCACTGGCAGGTATCCCAGATGTGCTTCTCTGCTGAAGATTTACCACTTGATCTGTCAGCATGARAACATCCCACCTTCTTCATGTTTTTGGACACCCTGATGGGGTTTGCTGCAGAGGCTGTGCTTAGATTTCTTTGCTGAATTGGTCGAGAATTTAATAGGTGAAATGATGGAGGGAGCTCAGAATTAAATGCGGGGGGTACAGGGTATAACAGGAAGAATAAATCTTTGTCCCCCCCTTCCTGTCCAGATGCACCGTAAGCCTGATAGACTTATGGTTTTATATGGAGAGCAACATATGCTACAGCTTTTATTTCTCTAACCATTAATCAAAAGGTATTTTGTATAAACAACATAATTGCCAGCTCGGGCAAGCGTGGGTGGGCTGACAGAAAGGCTTTGCAGTCACAGATAATCTTGGCCAGACACGGGCCCTGGTAGCCAGCAGCAGCTGTAAGGACCATACGCCAGCATGGGTGGGTGTGCGGGACTGCACACCGGGCTCCAGCCTCGGCGCTGGCAGGGCAGGCAGAGCTGCCTTTCCAGCTAACCCAGAGGAACGCTGCTAAGGACTGACAATAGTGGTGTTTCAGTAGAGACAAACCCCCTTGCATATATCTGGAGTTTTTGTCTTCATGGACTTCAGCCTGGGTTATGTCTGCTCATTTTATTACGACACCAAACGCGGGATTTTTGTCTTCTTAGTTGTGCCAAAGATTGTAAAACTGAAGACCATAAGGCGCAGCACACATAACCAGGCAGCTTCTTACCCAAAATAGCGTAGGAAACTGGAAACGTTAAGAGGACTTTCCCTTGGTGCAGGGGGTGGGGGGTGACATGAGCCAAGTGTTGGGTGTGGAGGTAGGTGTGATGATGTGTTGGTGAAGTGCCAGCTGGCAGTGAGCTGGAAGGAAGCCTTTTCATGGATCTTCCAAAAACCAAGCTGCAGGTACTTTCTACCTCATAGAAGTCTGTGAGAGAGGAAGAGCCACATGGGACCATGGTGCTGCAGTAAGGCTTGAGCACTTTTTTTCTGCAAGSGTGCCTACTGAGCATGTACAGTATCAGGGGAGCAGGCAGGAGAGGACAGCAAAGCTTCACAGCATCAGAGTTATTTCTTGGGAGGAAAAAWTTTACTGTCCAGTTTTATGCCACTATTTGGTGCTGTAGTAATTTATCTCAAAGGACTGTTTCCAGGCTACTGATGCCAGGTGATGTGAAGCTACAGYTAGGGCCAGAACTCTGGTGCCAAGGTGGTTTTGAACAGCAGCCAGTGTGAGCAAGAAGTGCCAGGATGATAATGAAACACTGCTTCTGAAGACACTTCCAGGAAATAACTATCTATTTTAAATATAAGAAATCTGACAATTTTTTATGAGTAATTTTTAGACTTCTGGGGTAGATCTACTAAAGAGCAAATGCTCTKGTTTTCTTCTAGAAATACTTATTGATGAATTTAAAATACCAGGCTTACAATCGGATTAATAACATCTGTATTACAGCAACAAAATCGTGCATCTTTGTTATTGATATCTTCATCTATTAGGAAGGATCCCATCAGCTACAGATTATCTTTTGACTCCGGTAGTTACCAAAAGCCAATCATGGTAAACAAGGCTGATGTGAGGTGAGAAGAAGGACACCACTGGGTCAGCAGTCCTCCCCCTGCCCAATTCCAGCTGCTGTACGTTGTTAGTCTGGTATGGGAGTGACAGTTCTGCTACATTTAATTTCCCTAGAAACCATCAGAAAAGCAAGGGACAAAGGGAAATTCATTCAGACATAGAGAYTGTTCCAGCACAGTCACCTTTGCATGGTTTCTGCTTAGCCTGTGCAACTTTAAAGGGTCACAAAATGTTAATAGTATACTATTAAGAAAGAGGTGCCAAGTAGCAAATTTCAGAGCCAAATCTTGATACCCAAAGACTTGAGAAGATTCTTGAATCTGGAGATTTGATTTAGTCAGTTCTAGAAGTACTTTAAAATGTGCATAGAAAGTAGCCTTGCTTTCCTCACCATCTCAAAATTTAGTGCTGATTACTTTGTAGTGAAAGCAGATTTATATTTTGCTGGTCTTGGAGTGACTGATTTGCTGAACATCAGAAGATAGAATTTGCTATAACAAATTGTTGGATCGGTGATCTAACACATGAGTATGTTGTTACTGACAAGGTGTGATGATTCAAATGCAACGAAAACATCTTCCTGTGCCATCTCTTAGGAAATAATTTCTTCCTGACACTTCTAGTGATCATCTTACACCATGAAGCATGAGATTTGATTACTGATACTTTAGCATGCATAACTACAAAGGTTGTTATTTTTAATGGAGTGGACAGTGTGTCTCATGAGAGGGATAAACACATYGTATGCGTTTGAAATATGATTGTAATGATTTGGCTTATTCTCATACAGAAGACTTTGTGCAGTTTGATTAGCTGGTGAAAACAAGCATTGCTCAACAAATCAGCATGATTCATAGTTAACATTTTTCATGAAATATCACTGTAAGGTAGGTAGTTTTCCTCTCAGTAATATGTCTGTTTTGAGCAGCAGCAATTTCTGCTGAGAATACCAGGCTTTTGAACAGCAGTGTAGAGTTGGATGTACCAGAAATGGCAGATTGGTATGACTTAGGGAAAGAACACTGACAGAGCACTATGATTTGGAGTGATCCATCATTAATTAATGAATTCTCCATCACACCTATTGGCCCTCCCTTCCATGGTGGTATTTTCAGCCAACTAGCTTGCAAATCAGAAAGATTGTCTTCCACAAGCATTTTCTTGTGCTATTTATAACTGCTTCTTCAAAAGGCTATGACAGTTGAATTCAGTCTTTSATGCTTAGGTGTTTCAGAAGTATCAGCATACTAATATTTCACATGCTTCCTTAGGAATTTTCTAGTTTGAATCTATGTATCGTACAACTGCTCTGTCTCAGTTTAAACAACGAGTGAGCAGAGACTGACTAATGAGCAGTTTCCTTCAGCTTGTTGCATCCTGGCATCAAGTTTTAAACTGTGGTTGACTCCAGTTACCAGCTATAAGAGCAGTCAAGTAGACAGGAATGAAGTGATGATGTTGACATCTTAGTGCAACTCTTTAAATGGAAATACAGTTGCAATGGTTGATTTTTAAGCCAGTTTTGTTATGGCAGTGCCCTTTGGTACATGTCTCCTTCTATGGAGATAAACAAAACCCACCTGGAGGCTACTTATTCTAAGCTCAAAGKCTTCAAGGGTCTAACCTACCTCTGGCTGGGTTTTTTAATTTAATTCTGAATTTTTATRTGAAATAGAAGAGCTAGAATAACTGCAGAATGGACAATCAGCACAAGCTAAACTTCTTATATTGTTCATGAATTATTTCAGAGTACAGACCRTGTGGGATTTGCTGTTGAGCTGTACTCTCTACACAGAGAGACAGGGAAGGTGAAGACTTTGGTCACCTTTGGTCCCATACCTGGCCCTGTAGTTTGATTTCCCAGAGTGATCAATTCAAGGCAATTTACAACCTGMGTGCTGGATTTACACCCTATCTGGTGTGGCCTACACATAAAGCATCCTACTGCTAAAGATAATATTCTCATTGATCTTCAACATAAGGGAAAATCCTTTAACATTTGGGTTAATTCCAARCCCAGAGGAATTTATTTATCTTTTGGCTCTTCTCAGATAAATTAACCAAAAGAGAAAATACTACAGAGTCCTCCCCTGTCTGCTCTGAGTTCAGCCAAAACTTTAAAGCCAGCCATGGTATTTGCAATTCATGGGACCTTTCTCAAGCCCCCTCTTCTGGCCTGGCATATCTTCAAAATAGCTAATAGCTGAAGTTATTTAAAAAAAAAAATTAAAAAATCACCCTGTTTGGTCTTGCTTGCTCTTCTCACTGGGTCAGGTAGCAAGGAAAGAAGGTGGTGGCCCACAGCTGAACCCTCTTTAGCTCCTTTTCAGAGCTTAGTTTGTGTAGGTCCAGTTGCACTCTCCACCACAAAGATTTTTGGACCTTCAATTTCAGTGAAACTGAATAGAAGTTACAAGCTGCCTATTCCTAAATATTTATGTTACTTTAAGGGACAACTCTTTTCTCTCTTATTTTCTCTCTCCCCTCACTTCTTTTTGATGGTTTTCTTGTTTGGTATTTTTTGAATCCAGTCTCCACATTTATAGATCCTAGGGGAATGTTTTACCCACATGARTGCCTACCCACACCAGCCTTTGATTTTTATAGAGACCTGTAGCAGTGCCTGCATTAACAGTGTAGGAAACAGAATTAAAGACCAAATTGAACCGTACCTGGTGGCCAGCTCAATCCAAATGCTGCAAGTATAAGGACTGTAAATTATTATGCAGAAGCCCTTATTTTCATCAGATATGCAGACCAAATGTTTTGTGTCTGTTTCTTCATTTCACCTTACTTGAAATTAGAGGGACAATGAATATGGAGCATGCCTGGCTGCCTATGTCTGGCAGGATTTTGTTCATCTATGAATTCATATTACTTTTTAAATACYGCTGATAAGTTATTAGTTTTATTCCTAAAATCAACAGAAAATGCACTGCACAGTATGATTAATGCAGTGGCCAAGCTCACACTGACATGAATTTACAAAAAAAAACTACTGTTACCAGATCTATACAGAGAATTAGGAAAAGCAAACATGTAAGATGTCTTGTAGTCAGGTTTCTTTTCCAGATTAGATGTTGAGATGAGGTATTGATTTTTTATCTAAAATAAGGGAGGAGTGAATGGTGTTATGATGCACTACCCACAATGACATTTTGGAGACATTTTTTAGTTGATTTTTAGTGGTAAGTGGATTGCCCATTAATGGGCCCTGTTCTTTAGTCTTGAAAGAAGACTTGCCTCCTTCTAGACCACCAAAGCAATACTGGATGGCAATTATTCTCCCTGGAAGTGCTGTTGAGAGAGTGCTAATATGAACAATTTTGCCCTGTTATCATCACTCAAACCAGTTCACACCAGTAAACATGCTTATACTTGGTGATCTCAATGGAGCACAAGCTGTTTCCAAACACATAACTAGCAGCATGAAGACTCACTGATATTTGGGACACACAGGGAAATCTGCCTTACTGCTCTAGAGTAGGCATTTCTGTTTTGTCACCAGGCTCGGTGATTGAGCCTGGCTACAACTCAGGAATGAAATGGGAGTTGTGACACCTGAGGAGTGGATAAYTAGTGTCAGGAGAAACTATTTTGGAGGGAAAAGCTGTGGGTGGGTTTTGTAGTTGTCCAAGATTGGCTCAGTCATGAAAGTGTGTAAGAATTCAGGTCGGGTTGCCTGAGTTGGTGATGGTGGTGTGCTGCTGGCTTTGGTGAGCTTCACTGCTGTCAATGAGGTCAGCAGGGTTTAACAGAGTCAGAAAAGCCACTTTTGAGTATGTGTATGCACATAGAAGAGTTTTATTTTGATCCTGTCAAGTCCTCATTTTGATTTTTTCTGGTGTTTCATAAATAGTAAGAACTGATACTTGGAGGTAGAGCATGCAAGTGGCAAACGGAGGACACTTGGCTTCCCCTCCTCAAAATGCCAAGAGACTCTTGGTGGAAAAAGACAAGCATAACTCCCGAAAATTCAGGAAATTTGTAAACTTGGGAGTGTGATAGTAAAATCTAAACAAAGGTTTCAAGGTACATATTCCTCAAGTTTTAAGGCAGCTCTTTTCTAGAGTTCAAGTCTTTCCTGGCAAGGACTGAATGAACAAAACAGATGTCTGAGCTTTGCAGACCTGAATCCAGACTATGCAGTTCCAGATTGGCTCTGTTTTCCTTCTCTTTGCATTGTTACCTTGAAAATACCTAGCTCTATTTTTAGAGCTATTTTTCTTAATATTTTTTCGCCATTGTCTAGTACCAGAGCACAAAGTTTAACCTTTAACAATTTTTTATAATCAGGTTCCAAACCCCTCAACAAGTTATTTGATTGAAAATAGTGCTAGGCCTTTGACTGGATCTGTGCTCACAGGGGCTGCAATGATGTGTAGTAGCACTGAGTGCTGTGACTGGTCTCTATTACTACCCAAAGGAAATCCAGAGTGTARAACTTTAGCAAGCCACAATTTCCCCATGGACAATGGGACCGTGCTTGCTAGAAGGATTCCTTGACCATTCTTACAAGGTAAGACACAGAAAATAAATTACAGTTTCTTTTCTTTATCATTGCAGCAACACTATGGCCAGTCTGGACTAGTGATGAATTTAGGTGACTCCATAGTTTTGTTACATTCCTATGCCTGAAGAGTTTATTTTAACTGCTGTGTTTTTATTGCCAAACTTTCCAGGCTTCAACCTCTGCAGAGGCAGTTCATGGGCTAGGGGAGCATGAGCATGGAGCAGCTTTAATTGTTTCAGCTTCTCATACCCTGTCCCTCCTCCTCCTCCACCCTGCCTCTGCAGAGGTGCCTCTGGGTCGAAGTTG
The DNA here is from genome assembly GCF_030028575.1 of Malurus melanocephalus. NCBI lineage: Eukaryota > Metazoa > Chordata > Aves > Passeriformes > Maluridae > Malurus > Malurus melanocephalus. Next base: position 2,044,475 of record NW_026623262.1, read on the forward strand.
AATTGAAAAGTCATTTAACATAAATGCTTTAGCATGCCGTGGTCCCCCAGGTACAGTGGGCAAGGTACCAAACTTCCAGGCACTTTCAGAACATCCTGAGGATGGTGTGCCATAGCAACGGTGCTGCTGGCTGCAATCTCGCGTGCTTTCCTTCAGCAACGCTGGAACTCCTCCTGTACTTTAAACAAGAACAGATGCTGTTCTCTAGGCTTCCTTCCATAAATTCCGACAAACTGGGTCAAACTCTTTCCTCAGTTGTACTGAGGTAAATCAGAAGCAATTCCACTGACAGCCATGAATGTTGCAGTGAAGATACATGGGCAGAGGGCAGAATTCTTACTACTCTGCTTTCCTGAGTATGTCAAAGTGGTCACTGCCAGCCATGCTGAAATGCTCATTTACTGCAGCACATGGATAGCATTATTGTTACTACAGGCTTTGTTTGGGTGGAAGTCAGTGGTTAAACACCTGAAATCTCAGTAGACAAAAGAGAAGACTATAAAGTTTTATGACTGCAGAGTAGGAGATTGCAACATGTAGGTTTGATTAAAAAAAAAAATCAGAAACTATGTTATATTGCATACTTGAGAGGTTTTGTCACTGAGTTGATTACTATGACTTAGTTATTAGCTGTTACTAGAAGTTTTCCACCGARAAATGGAATTAGAAATACCAGTTGCTTTATTTTTATTCACAATCCTATTGAATAAATCTCAGTCTCCCAGATGCACAGAGAATGAGTCCTAAGGCTGTTCTGCAGTTTTAAATATGTGCCTATTTCTTTGTGGGGGCAAAAATGCAATCTGTAGAGAAAAAACCCATGTTTTGTAACAGCTGGGCTTCAGCTGCACACACCAGAGCAGAAAGGGACGAGRGCTGTCAGCCACGTTTGTTCTTGGGCAGTTGTAACTTTGGGGACTGGGATACTTATTTTCCCAGGCCAGCACTAGTACCTTGGTTTCTAACTCTCTTTRGCACCCCCCGACTTTATTCCATCCCTTTGGTTTCCCTTTTCTTTTCTCTGCCACCCTCACAAATCTCCTTCACTCTGCACCTCCTCTTTAAGACCTGTGATAACTACCCTAAGCACTAGAGAAAGGCAAGGGATTAGATAAGAAAACATTTGTGTTTTCTCACATGCACAAGAATTCACAGGTAGACCCATTCCAGAAACACATGATCCTGCTAGATCATATAAATCTTTTAAAAAGACAGGTTTTCGTYCAATCTCTGACTGGACAAATTCAGGTATAGTCAGTGCCAGCACTACATTAGACACRCAGCACTCCTGTGTATTTTTAGCCAGTACAACCAGTGAGATCCAGCCTTTACCTGAACTGGGTTCCATTAGGTAAGCTCACTGTGTTATGGCATTTAAAGACAGGAAAGGAACAAAAAGTAATTTGAGAGGGTAAATTCAGAATTAAGATGAGGTTTTGAAGGTGTGGCAGCCCCCAAATCAGCCTACCCCAGTGATTTTGACTTGTACTGGTTGCAATGAACCAAGTGTTGATGTTCCTTCAGCCTCTCTTAAAGTGAACAACTGGGCTAATGGGCAGCTGACAACCTCAACTAACGCAGCGGGATCCTGCCGACTCCTGCTTTTTGACCTGATCCTGAAAGCCCTTGATTAGAACATAAAACATGGATAATGTGAGCCTTCAATTGCTTTCACATTTCTACTCGAGCATGGTGTGCCCAAGGGAGATTTGTGGATGTTTAGGAGTGCACTGGTAATCTTATTTCACCTGTTTTTATTACTGATTGAAAAGTACAAGGGATTTTTTTTCTAGTCATGGTTTTGGTGGTGCAGAAATACAAAGAAAAGAAATCCCTTTTTACATGGGGAATGATATTATATTTTCTTTAATAAAGAGTAAATTTTATTGTGCACCCAGCCAATATATAAATGTGATCTCTGTAACTAGCATTTTTAATTACAGGGGGAAAAACTGAATTAGTTCATTAATGCTGTGAAAAAGAACAGTGACCTACCTGCCAAATGGCAAGGTGGAAATAATTAATCTGGTCAATTAAAAAGAAACTGATAAATTAAAATGCAAATCCTTCCATGTGGTGCATTAAATTAAGAGAGTTGCAATTTTCAAAAAGTGTTTTTATTGTCAGACTTCATCCTTTCTTTTCTTGCTTGCCTTGATTCTGCATTTGGCAAGTCCTGTTAGTGAGTTCTTTGGCATTCTGTGCTAACATATAAATTCATACCCCCAGGCATATTTTGCAAAAGAGAGCTTGCAAGATCAAGCTCTTTATGAAATCCAACTGATGAAATGCACATGCCTTGTTTTTTATTGTCATATTACAAACCTCCATATTCCCTTTGCTTTGCTTGTTTTCCCACCTTTAAATGTCAGTTGCCTTTCCTTGGGCTTTAAATGACCCAGGCATGGGGCTGAATTGCTGGGGTCACCTCAATCAATTTATGACCTTAAAAATCTGATCCACACGGAAACTACTGAGCTGATGGAGCTGAACCCTAAAGTATACAGCGTATTTGCTCCACAGAACTGGAAATAGTAAAACAGTTTCTTTTCTATAAATATCAGTAACTCCTCTTGACATTTACAAGTACATAGTATTTTTTTACACACTGCATGATCTCAAAAGTGCTTAACAGATCAGTGAACTGTGTATCTGCTCAGCATTTGTAACTACAAAGCCATTATGTGCCCTGCACCATCCCTCACAAAAGCTCAGGACATTTGCATTAGCTCTTGTCCATCTCAAGGCCATAAATTGCAATAAGAAATATGGGCTACTTACTGAATGGTTGACCAGTGCTCTGATGCAGCCTATGGGAAAATATGAATGTTATTGTTTATTTTAACTAGGGCATCTATCATACAGAGCCAAGGACTTCKTATTTGTTGAGAAGATGAGAAGTTGCTCTCCTCAGAAATACTTTGGGCATGTCCCATTCCTAGGGAAAAATCAAACTCAAAACCAAAAGCCAGGCAGAAGATGATCTGCAAGTTTTACATCTGAAGTGTTAGAACTGGCAAGCATTAAAAACACAGGGGGAGAGCCAAGCCAGATGTTTCTGTGATGCGGTAAAAATAAGCAGTGCGTGTTATAGCCTCTTCAGAAGGTGTGGGTTTGCCTTGTGAGAGGGAACAGTGCTAGATGGAATAAACAGCTGTGGCCAGAAATCAAATTCCTGGCAGTTCAGCAGCTCTGGTCCTCCTTCTCCAAAACTACAAATCACCAGGGGGATTTCCCTCAGCCCAGCTCCTGCCAGCAGCCCTGCAAAATCACCAGACAGTCCCCGCCACATGGTTTTAACTCCTGAACACTCATATGTGTCAATTAGATTTCCTCACTAAACCCTTAAGACATCATGATTCAGAGCTGAATTATACACTCTGCACCCCTTTTTTCTTATCTAAACCAGCATATCATTGCCTATGTCCAGCTGGAAATTTCCTCCTGGAGATGAGGGACACAAGAAGCTCCTATCAGTGACCAAATACAGGGTGAGGCAAGGGATAACAAATTTATTTACTGTAAATGAGCACAGAAAATGTRAGATTTACCCTGAGGTATAAAACTTGCAAAACACTTTTAAAATCATGAGGTTTCTCAACACCTCTGTCAGCTTCTGCTGTAATGGCCCTATAAAAACTGAGGTGGGTGTCCATTGCTGCATGATGAAAACTTTTCCAATTAAAAAGATAAATCCTCAAAAGCAATTAAAAGATTGCGGAGACCAAATATGTATGGGAGGCTGTCCTGACATGATAGGCTGTACAAGCATTGCTAAAGTCAAGAGAAATCCCAACCATTCAGAGTGGCTGTACCATTCTCTGGACCCTGTTCTGCTGGCTTGCCTGGCTTGTTCCTCTCATCCCTCTGTCTTTCAACCATCCCGTGCCCAGGGAYTGTTGTGTCTCACATACAGTCCCATCTTAGATTCAGATGTCCACCCAAGCTGTGATGAGACCATCTTACGCTTCCTGAGCATGTAATGAAGTGCTCTTGTGTRTCATGAGTTTAGGCTGTGTGATGAACCACGCTTCCCCTCCTCAATCCTGTGCATTTTGCCTCAATGCTTTGCTGCCACAAAGTCGTGGTCATAGGTTTGGTGAGATTGGCTCTAGTGTTGCAYATAGCAACAGAACAGCTGTGGAAATAAAAAATCCCAATTTGTGTTTCATGACAGCACCTGATTTCAAACCCACTGCTGAAGGATTGAAGATGAGAGGGTTTAAGATGGACAGTAAATCGAGCTATTTAAAATGTGCTGTCAGCAGCCCAGTCAGCTCAGCATKCCCTTTCCAAGGCCCAAAGCAGGAGGTGGAGGTTTTCTCTGCAGGCATTGGGATGCCACTGTCTGTCCCAGGAGCCATAGCCTGGCCAGCTCTTTGCTCTGCTCACAGGGGTGAGCAACCTTGCAATAGCAGCTCAGTAACCCCCGTGCAGGTGTGTGCTTTCAGGTGGTGTCTCAGCATGCCATATCCTAAGGCACAGATTCCCAAAGGTATTTGGGAACCTCTTGCTGAAATGGTGAAGCTCAGGTGCCTACATGCTGTGCAGATCTTGACCTGAGGGCTCTGTTGCTTCATCCACAGTTGCTTCACCCCTGACCTTGGGCTAGAGCGGGAAATAGCAGAGGGGGGATGAAGATCCTTAAAAGCCTCTTCTGTRGTCAGAACCCAGCCTAGTGCCTGCATGGTTCAGGTCGCACTTCCCTATCCCTGGGGGTAGGAGAAGAGCTGCTGCCCACTTACAAGGGGCCATTCCCCTACTCAGGCCATCCCTGAGTGTGTCCCTGGCCATGACCAATCCCTTCTGGGGGACAAAGGAATGGAGAGGAGCACATATGCAGCAGTGGCTGAGTTGCCATAGTGTGGCAACCTTGTGATCCAAACCTGAGTTGCATTTGGCCTTCCCTGCTTGTGAAAATTTGTATTTTTCCAATAGGCTATACCTCCTTATGCTATCTATATTTGAGTCTTTCTCCTTTGCTCTTTGTGTCTCATTGCACCCATGCTGTACTTGTCCTTATTTCAAAACACGTGCCTCTGAGCAAGTTTCCAGGCTGTGGCATGTTTTATGTGTCTTTATTAGCTCCAAAGCCAGAGTGAGATTACATGATGTCTAGATTTCCTTGCAGTCAAACTTAATATCCTGAGAAATGGGAAATTTTACTGAAATCCTGCAGCACGGGCCAGGATGTGGGAGGGTTCACCCCGCTGTTTCCATTCCTGTGTTGTTGCCATGGATGTGCAGAATTATCTGGCTTGAGTTCGGTTTGTTTGTTTGTTTGTTTGTTTTGTGCGGGAAGCAGAGAGGGGTGATGTGTTTTTTTATGTATCAGAGTGGGGCAAATTACTTTAGGTAATTTTGCCACTGCCCAGTTTAAATTAGTGCAGAGATGTGATAGGAACTCAAAATGTGTAAATCTGAAGAAAGCTACAGGGAAAAGATGATAGTGAAAACATGCCGCATGAAATGGGTATTCAGCTTTCTGAGTACTATGGGAAAACAAACAGGAATAGCTGTAAGCAATAATCAGAAGGATATGAAATGTATGCTGGTACTTAGCTAGAATAAATATTCATTGCTTCAGGGGAACCAGGCAAGCCAACATCAGCTGAGAATATTAGCTACATGTCATGGATTGAAATATTTCTGTGAGAAAGAAAGGGGGTGGCTGTTTGCARCTGCATTTGCAGGCAGAACCAGAACTCAGTCCCTTGGAGGCACAGAAGTGCACCCTGGCTCCTCTGCAATCTTTAAAGGTTTTATCCCATCCCAGTGCCCTTRCTGTCAGTGCTCCTGCTTGGCTGCTCCCAGTCTGGGATTCATTTCAAATGGGGAAAACGGCAGAGTGTTTCTTCCTAGGGAGCTTCGCTGTATATGTAGGATGCTGGGAGAGGGAAGGTGCTGGAGGGTCCGTATCAGAAGCACTAAACTGGTCTGTYCCAAGGGCTGCACAACCACACAGCGTTATCCAGCTGCAGGGCTACTGACACAGCGACAGGCTTGAAATCACCCTCCCGTGAGATCCCCGCCTCTGCTCTCTAATGCAGACGGGCGGGCTCTCAGGAAGAAAATGCAGCAACAAAGAGCCCTCGGGAGGCAGCGTTGCCAGGCTCATTCCCCAGGCTTAAAGTAGAACTCCCACTGAATGAAATCCAGCACTAATCCTCACTACAGAGAGATGTGGTTATTGTTGGYACTATAACAGCACCGAGGAAGGCTCCTCCAGGACTCAATCAGATTGCAGGGATTCAGACACTCAGGCTGAAGAAAATGGTAGTCAGGTACATGTGTAAATGAATATTTCTTCAGTGTTAGGAAATTAATGCCAGTTTCTTAAGGCATGGGAAGTGGCATTGGCTGCCAAATACAAACTGCTCTGGATTTCRTGGGAATAACTATGACAGTGAAATATTTTCTTAACTTGACCTTTGGCCACATACTAAATGGAAATAAGTAAATTTGGCACRGCAAATGCAAACTGAGACAAATTAACTTACACCCATAGAGGATTTGGCCTTACAGACCCTGTTCTAAAGGACCAAATTCTGCTGTCACTTACGCTGCTGTAAATTGCACTGTGTTTTGCTGAACTGCATGGAAGTTCAGRGGCTTGCACTAGGTGAGTGTGAGCATAATTTAGCACTCAGGACCTGCCTCATGGAGGTCAGTGTTATGTATCCCAGCTGAGCAAATCCCCAGCTCCTGCAGGAGCTCCATAATGCATCAAAATAGGGGTGAGGGGCCCCTGGGGGCTTAATAGAAATAGGGTGGGAAGTCCTAACCAGAACGACATCCCTGTTTGCAGACAGCGTACTGGAGATTATTTCAGAGCCAGCCTTCTAAGGGGCAAGCACACATTCACCAACAGCTAAAATGAGCTGGTTTTGTAGCTCCAGTTTGTACTTCCAGTTGTTTTCAATGTTTAGATTACCAATGCAGTCATGCTTTTACCTCCTGCTCCTGGAACCTCTTAAGTACCAAGAAAGAAGCCGTTTGGCATTATTACATATTTATTGTAATATCACCTCATATTAACCCTTGATGGTTCTAGGTTGAAACAATAAACAAAATTGCAATGTTTGCAAATTAGATAATAATCTGTTTGGCATTCTCATTCTGGGCTCATTTCCACCAGTTTAATTCAGGAATTACTTTAAAAGAATAAAAAATATAGTGCTCTATTGGTACAAAAGCACAAACAACCTGGACTCAAACCATCTTATATTTTCATCAGAAAAAAGGGAACACATCAGACAGGAAAAATATTTTAGGAAGAGAAATACGTCACAGCCCATTTTGGGTTTACTTTTCTGCAGTAATTTCATGGCAGAAATAWAAAGCAAGTGTTGTCACATAGGTTTCTTTCCTCATCATCCTGAAGCAGGGCTAATTACTTAGGTTGAAACTCAGAATGRAAGCACTGGTTGTTTAGTTTCTTGTGTAAATATGCATCTAATTGAAAAATATAAATTAAGAGAAAATAATTCTACCAAGCATGGTACAATGTTAAATTATGGGACGTTAATAAACATCCTCAGTATTTTCAAATGCAAAAGATAGGAGGTTTCTATTTAATGTGTCTCCCTAGGGAGGAATTTTCTGATCTCTAATATGAGAAAACACCAAAGCCAAGGCAAAGGCCTGCTGTTACTCTGTCACAGAAAAACATGTTTCTTTGAAATTTCATCAGCTAGAAAATCAATGGTAAGGTTTCAAATTTCACAGAGAAATTTTACTGGGGTTTTTTTAGGTGCAAATGATAAAAATGCTATAAATTCTATCTTAGACTCTGCAAGTGAAAGGTTTAAGAGATTATGTGAGTAAATCATTCATCCCTTCTGAATATCCTGCTGATAAAAGGGATCCCCTGATGTGATATATACTGTCAGATTTGAATTTGAAGCAGAGAATTTCTTTCAAGTTCCCTTCAGGGAATCTGTACATTTTATGCTCAATATTAGGATCACCTCTCCAGGCATGGAGAGGAAGCTAGAATGAGACCCTAAAGCCATAGAGAAATTAACAGAAAGAGATAAACTGGTTTCCTTTTTTTATTAAATTCTGCTATAACCAGCKTTATAACCTAGCAAGTCACAAAAAATTCGCAGTACATTACACATGCTCGCTGGCAGGCATTTCACAAGATCAGGGAGACGTCTCTWCGCTTTCTGCCCTGGATTGAGCACAAAGGCAGCGGACAGGCTCCTGCATCTCCCTTTCCGGAGACGCCATTCCGCTCTAACAGCTTTATATTTTGTTGACTGTTTCATTGCTATCGAGTCTTGTTACCAGCATTTCATGCCTTCCGAAGCCCTGATACGATTCTTGGCGCAGGCTGAGAGGCACTGACATGCGGCAGAAAAGAAGGTGGCCCCGGTTATGCCGGGTAAGGCTGTGGTTGCTCCCCATCTATAAAGGGAGGGTGATTCCTGCCTTGCACGCAATTGCGAGCGCACACTRGAGACGGATGGGGCGGTGCTGTCGTGTGTGAACAAACGCTCCCCGCGGTGCCCCCGGCACAAGCCTGGGACGCTCTGSTGAGGTCAGGTGTGCACGGGACTGAACAAATACCTGCCTTGAGGTCAGACTACAGACTACGCCACTTAAGGGAGAGTTTTCTCCAATGTGTAGTCCCTGCAAGGGTGCTAGAGGGGTACAAGAGGCTG
>NW_026623262.1:2053744-2065811 GCF_030028575.1 Malurus melanocephalus
GCGCAGCAGCGCCCTCTGCAGCACGGCCCGGCCTCGCCGCAAGGGTCACACAGGGCGCGGCTCCGGCTGAACCGAGACCCGGCTCCTGAGGGAAAGACCGTGCGTCCCCGGGAAAATCCCGGGGCTCTGCACCTGCGGCAGCTGCGTGGGGATKCCGGCGTGCTGGCTGTGCCTGCGCTGCCGGGCCGGCCATCAGAGCCTGTGGCGCTCGACGCCGTAAAAACACGATGTACCTCGAGCTGCTCAGCAGGGGAAGAGCAAAGGATTTATGTGCGCTCTGAATCGCCCGTCCCTCAGCGCTGATGGTTCTTCCCCATGTCCTCCTGCTCCGCGTGGGAGCCGCAGTGATAAATACTATTGACAGAGCAGGAAAATCGGACACGCCGTGTCGAGTTCTTGCGTTCCTGTTTGCCGGCCGTGTGAGGGGCCGTGAATCAGCGGAGGGGCACACAAAGAGCTCCGTGAGGCACCAGATAAACTGGTTCACAAAAATCCGTGCTGTGTTAATTTTAATTTGGAAAACGGTTGTTAGTAAACACTTCAACCCAATAGGATCTGAGTGTTAGCCAACTCTCTCTGCTCTCTCCCACGGGAAAGAGAGCTATAAAATAAAACCGACTTATAAAAAGCTGTTAGTCAACCTGTTCCCTGTTCGTGACACGGGATGGAAAGGGTTCTAGGGCAGAGCTGAGGGGAAGGAGAAGGTAAGCARCAAGAAAGGCTGAAATTCAGTGGATGATTGTGCACAGCAGAGGACAAAAAAGCCATGAGAAGCTCAGGCCGTTCAAAACCAGTGTGTACATTCACCCAGGGAATTTTAAAAGTTTGTGATGCTGAGTGATGATTCCCAGATTCCAGAGAAAATCTGGCACTTGTGTTTTCCATTTCCCTTTCCGAGCCGTTCCTGATAGGGCGGCTGTCGGGACACGGGTATCTCCCGGGGYTGGGGCTGTGCTGCCGGGCTGATCCTATGCTAGGGAGTGCTCAGCCRTGCGCTCAGAGCCACGGTGGCTCCGTGGTTGCTGGCAGAGGCTGTGTCTGGCCAGGTCTAGGTGAAGGATCAGAATCCCCTGCYAACTTTCACTTCTCTTTGTGCAAGAGTGATGTTGTCTTAATGTGCAGCAGTTGTGCCATGGGAAACATAGGGTTAGCTGATTTCTATGCAGCATTTTAAGTGGGTAGAAACAAGGGGTTTTGTCATTGAATTTTAGTAGGGCTGTAGCATTCCAGTATTTTCCAGAAGCTGCTCTTGGATGGCTTGAAATAGTAGTCTGTGAAAATGGGTATTTTCTAAGGTGCCAATTTAACACTCACTGAAGTCAATGTGAACATTTTTATTAGTTTTCCTGGGCTGCAGTTTGGCCCATTAACTACAGTGAATTTAAGGGAAGATCCTCAAAAATAGAAATGTTCTGGACTGGACTGTTTAGTTTGGCAAGGCTGTTCTGTGGCTGGGCTTTATTAGTTTAAATTCAGGCAAGGTCTAGGAAAATTATACTAATCAAAAGGTTCTTCGGAAAATGGGCCCAAGTTTCTCAATTTTTCTACTTAATGGAAAAGCATAAACCAAAAACAGAGACACTTTACTGAAAATAGACCCTAAAAGTTTGTCAGTAGTTAAAGCCCCTTTTACTTCATTTAGAAACTCTTTCTTTATGTTAAAGCAGGTTGTCCAAATGAGGTGCACAGAACAACAAAACAGCTGTTGTGCCATTTAGGTCTCAGCATTTCTCTGCAGCTTCTCTCAGCCTGTGAGCTCACTTACATTGCTGTTTATACACTCCTTGTATTGCTGTTTAGCAGCACATTGATTGAAGCTGGGAAGATTTTAACACTAACTCAATTTTTACTGTTTCCACACTTGTGTAAATTCTTCTTGCTACCCTTTAGGACACCAGCCAGGTTCCTTTCTGCCACTGCTGGCATTCCTTGTCTGTGTTTCCCACACTACCGCGGAGTGACAAAGCTGAGCGTGCCTTGTCAGAAAGGGCAGCCTGTGGCTCCTGAAAGCTGAGGCAGCACCTTKTGCAGGCACCAGCAAAGATGCACCACATGGCATCAGTGCTGCGGGCCCTGGCCTGGTGCATCAGACCTTCCCCAGGCACTGCTGCCAAGAACAATACACATCTTTGTCACATCACAASGTGCAGCTCATACAGGAAAAAACCCATTAACACATGAGTACAAATCCCTTTTACTAGGAACTAGTCCACAGAATACCCTTCCTGCAAAAACATGAAGAAGATGCACATTGTCCTGGCCATACCCACTCCTTAGGAAGACAGCAGGTTTTAGCAGAGTCCCAAAATATAAAGGTATTTTCTTTGCTGAAAGGTTTAAGAGAAATAAAGGAAGAAAAGCATGAGGGAGAGAAGATGATGGATCTTTCAGTACTTATCTTTCAGCCCACCCAGCCACATTATCATATCAGTGTTCCAAATCTGAATTTTTCAGGATCAGACTCCCTTGCCTTTGCTGGAGGCCAAAGCTAAGATGGATTTGTGGAAGTTTTGAATTCAGGCTTCTAAGATAGGATGTTGTGAGTAAGATATTGTGAAATGGGCTGTCAAAATCATCTTTAATTCTTGCTTGTAACTTCACCATTTTTAGAGAGATAACATTCCTCTCCTTGTTCATTTGCTCAGAGGCGCTTGCTTTCCCAGTAGCAGTATCCACAGCTTTCCCAAAGAAGACAGTATTCATTTTCCTTCCAGAACTGCATAGGAAGACTCTTCTGTCTCATCTTTTACCTCCGTCTTACCAYAAAGTCAGCCACCCCTTGATTACAGAAAATTTTAGATCAGCTCTGACTATGGAGCTGATCACAATGTCCCTGGTATTCACTGCCTGTGTTCTGCTGATGGTGTCAGCAGAAATTTGATGGAGATTTGAGCACGAAGGACATCCAAGGTGGGACACAAAGTAAATTGTATCGCAGGCCCTCTGTGCCTTTCCTGCTCTATCCCKCTCCAGTGCAGGTGGGCTGCTGGCAGAATGGTGGTCTGAGGCCTTTGCTTGTACAATGTGTGCTGTGATTACTGCAAGGGTAATTGAAAAAAAATGTGTCCACTGCAGTGCAATACAGCTTGTCACCTGCAACATGGGKGTCAAGCTCTTGCAAGTTTTGAGGACAAGAACATTTCACAAGATGACCTGGAAGGACAAGATGCAAAAGAGGCTATTAGTGCAAACAGATGCTGGAGATTGGCCTTGGTATGAGTGGTGATGTGCTTGGGAGGCATCTTGTACTGCTCCCCTTTCAGACACTGATGCTGCAACAGAGGACTTCTTTTCCCTTGCTCCCAATAAAAATAAAAACCACAGAGGCTCTTGCTTGGGAATCTGGCTTATCTGCAGCTGTTTGCCCATTGCAGGCCCATATTCCCATTTGACCCTGGGAATATTGTCCGACATTTCTGGCTCTTTTTGCATTCTTTTAAATGAAAACAGTGTTTTTTGTTTGAAACAAAAGGACTGTGCTGGCTTAGGGCRTTAATTTAGGTGAACTTTACTATATGTATGGAGAGCATAAACTGTTACTTGATATCTTCCCTTCTCTTTAAATAAAAATGTATGCACTTTCCTTTAAAAATGTATTTTGTGTGTAAGTCACATAGTGATAACATTAAATGTGGTGTAAAGATGGTAATAAAAGTGGTTGTAACATTTATTTATTTTTCATGACCAAAGTGCTCTGCAGTGGGAGATGCTATAAACATGTGCTTGCCACTGGAGGAAGCAACCATCCTACAGTGCAAAAGATGTCAGCCACATGAGCGCAGACCCCAGTTCTTCTGGGCACAGAATGGGTGGGTAGGCAGCTCTCCAGGACAACGCACGGGTGTCTGCCCCAGCAGGTTACTGCCATGGGAAGGCTGAGTGGCTATTGCTGAGGAAAAGGCCACTTTTGGACAGGGYGGAAAATACTGCTGGAATGGAGAGRAGACTCCATGCAGAAGCATCTCCTGATGCAGCAGAGGACAAAGTGCCTGTCCCAGGCCTCCTCCTGTTGTGCCTCAGCTCTGCCGCTTCTCCCTCTCCTTTCAGCYGCAGAGGCCTGCCTTTCCACATCGAGGTCCTTGTGTTCACCATCACCCAACCTGCTCAGAAACGCTGGGTTGTCTGGGTGCACAGCATACTTTGTGAGGAAAAGCACATAAAAATAGCAGGAAAAGGGAAGAACAGGAAAAATGGCGCTATTGACATTTTCTCCTGGCTTTTTTTTTTTTGAACGTTTGCTGTGTTGTAACAGGATGAAGCAAATTCCAGGTATGCYGACTGCCCTCTAGCCGTATCTTCTAAAACAGCCACAGCTTGCACAATTCCACAGCCTTTTATGGGGATGTTTTTTTCCACTGGGATCATGATAGTTCTCCCTTCCCAGCCTGCAGCCAAGGAGCCGGTGCCTTCGCTTGCAGGCTGCAATTGGGCAGTGTGTGCCAGAGCGGGGAGGCCTTGCCACCTCTGCCTATTTGTGGTGCAACCCTGTGTGGGCACAGCAGGCAAGGAAGTGATGAAGCACTTGGAGCTGCAAATTCTTAAGGGCAGTGCCCTCATGAAAGCCATGCTCTGGCTGTATGGAAAACCAAGAGCACRTGAGTATCTCAAGTGCTCTCCATTAGAGAGGGCATTCAACAATTGCATGGGCACAAATCTGCAAAGTGATTTTTTTTTTTAAATGTCCAGTGACTTTTACAGAAAACGCACAATGAATATTAAATAAAGGGCATWGCCAATTACTGTACTTCAGATGATGTTATGTGGTGTGACTTTTAAAAAACTTTTTAAAGGTCATGCTGTTTATGCTGCATAATATATAATACAATTGCACTGTAAATTAGAGAAATGCTTTACAGCCTGCTGCTTTGCTTCACAGAGGTGAACAAAATTTGAAACCACAGGTCTTGTGGGGAAACAGTGGTGGGAAGTATTTAATATCACAATAATCAGGAGCTTAATGGCCTAGTGATGAGCTGTGGAGGCCTCTCCAGGACACTCTGCTGCATCTCCTGTCTGCTCTCTAGTCTCTCTAGAACATTTCTCCATTCTTGACATTGTTAAATTTTATTTTAWTTTACTGTTATAGGAAGTTTAGGGTAAACTGTAGCATGACCTAACCCACAGTCATTTCCTTTAGCTGCACATGATATGCTCAGCCCTGACAAGCTTCTCCCCCAGCAGCCAAGAGTTGACTTTCTCTAGGCTGAAATGGTTGCAGGTCTGTGCAGTTCATATATACATTAACTCTCTGAAAGGATCAATTATTCTATTCCTTTCTGATAGTTTCAAAACTTAAAAAATGCTGTTCTCTTTCCAGGTAAACCACAGCATAGAAACTGGATTCTGAGGGATGAGCAGCCTGATTCCATAATGGCCCCAGGACATCCCTTTAGGGAACCAGTATCAAAGGTAAGCAAATGAGTTAAAGCCATGGATTTTTGATYCTTATTTTAAAACCTTCAGCTCATGCATTGCTTCAAAAGGCAGAATACACAAAAATGAGAGCWGCCATGGAGCACAGAACCAGACTGCATAAAAACACTGGAAGGCAYTTTGGTTCCACTTCACTGTGGAGCACACAGTATACTTGAAAAGGGATGGGAAGACTGTTGAGAAAATATACTGACTGATGCCAGGGTGACAGAAATGCCAAGTCAAAGAATTAAGCAAATAAACAGGGTTTTGGAGAACTGTTGAGAGATGCAGGAAGAGTAACACAAGGAGGAAAACTGAAGCAGAAGGGTAGAAGCTGTAAATCTTGCACAAAATTGAAGTTACATGGGGTTTTTTAAGAAAAATGGATAAGAATTTAATTCCACATTCAGGGGGTCTCTTACCAGAGACTGTTTAAGGAATAGTATTTGGATTAGAGGCTGCACATGAAGGATTGCATTACTATGTAAGCACTTGCTACCAAGYAGGTTTGCAGGGCAACAGCTGCCACACAGATGATGTGGGCACTGGCACTCTGAGGGGCACCACGGAGCAGTCTCTCTGAAGCCAGTTATGTCCAGTCATACAAATTTTAGTTCGAGGGTAGGTCTAAACCAAGGTATCATCCTAACAGAGCCTTCTTGGGATATATTCCTGGTGTTCGTATTAGTTGCTAGAATTTGCTAGAACGCTTGCGCATTATTAATGAGTTAGCAAAAGGAAACACATTTATAGAACTGATTTTTTAATGTAAAACCATTTCTTGTGTTTAAACATACTATCAATGTAATCTGCAACATATTAAAAATACCTTGGRAAAGGCAGAAGAAAGGAATGTTTCACACACAGGCACAAACTAGAGAATTAAAACAAATTTTTCTTCAAATGCCATTCTAGAAGAGACATATAATTTTTTTTTTCAAATGTCAACCAATGTAAAGAAACTTGATCAAAATTTCAGAAGGATAAATATTGTCTTATGGGTGAAAACTATCATATTTCTATAATGATGTTCTTGGTCAACATTTATTAAGCTTTATTTAATGTGACTGGTTACTGAGAATGCACCAAATTATTTGGTGCAGCTTCATTTTATAAAAATACTTTGTTTTCTACTGAACATTGTTAAAATACAGCACAAAATCATTATACAGATTTTTGTGAGGATTAGCATCACCTCACAAGCACAAGAAAAGAACCAAGTTCTCATTTCTGCTGTATGGTAACAACATTTACTCAGCCCACCCAGTGATCCTATACATCAGCGCCCTCAGAAGCCTGGCTTCATAGGTGACTGTGTTTTTCCCACTGTGCATCCCACTCTCTTCAAGGGGGTGCTCAATGACAGCTGGGATGTTTCTTCCATACTGTTCACATTGCTTCAGAAACTGCACRCACTCCTGAATCACACTGTCCCGCAGCATGATCATGTGCTTGGACATGTTCTCCAGCAAGGACAGGAAGCACCGTTTGGCATAATACCACGTGTCAGTGCTCAGTTTTTTGTTATATGGCTCCAGGCTTTTAATGATCCTGGAAATACCGAAGTCATAGTTTCCCTTCACACAGTACAGGGTACCAATGACTAGATTGACTATGCAAAGATGGTAGGTATTTTTATCAGGATTATCATAGGACAGCTGCTCTTCTGCCTTCTCAATCTTCCTCATTAGTTCCTCTGCGTCTTCATTCTGGCTTGTCAGGATGTAGGAAACGCAGAGGTTTGCTAACACAATGGCACTGACATCGAGAATGTTGTCGTAGTGCTTTTTAACTATTGGCTCATAGAAGCTAATAGCCTCTTTATACTTGCCCTCTTGCATGAAAAGCACGTGAGCCACATTGAGCTTCCACACCTCGTGTTCCTTGCAGAACTCCACTGATTTGTGGAAGATCTTTTCTACCATTGTATAGTTCTTCATGTCCCAGTAAATCTTTGCCTGGGCCATCAAGACAGGTACATATTTATCCAGAGTCTCATCATACTCATTAATTGCCTTTTTTAGAGCTTCATCATCCCAGTTTTGCCTAGCTTCCTGTACCTGCTTTGTGAGTTTTCTCAACTGCTCAGTTATGGTCCCTGCTGAATCATCTAGCTTGTGAAAAGCCTCCTCAGGGGCAGTTTGACATGTAATAATGGCATCCAAAAAGTTGTACAGGTAAGGTGTGAGCAGTTTGTAGGTCAGATGGGCATTCTCTGCCAGCACATCAGCTGCCAGGTCATAGTACTGATGCTTGCAATAGAGGAGCAGCAAGTTACCAAAAGTTTCCGGTGGGTAAGGGTTCTGCAGGAGAAGAAATTGTAGTTTCCCAAACCCGTCAGTGGGCTGGTTGTCCATGTTCATTAGTGCTTGGTTGTGCAGCGTGACCGGATCCAGCTCTTCCTCGGCCCTCGGCGGCATATCCGTGAGTGCCTCCTGCGCCGCTCGGACATTGCGCAGCTGGTACTCGATRGCTGCCTTGAGGTTGAATGCCTCCACCAGGGCCGTGCGGTGCAGGAGCAGCGTGTTGCCCACGCTGCGCACATCGATGCCCTCGGTGGTCATGCCCACACTGAGCTCTGGGTGCTGGTGGATGCCGTGCTTGATGATGTCAGAGATGTACTTGAGGGCAGCAGGGTACTGCTTGGCCGCGTAGGAGCACAGCGCCATGTTGTAGGACAGCTCCGGGCAGTAGCCCAACACTTGCATGGCGCTGGCAAACTTTCCGCTGGCCTCTTCGTGCCGTCCCTGCCGGTACAGCAGGCAGCCCAGGTTGACCTCGGCATCGGCCCGCCCCGAAGGGTCCTCGGTCGCTCCGGGGCCACCATCAGCAGCGGCGGCGAGTTCCTCCTCCACCAGGCTCTGGGCCGCCGGGAGGTCGCCCTGCGCATAGTGGACAGCGGCCTGGAGGCGAAGGGCCCGGCGGTGGAAGGCGGGGGCGTCAAGCAGYGGGCTGGCGGTGCGCAAGGCCTCGGCGAACAGACCGGCCTTGTAGAGGGCCTGCGCATGGCACAGCCGGTACGGGAGCAGCTGCGGATGCAGCGCCACCAGCTGCTCGTAGCACTCGGCCGCCGCCGCGAACTCCTGCAGCTGGTAGTGGCAGTAGCCCAGCAGAGAGAGGCAGCCCCGGGAGCGGCAGTTCTTCTGCAGSCCGCGGTTCAGCAGGGACACCGCCTCTGCGTAGCGCCCGGCGCCGATGAGCCCGTACACCACGGCCGTGTGCTGCCCGTCGGGGACCGGCGCGGCCTCCATGGCGGGCCCGCCTCGCCGCGGCGGGGCGGAAGCGAGGCTGTCGCTGCCATGGCAACGGTGGCGCCGGGCGGAAGTGCTCCGGTKGGGCGGTGCTGCCCCGGAAGCGGCGGTGCGCGCAGTGCTGTGGGCGCGGCCCGGGGCGCGGGGGTCGGGTCASCGCTGCCGGCGGGGAATGGCKTCGGCYGCYGTACCCGGGATTGACCGGCCGCCCKGCAGCAAGTGGAGCTGGTGCCGGGAGAGGAGCCGCCTCCTCTGCGTTTGTCCTCCCTCCTGTTTCCCTCCTTGCCCCCGTCTCCCTTGCACTGACACGGCGTGTTCAGTGCCGATTCCCAACCCACACAAAGAGCTGGAGCTTCCTGAAATCGTTGCCTGGGTCAGAATGTTTACCTCGTTTCGGGATCTTGCGGAGCTGGATGGAATAAAGAGTAAAAATCAGCTCCACAAGTATTTCTGAAAGTTGTGTAATAGTTCCCTTACGCAGTGAGGGTTGTAAAAGCAGGTTCTAAACTAMACACATAGCCCAGGGCAGGAAGCATTTAACTTCTGTCTTGGGGTTTGTCATCATAAAACATCCTCTTTACAACCCATCAAGATCCGAAGTTGGTTATGGCAGGTGGAAGGCAGGAAGTATGTTTGTACCTTGGCACAATCCACCACCTCCTGCAACTTTCAAAAGTAGAAGAAATGAATTCCAACTTTTCTTATTTCAACAACCTAACTGTGCTTTAGAGGGACCTTCCACCCCCCCCTCCCCCCCCCCCCCCCCCCCCCCCCCCCCCCCCCCCCCCCCCCCCCCCCCCCCCCCCCCCACCCCCCCCGGGTATTTCTACTCAGCAGTGATACTCCAGACCACAGACTGTACAATCTCTGTAATTTCTGTACGTGTAAATAGCTCTATTAGACTCAGCAGCCAGATTTGGTTTCTGGTCATTCCAGGCTAAAGCCAGGCACATCCAGTGAAGAAGTTTGTTTTGCCCCCAGGAATGAGTTCGGCAAGGTTGTGTGTCAAAAATTGTATCTGGGTCACTCAGTCTCGTGTGTTTTCAAGGTTTTCTATTTGTGTAATTCTGTAATCAATAGACACAGCTCTAATTGATCCCAACAAGGTAGTTTTGAAGAACAGTAATAACAAAGATAATTATAGTAGCCAATAAAATCATTTATTTTTTAAAAAGACCAGTAAAACCAAGTTGCTAATTTCAAAAGCATGCTTTGAAAGGTGAACCAGCGTAGTTTGATATACTAAGCAAAACACTTAAGTAATGGTTTTAAAATGCAAAATTAAAAAAAAAAAAAGGAAAAGTATGCAGAAGTCTTTTAAGTAAGCCATTTTGCAAGTATCTGGGATTCACTTGCATTTGTACAGACACATGGTATTTCTGTGTTTGTCAGTTGTTTCCCACAGCCAAAGGTTCACATTTTATAATGGTATTCCCCACAAAACTAAGATGCAGTGGGGCCAACATGCTTATAAATTCGTAATTAAATATGAAGTAACCCTAGAAGAAATAACAAGCAATATACAGGATGTATTCCAATACTGGCACATTCCAGTGATGGGAACCTCTGGGGCATCTCAATTCAGCAGACTGTATATCCCACTTCATTGCTATGTTAGAAACCATTCGCATGATTATACTCTTTCAAAAAAAATCTTCTTCTGACAAAGGCAGTAAAAAAACCTTGCTCTGTATTCTCTTGCCCATCACACTTTAAGCATTGAAGTGCCTGTTAGCATGTTTTACATAACTTTGAAATAAACTTGTTTTAAAATTTCTATCTGCATAAATGACATATCAGAAACTAAAATTGCTTTAATTTTATGAAGGAAAATAAATATTTGGCCTGTAGACTGAAACACTCCTGTTTTTCTGCTAGATGTAATTAATCTAAATATTACAGATGACGTTAGGCACTGCTGGTTGCAGTTTTCAAATGTAATTTGTGACTACTAGTATTGGCATTGTTGGTAACTACAGGCACATTATGAGATTGCAGTGCATTCTAAGAAGGAGCAATTAGCAAGGTTGCCAGACCAGAAAAATGCAGCTGCTCTAACAAGGACACCATCTGAAGAAATACCTGAGCTAAAAGGAAACATACTTGTTCATGCTGTGGTTACAAAACATACAATTGACCTTCTTGGCAAGACCCCATGCCCTGTAAATAGGAGGGGTTGGCTGTGACAGAGCTGTGTGGAGAATTCCGTGCTCAATTGCCACATGAGGCATCCAGTTTAAACTTCAGGAGCTACTGCTGCCTGACCTTATGTAGCTCTGCTTTGGAGCAGGAGCAAAAACACATCCTGAAAAGCAGCAGATATCTGCATGTCCATGACATTATGAAGCTGCTCTTGTTTGTCTTGTTTGTCTGTAAGGATGGGAGAGAATTGTCTGATTTTACTACTCAAACTATGACCAAAGACACCTTTTGGGCATCTTGTTCTTGGGAAGTTMTTCAGTCTGAACCCCAGGAGAGCCTCTACCCCAGTCGCTCCTTGCCTTGACCAGCGTTCAGTTTTCTGGTGGGGTCAGAGTATCATGTTGCAGGGGAGCTTCAGTCCAGGGGGGTGCATGTAGGAGACCTGAGCTCTTCCACCAAAGCCTGTCTGCTCCATGCTGCTCCCAGGAGTGAAGCTGAAAGTGGGGCTGTACCCARTGTTCATCCTTGTCTCCTTGATGAGCATATTAAGGGGGCTTCAGCAGAAGGGCAGGAGATAAGCCTACCCTTGTTACCCCCCACCAGCTGGTGGGGAAGATGCACYTGCAGTTTGAAAGCCTGCTCAAAATCAAGCAGGATTTGAATGTCAAGCTCCTTCCTGATTATCCTTTGCAATCAAAGAACATTTATGGTGGTTATTTTTTTAAAGTAATGTTTTATTTKGATTTCCTTGTTTTTTGTGTGAAAAGGTTGAGTTTGGTAAGTGGTTTAACAGGTGGCAATCCATGGTGAAATGACTGTTTGGCCTGAACTACCTTTGAGGATGGGAATGAAGACCCAGATCTTCTGAGCATTTTCTGGTGACAAAATGAGCGCTGCTGCCTGGTTCTTAYCAGACCTCAAGGCCTGTAATTCATGGGCTTAGAAACATGACTGAATTCAGGCAGCAGTTGACACGAGTCAGTAGGACACCTAGAAAAAAGGCATTGCCACTGAGTCAACGTGAAGCACCTCTGGGTGTCCTATAGGCAATCCATGTGCCCATCAGATTTTAGCACTGGAATAGTAAATGCTAGAGGCCTCATTCAAGGACAGATTTCCACTTACAGCTGGGRCAAATAAATGGTGACTGTTGGGCATCTCCAGGGAAGGGAGGGCCAAACAGCACTGTCCTCGGTAACAGGTGTCTTCTCCACATGCTCTCTTGATTTGTCCTTGCTTCTTGTGGACCTGTGTTTTAT
>NW_026623262.1:2065885-2203742 GCF_030028575.1 Malurus melanocephalus
GAGAATGAGATTAAATAACCTACACAATCATGTCTCCTGTGCATATCTCAGAGGCTTTGGTAAAACTCACTGAAATACTGGGAAATTATTTCCCTATCAGAAATAATAAAAAGCAGATAAAAATTCTGATCATCAAGTTTATAAGCAGTAGCTAAAAAGTGAATTGTATGTTTTCCACAATCKTGAAATATAATAGACTTGAAATGTGTTTCTATATTGTACTGCATGCTTCCACAAACAATCTTTTTCTCACAAAATTTCTTTTGCTGTTTCCTAAACTAAGTCTTAAAAAAGGAATATTAGGTTTTTGTTTAGTTGGTTGGTTTTTTTTTTCTAAGATTGAGCTATATGGCTTTCAGAGACCAAGTGCTATTCTGAGATGCACTACCATGCCCTCAGTTTCAGTAGGGTTGCTTCATTTTGCCTGAGAACAATTTGATAAGATCAAGCTGTGTGCTCTCATTTTCTTCCTTGTGATGGAGGAACAGAACCGTAACATTAGTCAGCAGTTTCTGAATTTTGACCCACAATGGCAAAGATACCAAAAGACAGGAGAAATAGATGGAGGCAATTACAAACAGTCACTTGATTGATGGTTGACATTGTTAGGGCTTCAGCTGTGTGTCAGGCTGTGGTGGTGCCGAATCCCCATCCCTGCCAGTGGGTGTTGCCATGGGCAACAGTGCACYGAAGCCAATAAAAAGGAGAGGAAATGAGGAGAGACTCAACCTTCAGGGAGGCTGTAGGGTATGCATTATAAATTATGTTATACTTAGCAATATGCAATATCAAAATTCAGGAAAGCCATGTGTACCTGCCAGCAGCATTGTCGGTTCCTAGTATCTGTTTTTCCCATATAGTATGTGTTGTAGGTTTGTATGTCTTGCTGCTTACTAAACTGCATCTGGCTTTATTCAGAGAAGAAAGAAATGGTAAAAGAAGAGCAGAAACATTTCCATTTGGTGCATGTACTCACTGCAGTGCAGTCTGCATTTCTGCTCCTTCCCTGCTTCCTTCTGCTRGAGAGTGATGTGGTTCAGTTGTGCACTAACAGACTGGCTTGCARTGCTACCGATTTTCCAGCTATTGTCCTGCACACCATTAAAAACACAGAGAGTTTTTGTTTTATTATGTCTCTTTTAAAGAAGTGATCAGCAGATTTGTTGTTTCTGTTTGATTGTCAGACAGATGTAGTCAGCTTTTCTAAGGGTCTMACAACTCAGTTTCCTTAGAAAGGAGAAAAGCTCTTTTACCATCTGGTCAGCTGGGCCAGGTTCTGATTTCCATTAAGTCAGTGCCAGTTCAAGGTAATTGCACTGAAGTAAATGGAGTTTGGCACAGGTGTAAAACTAAGCTGAATTCAGCTTTAATTTCTGCTGCCAGACAACACTATATTTAGAATCTCATTTTTCATGGAGTACAAAGGCTTTTTTCTTCCCCCTGCGAATGGGCACTCGTAAGCACTGCAACATGACTCCTCTTGTGTTCAGTCATGCAGCASAGAAAGCACCCTGAAATCACAGATCACAGGTTTGCTACATTAGTGATCTTGGCACTAAGGAAAGGAGACCAAGTTTCAGGTCATCACACAGAGACATATTGGTTTTATGACCTATTATATTTGATTAGATTTTTAGGGACATCTTTGTCACAGATGTTGACATGTGAGCTTTGACTAGTGCTGTGCTACCTGTAATAATAGCATCTGAAATTGTACTGAAAGAACTGCAAGWGAGTAAGAGGTAGTCAGTATAGTGCTTCTTCTCTACCATTTTAAAATACTAATTTCCACTGGAAATTATACTAGAAAGGTTTATCCATGGTCTGCTTTTCAATGTAACATAAACCTGAAGCACAAAGCAACAGATTTCCTTTTTTATTTGTATTCCGTTTTCATAAAAACCCTTTAATCTTTTCCTTAGGTGACACTATAATCTAAAAAAAAAGGAATGTGTTACAAGAGCATTTTTTAAAAGGAAAAAAACCAAAACCCCACTCTAAAATTACCATGCAATATTTTGCCTTTATGCAAACTTCCTCTTGCTGAGAAATTTGCTGCACTGTTAATATGAATTTCTCAGGGAAGAAGGGACAGCTTGGTGTTTTTAAAGATAATAAAGTTTGTTTTTAAATGTAGCAAAGGTAGGCAATTCTAAAGGCCCTGATCAATCACTAAGAAGCTTTGTTGTAAAAAAATACTTCTTCAGAATACAAAGCAGGCTTTTCAGAACATTCAGGCATAAAAGAGGAGGGAGAGTAAGAGAGGAACATCACAAAAGCAGGCATAATTGATTCATAACATGTACTGAAGAGATGCAAAACAACAATGTAATTACACACTATTCTGTTTTCTGCAGCTCCGTGCATATGAATTGGCCAGCTTGCATCCCAGTCCTGCTCKGTATTATTGATTTTATTAAGCGTTCTTATATTTCAGTCTGTTGTCAGCTTTACAGATTTTTACAGCAGCAGTTGAAATGTAGGGGAGCTGAATGAACACTTCTTCTTTTCAGTCTTCTGTGTTGCTCCAGATATCAGTGCAATCCCACTGCAGGCCTTCCATTCAGTCCCACTAAGCCTTCCAGGAAAAGCAAATTATGCTGCCATCAAGATAATATCCAATCAATTACGTATATCTGTGAAGCATTTCTTAAAAAATGGTGGGTCTAAGCTTATGAAAACTCTTCAGACAGCTCTTACTGTAAAGCGACACTGATGTTTGCAGGSTTAATTTATGTCTTTGAGAGACATGGTGAAGCTAGAAGAAAAGGAGGACAAGGATGCTGCCTGAGAAGGAAGTCTTTTTTGGTGCAGCTCCTCCCATTTACCTCTATTTACTGCCACGGAGTCCAGCATAGGCTTCAGTTTCACATTCAGCTTCACTAGACACTGAAAGAAGATTAAAAAGAGGATGAGAGAAAAATTACAGACAGTGTATCCACTCCTTTGATGGACAGTCCATGGCATAACAGAGGAAAAAAAGTATAATCTGCACTATGCCCCTACTCTCCTCACTCCCAGCTGCAAATACCTGTGAAAGTAAAGCTTATTGTTCCTATTGAGATCTCACTCATTTTACGTGAGGCTTTAAGTCACCAAAAATGTAAAAAACCCCACATAAGATAGCCGAGTTACCACTCAACTGCTTTGGCTTTCTTGTAATGCTTAAAGATAGTCCTTTTGAGGGATCCCCAAGTGCCTGAGGCTACCAGCTATGGCATGTACAAGCAGAAGTCCAGTGGCTGGATGGCAAGTTGGACAAAGCTGAAATAATCTCTCTAGTGCTAGATTATTTTTTTCCTGTATATGACTAGACCACAACAGTACTGTGCTTTTCCAAGCTGGCAGAAAAACTAATTTGTGTGCGCTCAAAATAAAGAAATAAAAACGAATTTTCTTTGAGATTGCTCTGAAATCACCTCTTCTTTACATACCCAGACCGAAGCTCACAGAGGCCAGTAAGAATCTTTTATCTGGTTTCATCTGGCTTTGGATCCATCCCCAGGTTATGCAATTCCTGCATATCATTGCTACAAGTTTATTTTACCTTCCCCTTTAATATCAACTGCTTATGTAAAAAGATCCCAAGTGCTTAATTTGGTTTTGTATGTACATTAAAGAGAGAGAAGACCACATTAACAGCAGCACTGGATGTCAGGGAAGGGTTAACCAGTTACCTCCCAAGTGGTTATGTACTGTGTCCTTTCAGGACAGAGGAGTATTCTTTTKCAGCTTTTCTGATTAGCAAGCAGTGGCTTTTGCTGAGAGCTAGGCAGCATGCCTTCTTTGATAACATGGAAACTATGTATTTGTCTATGGAAAGAAAGGGTCGGTGCCAGATTAAAAAACAAAAAAGACAAAGAAGACAGCAAAAGTTGTTCTTCTAAAAGTGCAGAAAATTATAAGAAAGGAAGGGGAAGGTAGGCACAGTTGCAGTGATCAGTTTTTGCTTTAAATAGCAGGGTTAACAGCAACTGCTTTAAATGGTCCCCAGAGCCAAGAACTAGATTTTTTTATAGCTAGTTTGCAAGCCATAGGAGCTTGGCTTGAAGTAATTCTTGGTAGATTTTTAATTGAGCTATTATATGATAATTAAGGGTTAATGGCCTGATTTTAAGATGTGCTGAAAACTTGCAATTTCAGTTTACTTCAGTAGGAAATATGAATGCTCAGCACTTATGAAAAATCACACCATGAGGAAGATGCTAGAACTTGAAGCAAACCCACTTGAAATTATTTCCTTAGAATATGGCACAGAGTGGGCAGATAATTTTTGAGTTTTGGGCCTTCGGTAAGAAGCAGGATTCACTGCAGTCTCTGCCCCATAGAGCACTGCTTGGTCCTCATGATCATTCATTTTATAGAATGGATAAGGATTTTTAATATTACTATCACAAKGCCTCAGAACTCTCCCTTTTTATGTCTTTAGTTCAGACCATTTGTGTTCTTTAAACCAGATTTGGCMGAGTCTAAAACAGAGGGGCAGTAATACTGAAAATATCTGAAAAGCTCACTGCCAATACCAGTAGCACCTGTATTACCACTGCCAGCTCTGTGTCCAGAGGCAGCACATGAGACACAGCCTTTGGCAGCAACTTATCAGATCCTTTGTGTGCACAGCCAGTATCTTCAAAAAGTTTTTGTTCAACGTTTTTCCAATATACACTTTAGACTTTAAAAAAATCTCTATAAAATCTATATGTATATAATCTATATCACAAACACCCTAGTGGTTAAATCACTGTTCAAAAATCAGTGTGTTTCAAATCTCTCTAAGGACAAAGATATTCTGCACTCACATCCTCTCAGCACCAGGATCTGTGAGCACTAAATGCAAAATAGGCTGTTCCTGTCATAAATGCTATGGAACCAATTCCAGCWACAGGCAATGGAGCTCACTGGGACTGTGGACTCTGTCTCAGTGTGGCTGTGCAGCTCTTGGCTATGTCTGTGTCCTTTCTGTGACCTTGCTTTTTTTGCCAAGACTGACCACAAGACCGTGATGCTTTCCAGCCTAGCGCCAGGGAGCAATTGCAGAGGACTGGGCATGACCTCCTGCTGTGCCTGTCCCTCCAGGCCTCAGCATATGCCATGGCTTATGGAGACAGCCCTGTCACATACTGTCACAGCCAGGAGGGCTGTGAGTGCTCGAGGCCCTTGCATCAATTAGCTTTGCATTGACTACAGCAGAGACCAGGAGCCCGAGTAGGCTGGGAATAGGTTCAGGAGGCACCCCCACAGTTCCACTGTTATCTGATGAGCTGTAAATGTCTTTTAAATCTGTTAGTAAATACACCTGTATGTCTTCGAAATACAGATCTAAGCAGACATTAGAGTCTAATAACCCAGGTGTGACAGAGGGTACCAGGTAAATAACAAGAATAGTTAACTACTAACATTAACTTTGATGAAATAAATTATAASGAGTATTTAAGAAAGAATAAACCATGTCTTTGATATTTTTACCATAGCACCAGCAATTAAGTCAGTGGAGTATGGAGTATGTACAAAATATATAGTGTAATTTAAAGAAACTTTATTTTGTTACACATTAATTTAGATTAGTGATACTTGACAGTGCAGATTTTGTACTTGGTCTACAAAATGTCTTTATTCAGACATTGATTTGATGTTTGAACCAYTACTTGTATATTTAGCATTCTTTCACTTTGGGACTTTTTCATTCTGATCTAGTCTTTTAATTAAACTGACTACATAATTCCTATAGAAATTAGCTTTTATTTTTTCCAGCTACCAAAGCATTTCAGTGCAGCTTCTCTGATACAAAGTGCACAAATTGGATTTTATTTCTTCTTGAGATGTAATTAAAAACTCATTTGATTACTATATATCTGCCCCTCTTTTAATTATTAAACTCCAGTAATCAATTTGCTTTTATGAAGCTTCTGGGAAATTATCTGAAAAGCAACACATTTCTCTCCCTTCTGGCAGGGTCTGKACCATTTACTGAATTACATCCATAGCACCTGTTCCTGATCCGGATTAAACCACAAATTTATTCCCAAAGCTATTTAAGTTTATTTGGCTGTTGCCTTGTCAGGGTTTTCCACCTCCTGACTGCAGTTTTTGCTTTCCATTTTATTGCACGCAAAGCCCTTGATGTACTGCTCTTCCATGCCACTATTTTTGATGCATGTCCCTTACAAACAGCTTTGCTAGTGATCTGTCTAATTTGGTATCTAGGTTCTTAATGCCTTATTTATTGCCTTCCTAGAAAAAGGACTTGTCTTCACCAGCTGTCTGACATGGAATACCACCACATAAAATGAGTAGCTCCAGAAATGCCCTTTTCCTCATCCCTCCTTGGTGCAGCAGGCAGGCTGGGAGCTGGCAGGCAGCTGGGCTTGGGCGTAGAGGGAMCCCCTGCCTGGGGCAGTTCCTGTCTCCTGAGGCCTGGGACCTCACTGCCCACTTGCAGTCTTTCTACTGCAATGCAGCTGCATTGCTACACAGCAATAGGTACAGGATTGGTGATGTTTCCCATTTTATCCCCTTTACTGTAAAAGCTGTTCTTAGTCACAAAGTGATAAAGTGTGGCGGAGGCACTGCCTGCTCCAGCTTTAGGAAAAGCCAGAGAGGTTTGCAGTTCCCTTCTACATCCCTGTATTGCCTTAGACGTGTGACTAAGCTGTTTGTCTTTTGTTAMTGTATAGCAGTGACTTTTTCTTAGCACCTTCAACTATTTAGATGTCTTTTGAGACTATGTATTACTCTGCCCACAGCATTCTTTCCCAAGGTGTAGCTCTGCTTACATATAAGCTTCTACAGCACAAGAAAAGGTTAAAGGCACTTCAGCACTTACTGTGTGCACCTGAGAGAAGGGCAGGGCTGCTTGAAGGAAACAGCTCAAAATGGGGAAGAGCATAAGATACTCAKAGGAAGCTATTTATGAGGGAAGGTAAGGAGAGCAGACTGGTTTGTTTTKGGGGTTTTTTCTTTCCTTTTGTATAGAGATATATATTTTGGTAGATAAAGCATAGAGAATGCAGAAACAGTTGCAGTAGAAACAAACCCCTTCAGGGAAAGGCTGATGGGTAGCAGTGGAGGCACTTGTGCCTCTGGGTACCAACCTCCTGGGTTGAAGTGGGGTGGGGGGGGGGGGGGGGGGGGGGAGAAGGCTTCATCTGCTATATCACCTTTATCTCTGGGGAAGGACATGAGCTGAAACTGCCAAGATGCAGCACAGATGAGGTCAGAGGCTCAACTGTTGCTAAAACAAAGAAAAAATTTTGGTGTATTCTAAGATTAGTACCAAATCTCTTTAAAGAGGAGCACAATATGTCCTAATTTAGAAACACTGCAGGACTTTCAGTATATATACTTTTCTTTTTTTCCCCTCCCTGCCAGAGATCCTCATCCAAATATTGACCAATTCTGACCTTGCTTAACTTACAAGCTTTGACAAGATTACAGCTCATGAAAGTATGGTTGCGAGGCTAATATTTGTAAAGTGAGTTTATGGAATAAGACCATATAAATTCATTTTTATGACTGAGCACATATAAAAAAGTTATAGGTCTCAATGTTCACTCTACTTTGGAACCCAGTGGTTTCTAATGAATCACTTTTATTATGTAGGCATTTTCTTAGTTGGAAGGGAGGACCAGTGACCGAGAAGCCACAGGGATAAATTCAGACTCAGTGTAAGCATATGAAGCATTGTTGAAGTCAAGAGAGTCATGACCAGTTACAGCAAAGCTGAATTGGACTCCTGAGTTTTGCTGAAGTGGCTTTCACATGAGAATACATAGGCAAAAGGTGAGCCATCTATCTGAAAGTCCTTGAACTTCAGATTAGTTCAAATGAAAGGGAACCTGTGCTGCAGTCATCCACAGATTTTATCTTCATAATACAAATACTTAATGGAAGTTACTTTGAAAACCCAAAAGTATTTCTGTATTTATGCCCATATACTAAACYTAAAAAGATTGCTAGAATTCTATCTTCCATAGTAGAATACAAAAGATAAAGTCATACAGAGAAGATGCAGGGATTAACTATTATGAACCTTTGACTTTGTGTATATGAATTAATTATTTGCCCTACTGATCCAGAACTGTATTCAATCATTATGTTCTGCAAAAAAATACAGGATTTGTGAGGGAGTTTGAGTTAATGGAAAAAAAAAATATTGCAATTTCCTTGTGGTTGAAGGGGACTTTGTTTAGTCCTTCTAGGGCTTACTGCGGAAGGGTCCAGGTCATCAAGTACATAATGCATTAGTGCTTTACTTTTCCGTTTCTGCCAGGGARTTTTTTTCTGACCTAAAAATGTAATTAGGTGAAATGAATATACTACTAATTTCTCTGATAGAAAACAGGAGTTTCTTTTAGCTTCTCTCTAAAAATTGTTGGTGGATGGAAGCCAGTTGTGACTGGAAAGGGATCTAATACACGCACAAGTGTTCAGCTCTTCCACTATGAATTAGTGTTAAGCTTCTTTCTAGTGCTGATACACTAGCAAGAATAACACCGTACTCCTTTGGAAGTAAACATACTACAGAGGGATGATTATAAAGTAAGATTCACTATTGGTGAAATGTACTGCATACTTCATGGATGAAAGTATATACAGAGCTCCTGGCAGCCAAATGTGCTCTGACCAGTATCAAGCACATTATGCTGCCAAAGGGAGAGTGATTCTGAAGGACTGGGACCAACTGATGTAGCTCAGCTGATGTATTGCTACAGTTGCAAASGATTCATCTGTTGTTCATAACAATTTCATGAAGTCAAGGGTTTGCTCAGAAGAGTTATTATTTCATAAACAACTTCTTATTTAACGCTGCTGTTTATGGTTTTGATTCTACATYTAGAGCATGCAAGAGAGACCATGTTTCTCACTCTTTTCCTTTCAACATTTCAACCAAGCAGCTGATCAACGTCTTCTGCCTTGCTATTAAATGGATTTTGAAAAATTCTTCAAATCATATCAGTCTCATACGCCGATTTAGTTCTTTGAATTTACCCTCAGCTGGGAATTCTGCAGGCAACTGTGATTCTGTTGTGTTAAACACTTACTTGAAGTGTTTCATCCATCATCATTTCTAGTCCTTTTCTGATGCAATGTAGTTTGTKCTTTGTCTTCCTTGAAAACTGAATGGCTGTTAAATTATCCATTCATCTTCTTTCAGATTACCTGTACAATTTGAGTTCCCTCTATTGGCCGTCTCTTCTACCTTATCTGCCRACTTTTCAATCTACTTCCTCAGATCTTTATATATGTTTCCATACATGATAGCCATGTCCTTCACAACACATTGGGCAGATAATTCTAAGTAAAACAGCAACAGAAATGGTAATGTTATGAATTACTCAATTTTTCTCACAGATTAGGGTGAAGGCCTTTAGTGAAGCTTAGCTTCACTGAAATCAGAGGGAACTATTTTTCTGTCTGCTCCCAAACACCTTTGTTGATGAACTGCCCTTTCACTGTTTTGGCTAAGATGACTCTGAGAAGTAATCTGAAGCACTCYTGTCTGAATGGAAAAAATACTCCTTTCTGCTGCCTCTTCTAAAAATTTTGGAGAAACTTGTAAATTCTTAAAAATTGTTCATAGTAACACAGTATTGCATCAAAAATCTCACCAAGTTATGAAAATCATAGCAAAAATAATATTCTCCTAATTTTCAAAGGCAAAATTTCAAAGGAAGCAGAAAAGGAGGATCAGGATCTYTGTGTCTGTTGTAAAAAGATATTTATGATAGTCACAGACAAAAAAATCTTTGCTCTGAAACCACCAAAACTGTGCTTTACCATATTATACTCTGAAAGAGTGATGGATTTAGATGGAAATAGCAAATTAAATAATTCTTCTTTTCCTGGTTTTTCTTTTTGTATAGCTCTTCTTAACCTTTTTTATTAGTAAGAAAATAGCAGAAAAAGACCTCTCAGATTAAGGGCAATAGGTAAGAAAAATAGTTTACTAATGCTTATTCCATTACTGGAAGTTTTAATACTGGGATAGTATCTGAGTTCTCTGAAAGTTCCAGAGAATTMATTCTGGGTGGCCTAATTTAAATTCATCATTAGTAGACAAGAAAAAAAAAGCAAGGAAAAGTGCTGAACCTACTTAAGTTCCTACTTCAATGCTACAGAGAGATCCTTCAACTGTGCCAAAAATCTCTTTTCTTTGGGCCAAACCCTTATTTCTAGGATAATTCTTAGCTACCAACTTCCCCCCAGCACTGGCATTTGGCCTGATTAAGTTTCCTCTGAAGCAAATTTCTTACAAACACAGCAGAGTATKTTGCACCTGCTCTTCCTTGGATAATATTACCCACTGGATTTCAGCAGAAAGGGAGACTAATTTGATCTGCCAACATCTGTTTGATCTGCCTCAGTCCCTGGTATCACATACTGCATCCTTGGCTGATGTGCCTTACAAATCCTTGTCATCCGGGTGCTCTCAGGAAGCATAAATGCATTATCTCTCACTCTCTGTGTCTAAATCAAATGTCAGAAATAAACCCTGCCAAAATGTGCATCTTTATGATATTCTTTAGGGTTTATTGAAAGTTATCCTCCTCTTCCTTCAACATGCTACAAAGGAAARGCTGGCCTCAATGAGAACCACACACAGCTGATCAAATTGCTTTCATTGAACAGATTTTTCCAAATAGCTTGGTGCTGATTTTTTTTGTTATTGTTGTTTTGTTTTGATTTTTGTTAAAGTACTTAGCAAAGTATGAACATGTTCCATGGACTGTCTATATAGTCTTATGGTGATAGCAAGTGAGTTCCCTGCCCCCTGAGTAGTTGCAAACTTAAAATATAATAGCAGTGCCCTGACTTTTGTATCAACAATCCCAGGTATGGGTGAATGGTGGAAAACTGTTTCCAAAATGTTCATATAAATAAAGTCTCCTTGGTTAAATGATTTTAAAAGCTTTTCAGTAACTATATAGACAGAACAGAAATATCTGAAGGAAGAAGTCATAATTTTGGCTGCATCCAGTGACTCTTGCCTGGGTAAGAACTGAGCCATGCCATACAGTCCATTCTGAACAAGCAGGGCTTCTTAGAGGTCCAGGCYCTGAATTTCTTATACAATATTTTGTCATGCAAAATTGTAATTGAAGGACAGAGGGAAAGGGATAGAAGTGGTAACTGAGGAAGGGCGGCACCAGCATATAGCTGTATAAGCATGATTGTTGAAGTATAACTTTTGAATGTTCTCTGCAAAGGAGAGACTAATCTCCTGTTTTATAATTTTAAGTCAAGTATATACCTTTGGAAAAAAGAAAAAYCACTGTATGTGAATGTACCTCCAACTCAAAGTCAGTTTTTGAAGCAGAGGAGTTAAAGCACAGAGATAACCATGACTATTGAAGATTGCTGTGTATTTTTCTGTGCTTTGTAGAGGCTGTACCATTTATGACATATTGTGCATTTAATCTAATTTTACAAGCAGAATAGGTGCTTTTGCAGCTACATCATCATAGGCAAYAAATAGATTTAATTACAAGGGCAGACATTATCTTCTGTGGAAAGGTAGGCATATCAGAGTTCTTGGAGCTGGAGACAGAGTGATTACATTTCTCTCTAAGTACTTCAAACAATGTGATAAAGAAGGAATCTGTCCCTCCACATTCCATTCAAAACACTTAAAGTACTTGCTAGGCTGAATGTTTCCACTCTCCCTCTCCCAGGTTCCCCCTAGAATCCTGGGTAGAGTAATGCAAATTCAATTCTGTAGATACTATTGTATGTTTGAATACCCAATACCCAAGAAAATCTTGAATAGCTCTAAAAATAGCACTAAAATAGAGCAGTTCAAGGGAGCACCAAGGTAGAGGTGAGCAGGCCAATCTCAGGAACGAATAAGCTATAAAAGCCATGAGCTTCTTTATCTTCCACAAAGACATCTCCCTTAAATTTAAATAGCTGCTGTCATTGTCACTGACTACCTGACTATGTATTTATCTGCCCAGAAGCAGAGTGCATGGCCTTTGGCCCTGCTATTCATGGCGTTACTGTCTCTGCCTAACAATACCCTGAACAGAGCTGGGTTTCTCTTAGCATCTTTTGTTTGATGTGAATCGCTGAAGCTTTGATGTTGTTTGTGAGAAATATAATGATTTAAAAGAATAAGATCCTCACTGTCCCACTCTGTGTGCTCCCCACAGAGAAATCTAATCTGGGTTGGGAAAATTCCGTGACTGATCCTGTCTTAGGTAGAYACAAACATCAGAGTACACAAGAGAAATCTGTTATGTTGAAACTCTCTCTACTGGAAGGTCAGAGAGGTAATTTGTCTTAATGATCAAAATTCCATTTCCTGTTACACAAACATTTATGTTCAAATAGGTACAGAATACTTYCTCTGTGTTGTGAACACAGCTGTCAGCATAGCCACAGTGTTTTATTTTCAGTGGGATGCTTCAGATTTTCTGCTTTAGCTGCATGTACTTCCTCATTATAGGACATTCTAACAAAATAAGGGATTATTTTATACAGAGGCTACATTAGTAGGTTTGAAATGCTGTACAGTTTCAAAAAAGTGCATTTTTCTTTAGAAATTATTATTCTAATAAGCTTGTGTCTCATCTCTACTGATACATGCTTTTTCTTACTGTCATTTTTGAATGATGATGCAGTAAAGGGTAACTAAAGCCTCTAAAATTTGAGATTCATTGTAAATGGATGGCTGTTCTGCTACTCAWGCAAAGGCTCCACTGTTACATAAAAATATTCTGATCTGTGATGACTACAGTAACAAAAAAAGTAAATTAATAAAATTATARTGTCCTAAGTGTAATAAAATGCAATGAACAAAAATTGAAATGCTTTTTTTTCACAGGCCTTTGATCCACAGGGTGAAGGAAATGGATTTGATTACTACGTTATTATGAAATTGGAGGTGACTTGATTCCTACATTATGCAGCAGATAGGGGAGAGAGCAAGGGAGCAGAGCCATGGCTTACCTTGTGCCAAGAGCAGTCAGGTTTACAGASCAAGCACAAAGGTTTTGGGTTTAGATACCTGGATATGGGAAAATTCCATAATTCCAGAAATTATTTTTTAAAAAATATATATCTATATCCGCCTTCAGTCTTTACAATAGCTCATGGTGTAGTACATTTAGTGTATCACTGACCTTTCTTCTGGGTGGGATGGGCATTCCAAGGGGCAGTCAAACAGGACTGCTAATGGAAATTGCATAGATCTTGTTGATTTGCTAGTCACCTGTAAACCYTCTCACAAAAAGGGGCCAAACTCAGGAACAGTTTAGCCAGGTAAGCAAGGGATGTGATACACGCGCCCCAGTTAAGGAGACTTCATYATCCTTTACTTGGGAGAACTACTGCATCTCCAAGCGAGTTGTCTTGACCTACCTTAAGGAAATGCAGAAAGCAGAGCAGATGGAACCAAATCTCCACAAAGGATGTTTCAGAACTGAGGAAGATAAGTCTAGAAATGCTGTAGCTCTAAAATATGCTGCAAAGTTTRTATAMTGTTTTAAGCATGAAGCATTCCTCGTGGGCACTCTGGTGTAGCCTTGTTCATAAGCTTGGACTGSAGAGATGATACGGTTTGTTTTGGTACTGTAAGAGGCACTGGGATGGTGCCAGACCACTCCTGGAAGTTTGGGCTGTGGAGTTCCTTCAGTATTGCACACCTCAAATGTCTGCAACTGCCAGGAATAGCCTACTCTTTGGAGTTACTTTGAGCAAAGACAATTTCAGGGAGCTCTGCTGATCTCACATGTGATATTATTGGGAGT
This sequence comes from Malurus melanocephalus, assembly GCF_030028575.1. Taxonomy (NCBI): domain Eukaryota; kingdom Metazoa; phylum Chordata; class Aves; order Passeriformes; family Maluridae; genus Malurus; species Malurus melanocephalus. The sequence goes on from NW_026623262.1 coordinate 2,079,634, forward strand.
TGCCAGCATTCACTGGTTGCTGGGATCATCTCTGCTGTGTCTGTGTGAAGTAACACAGAGCACAGCATTAGGTCCTGCTCTAGCAAGTGCATTGGTAGGGATTGGTGCTTTTCTCACAGCATTCCCTTTGGGGCTCTGGATGCTACAGAATCCCACACCGATTCAGGATTTCTAATCACTAGCATGGAAAAAAAATTAATACAAAAGCCTTGATTTTGTTCTCTATGGTTTGAYGTTGTAATTTTGGTATGAAAGTAAGTGTCAAATGTTTGTGGGTTTTTTTAAACATACAGTTTTTCTAAGTATTGTGGTAGTGAGCTATAGGAGTACTGCTAATATTTTACTGATTTATCAGCTGCCACTCCATCTCTTTATATTGCATTTGTAATGATGTAATTTGTTCTCTCCCCACATGCAGTTCCTACAATGTATTACAATGGCAAGAATTTTAAAGAATGTATTAAAAAACCAACCCCCAACCCAAAATCTAGGATATGGCCAGAATTGTAGCATTCAGCCAGCCCTAAAAAGAGGATTTAGAATGCCTGAATACTCTGCTGATGTGATATGTGTATTGGAGTTTGATTAAGCTGGATATGAAAATTAAAACTTGGTTCCACATTGAAGAGAGAATCCCCTGCAGTGCGATACTATGGCAGCAAGTTTCTTGTTTACCCCTAAGGCTGGTGCTGCTATGACTTCCAGGTTTGATGGTGTCTCTTYTTTAAGTTGTTGAGCAGCAGGCTAATGGCTGCACCGCATGATGCAAGCACAGTAGAAAGCAGGGAAATCAGATGTGAATATATTCCCCAGAGATCTCCTGCTAAGATGGAGCTAACTAACCAGAGCTTTAGTGCTCAGAYGTAGTTTTCTCATGCAGAGGATGGACTGATTATCCGCTCTTTCTGCCTTCCTGTACATTTTTGGATTACAGATGCTATTAGAAATAATGAATTCTGGTACAATATGCATTCTAGTATAATATGTGCTATTTTATTGAAARGAAAATTATTGTTAAAGAGTGTCTGTCCAAGATCATTGTCCATCRTCACTCCCCCATATTGTCCAAAATTGCCTTGGCATTTTACACTATATAGGTTTATATTCATCCTCTGTGCTCACTTTGTTTAAAAATGGTAGCTGTAGTTTATTTCACCAGGACAAAGACTGACCTTAGAAAGGGACAGGATCTCTGGGCAAAGCAGCAAYTGGACTTGCTGCTTACACAAGTCTGCTCTCTGTGTCACACAACAGGATTCCATTGCTGTGGGTAGTTATTTCATTTTTGCCATAGTGGAAGYCTCAGATGCCACAAGGTATAGAGGGGAGAGGGCACACTGTCCTTATGGGCCTTCTTACATCCTTCTTGTATGATATTGGTGATATATGTGTTCTATAAAATGAAAGGAACTGCCAATCCATTTTTTTTGAGTGCAGGAAAGCTACAGTCAAGCACAAATTAATCATTTTAATGTTAACATGGGAGCTGGTATTGCTGCCCTATTCATTGATTCGAGGTCCTAGGCAGTTTAGGGTGCAGTGGGAACAGGGAGAACTTGCTGCAGTTCCCCAAAGGTGTTGGGTGAGAACATCTTGCTGTTTTCTCAGATATCCGTGGCCAGTCTTTGGTGGCATAAGGCAGTYTTTGTGGTTTCAGTCAAATCCTGAAGCTGTTTAATCCAAACAGGCAGAAGCATTGTTCTGGTAGGAAAAAAATCTTCATGAAATGGTGGTCAAGCATTGGAACAGGCTGCCCAGGAAGTGGTGGAATCACCATCCCTTGAAGAATTCAAAAAACCTGTAGATGTGATGCTTAGGGATATGGTTTAGTGTTGGTTTAATGGCTGGACTCAATGATCTTAGAGGTCTTTTCCAACCTTWAAGATTCTGTGATTATCTCCAGCCTTAATAAAGGAGTATTTGTRTGTTYACACACCGTATGCCAAGCACCMAGGCATACTTCACCATGATGAGAAYCAGTTTGTCTCAAACATAAAAAAGCAAACAATTGCTCTATTAGTTTTATAACTTGGAGAGGAATTATGTTTACAGACATGACCACCTTCAGGGAATGTGAAGATTTCTCCATGGAATTCAGACTTTTCGTAAAGTCCCAGTAAGATAAACTTTCAAACAGCCTTCAAGGCCACTCTAAATCTAACTCTTTTTTCCCCAGAGAGACAAGAACAATCTTCTCTGGACTCTACAGGAGCAGTAAGTAAAAATTACCTCATACAATGGCATGCAGATGCTATCAATCCACTCGAGCTGCAACCTGGGTAGTTCATGTTTCCTGTTCCGATCAAAAATGGCCTGAATTGAGAAGGGAGCAAAACTGTCATGCTTTATTACACTGGAGTATTTTACAGACATATCATCCAGCACTTTGCAGCTATGATCAAAGTCCCACAACCAGAAYACTTTGTAAGCCGTAATCAATCTTTGCAGCTGTCTTCCTACTGCTTTGCCTTGCATGAAAAATAAACTGTTTATTTTCAATTCTGTTTTGAAACTTTTAGGCTGAATGTGTTTGTGTTTATAATTCTGTGGTGTAAAATAAATGCTCCACAGTTCAAGTTGAGCTGGTAAGTAACCAACCTCCTGTAGGAATGTAAAGCAGATACATTTGTGCAGAATTTTCTCTTTTCTGACACAGGGTTTTCTAGCTCAGCAAAACAGTGATGGATCTGGGCTCGCTCTYTCTCTCCCAGTTACAGAGTCTTTCATCACTGTGAATCCAAAGGGCTGTAAATCAACAGATCTGTTTTGGGAACAGTTATCACTTTGTTCCTCTGGAATCAGCCTAATTCACTGCTCACTGTGAGCGAGAGGGCACCCTGTTACAGAAAAAATACTAAAGCTATTTATAGCAATACACTTCTTTCCTAYCTGTCTAGGCTGTTGGATGCAGATTTTCAGAACACATGGGCTCTGGCTTTTGTATTTCTCAGTAATTCTACCAAGCYTATAGTGCRTCCAAAATGTAGATGTAAWAACATATCTCAAAATAATTCTTGTGATTGCTGAACCTKGGCTATTTGCACTGGAATTCATTKCTACTTGAATACAGTAACATTAATRWGTGTATTGAAATAASACTAYTTCTTACTATRCTTCCTTAGTATGAGAAACATRCTTTGCAAATTTARTTTTTTATCTGCAAGGGTAGGAAAGGCACTTACAACCACTCTCTATGGAATGTTACTTGCAGTTCTTCAGGCATATGCTCTTGGAATTATGAATATCATGGCTGTCTGATTACTCTTCTCCTGCACTATAGTTACCCCTTTTTCTGAGACGTATGTACAGGACTGCTACAGGGAAGAAATCCATTGGTGTCCCAATCTCTGACAGTATACAAAGTGAAAAGCCATTCATTATAGTTGAGCATTGTTTACTATGAACTTTCAAGCTTTATTGACTTCACTACATCACCACATGATTACATGTGAGTATTAATGTAGTGAGCACAAGTCTGAGCCTCTGGACTGGCCTTTTCATATTTGGAAGTATATCATTTTGGAAGCATATTTGTGAATGGCCTGTAAGTTTAATTCTTTAAAATACATTCAGTTACCCTTCTCCTGTTGCCTCCAGTTAATGGCTTCTCAACATTTTGAGTTGTTTAACCTGGATAAGGCTTTCTCTTCTAACTGTTTAGTGAAAACATTTATGAAACTCGCTTAGTTATTGACACTTTGTACACATCTGCCTATATTCCACTTAATTCTGAGTTATTCCTACAACCACAGTACTATATATTTAGTTGTATACTTATAGAAATGCATTTCAGCATTTGATTCATCAAATAACACAGATATACAACCACAACTTAAAGTAAATCTGACAACTGATTTCCATAGGGAGCTGTGATTTTTTTAGCTCAATTYTGTGTATTAAAACCAACACCTGCTGCTTAGAAAAGTCACTGATAGGATACAGAAAACAAGTAAAAGGGCTCCATGCAGAAATGACGGTTGAGTGGAGAGCTTTTATATATGGTTATAAATGCATATCCTTATTAGACAGAGCTTTTATTTATTCTAAGATTTTTCTGTACCTACAAAATACCGTTCATTTTTCTGAATGAGCCCAATGATATTTTCTTAATCTATTCAAGTTAGTAACTACTTCAGAAGTGATAAAAACTTACTGAAGGGGTGAGTTTGAGTTCAGATCTTTCTCTGTCTCCTTGTTCAAAGAATTCGCTGGTTACCAGCTCAGCTGCCTAAAATAAAAACCATGATAAAGATTAGAGTTCTTGTTACATGATTTTTAGGATAATTAATTTTTGCTCAGACCATGACTTCAGCTTGTGCTTAACTGTAAGGAAGTGTATAATCTCACTTACATGACTGCTGTCAGGCATGTATTCATGTAGTTTTTGGAGCTGGGCATTTAGGGGGTATAAACAGCCATAGTCACTGACAGGCACAGGGACTTATCCCTTTTTGACAGGGAATCGACTTGACTGCAATGCCAAGGTAGCACCCARTGCAGTTATAAGCAACTTACTCAACTGAGACCAAAATAGAAAATTACAACTTCTTGCTGGTCTCCACCTTTATGTCTGTAAAAATGCTTGGTAAAACATGCAAGTGCTCTCTGGTTATTTTCAGGCTGTTGCCCTATAACAACTGCCCTTATCAAAGAAACTTAATTACCCAATACCCTCTGTTGTTTTAACCTAATGTGAATTCATAAAGGGTTTTTTCCCCCCACTAGGCTTTACTTTTTTTCCTTGTGACTGTCATCCCTATAGGATCTGGATATCTAAGTATGAACTCAGATTGTGATGATCATCTTGATTTAAAATCAAGAAGTGGTGGGTTGGAAGTTAGAATGCATCTTCCTTACTTTTGTGAATTAAGATGTTCTATTCAATGCAGGGGTTTGTGCTTCTCAGAAGAAGACAAGAYTTGAAAATAAATGTAGTTATGAAAACCAGAGGGATTGTAGTAAGCAATTCTGATATAGTACCGTACTCTGGTCATGTGTGAGGCTTTGAAGGTAAGCACATGCAGCATTTGGAGATGCAAAAAAACTGGAAGCCARTCTACTGAAGATGCATTCACATCCCAAAACTCCTGTCATGCCAGCATATTGTTTTTAAGCTAGGAAAATATTTCATAATGTCAAGGCACAAGAGGGTAAACTAAGCAGAGAGCCTGCTCTTCATAAAATCTCACAATTTCTTGCTCTAGCAACTGCATGATAGCTAACATTCACAAATGCTAAGCTTGTTATAATTGCAAAAAGGAGTATCAAAATAATTTGGAAGTAGGTGATGTGATGTTAAGAGTAAATCTTAAGACAAGCTATCACAGTTTGAAACTTTATAATGTATGTAACCCAGTGCATTAATAAAATTCTGGATCAATATTCCAGATAGAGGAATAATTTAACAACTTAGCAGCRATTAAGGGTTTGCCAAGTGTATTATATAATAATGATCAAGACATATTATCATTCYTGTCTCTCAGTGCTATTCTGATCCTGTTCTCCTTATGTCCCTTTCTCTCCACTTTTATCTGTTTCAATCTTCTCTTCCTGCATTTTACCTTCTTCCTTTTTTTTCAAATAGATTGCTTTTTCTTGTGGCACAGTTGAGGTTCAACTATTTCCTGTTTTGCCTCTGTGGACTCATTAGCACTTCTGCTCAAGCAGGTAATGTTTCAATGAATCCCAGACTGGATTTTTTAATGTAAACCTGTATACTAAGCTGCAGGGGAATTTTCACCTGTAGACATCAAATGTAATAAACATAAACCCCCCCCCTAGTCTGCCAGAGACTCCAGCACTAATTCAGCAGCATAGCACAAAGATTCTCAACAAGGAAAGCAGACCCTACCTGAAATCTGTCTGTCAATGAAAATGCAGAAGCTAACTGGATTAAAGAGGAAAACTGATGAAGGATTGTACTGAAAAATCTTATTACTCAATTTCCCACTGCAGGATGGATAGAAACAACTTTCCTGGTTTCTATGTGAGGTAACCATATTCTGGCCAAGTAGAGCAACAACATTAGAAGAACTATTGTCACAGTCTGCTTATAAAGCAAAAAAGTCCCGTTTGGCAAAACCAAAAGTTGAGGTGAAACCCTCCACCAATAATTTTTTTTTTTTTTACTTTTAATTCAGCTGATGTGCATGTAACTTTCATAGATCCCTTTCAGCTTCTGTTACTTTCTTCTCCTTGTCCAAGGAATCTGGCTGCTCTTGCATCGCTAGTTATCTGGCCTAGCTTTTTCTTTCACCCCATTTTATACCTATTACTTGCTGTTACACCAAATTTTCTCCAGGTGTGCACCCAAACACAGGTGTGCTGGTATATTTTCAATTTGCTTCTTGATGCTGTCTACACCTACAAAATCTGACACTGTCTTCTTCTGGCTTGTTTGGGCCTCAGTGAAGGACAGAGAATGAATAGCATGCATACTGGAAGTATTAAGGACGGTTTTGGGTAGAGAAGGATGTCTAGAAGAGGGAAAATCATGGGGCAAAGCACAAGAGTTTTGGGACAGATACCTTTCTCATACTGCACCTGTTTGCCAATTCTGGACCCATTTTTATGTATATTTCTAAAGAGCACAGTCAGCAGCAGAACCCTTATTTTTTATTTGTTGGTTTGTAAGTACTGGTTGTTAAAGGAAGCCCTGTACTACACTTGCAGTTTTGCAACGTTCTTAAAAAATGAACACATTTCTTTTATCCTGTATACTGAAAAAATTATACTAATGAAAGTTTGCATATAAGCTGTTTGTATTTTTGATTTAGGGAAGATTCTGCCCCTGCCAAGGAAATCTGGGATAAAACAAGTAAATACAGCTACATGTGGCCAAATGCCTTTTTTTTTGTTTCATTCATTCATTTTTGAATATAGATTTAAAAGGCTAGTACGAGGAGAGATTGTAAAGCCAGATGTACATACCAGTATGTGTAGAGGGAAAGATTATGCAATAAACCATTTTTGCAGAAACCTCCTGCTATTTTTTTATAGCATTAATACCGCTGTAAATTGATTCTAGTTTTGGTCTCTTGTAAGGCAGGGCCCTGGGAATGTTGTCCCGCCAGTCCCGCCTCCTCCCAGCCCTGCTATTAATCATGACTTGCCTGTCTTGAAATCTCCCACGGTTTGGTCACAGCTCCAAGGTCACAGGCTGTCATTAGCATTGATCTGAAAAACAGAAATGAACAATACAAGCTGAATCAACCTTTGTTGAATTTCTAAACAACTCTGCTCTGGATGCATAAATAAATAATACATATATAAAATGTCAGCCCCGGCACCTTCTTTTCCTCCAGAAAAGAATGACATGTTTGAAATCTTAGCCATCAGCATGGCTTTTACACTGCAATTGTGCCTTGGAAACCTAATGTGTTGCAGGTCATAAGATGATGAATTTTGGTATTGTGCATTGCACACCAGAAAAGAAATGATATTGCAAGGGAGTAACTGCTAATTTTGCAATACTTCTAACACTACTTACATTAATACCTATAATATATTAGAAAGCATGTGCTTCACATGATATAAGTAAGGGTATTATTACATAATAACACCTGCAACTGGATTAATTTATATGCCTATTTGTAAGTGACTGCTGTAGCAAGAGAGSCTATAATCACAGCAGGCATCCCATACACTGTTTAAGCAGTTTCTACTGCTCATCTACAATAAAAATTGAAGATTTACTATGCGCTATACGGTTCCACTGTAGTTTAATACCTAGCTACAACCATGTTTTATATGCATTAGGAGAAAGAAACCATTCAGCTGTAGAAAGTGTTTATGTACAGTACATGATGCAGATAAAAGTCTAAGAAAGTTTAAATGAAGAACAAGGGCACTGAAAATGAAGCATCAAATATATTGCTTGAATCTAAAATTAGGAATGGGTGAAATGACATGGAAAATAGAAAATGGCCAATATTTTGTCAAAAGACCAGAAGATAACAGAATTTTAATGAATTTTCCGATAAAATGAGACATAATCAGGCATGCATATGCAAATACACACATTTCATTGTCTAAAAAGTGTGATCTACTCAAACCACCCACAAAGTCTGAGATTTTCAATAGGATGCATGCTCAGGGCATTCTTGAGAGCTGGAACAGTACTCTGTATGTGAAAATTCCCAGGTACAGACTGGAAGGGCAGAGAAGTGCATTGCCAGTGAGAAAAGACAGCTGAGAGGAAGAAGGAATGGGGAAACAGACAGGAAAGATCTTTGTGTACAGAGGTAGAATACTGATACTTTCTGGAAAAAGAGCAGAAGGGCTGGACAGAAACTGGTGAGGCTGGGAGAAAGATGAGAAAACATGACAGTGTGTAGTAGAAATGGAAATGGAGAAGGTGAAGTCATGTTGATTAATCCCAGCTGCTTGCTAATGTTTAAAAATCATACCATATATTTCATATCATGGATTGTATTTTTAAAACAAGATACTTTCTCTTGTTATTCTAAGCCTTCAGTCTCCACATGAAATTCCTACAACAAACATGGCTACACTTTGAAATAACCAGAAAGCAAGAAACAGCACTGCTTACCGAAATATTTCTCGGTGGCTTTTTATGTTCCAATCATAACCACCTTTACTGACAAGTTCAAAAAACTCGGTCCTTCTCCTGCAAAAAAMCAGGTTGTCAGAGACGGAAACATGACACTTCCAGGGCAGCACTGCAGCAGAAACACGGCTCTCTGTGTGATACAGAATCACTGCACCTCATGTATTATTGTTAAAGTCGTTACACTGACAGTCCATTTAAGCGAAACATACTAATTTCCGAACATGTTCTATAAATGTCTGTTATCAATGTCAGAGTTGCCTAGTAAAAGCAATATTGGATTTATGGTCTCCACAGATAAGGAAATTAATGGCTCTGAGGTGTTCAGTGTTCCATGAAAGCATGAAATGTTCAACTACAGCAGTGGACAGACAGACAATAGGAACACCCCAGAAATACACACACGCTTCTTGTCCTTGCAAAATGGTTTTTACTTCTATATCCTGAAGGGTTTTTCAGTTATTTCCAGCACACAGAAAGAAACAGTGACACACTGGAGCTGCTGCTGTCTTGAGTTCATAGCTCTTATAGACTGGAAACTAGGTCTCCCTGCTTGGTCCCACTGTTTGTCTTCTAGAGTATCTTCTCTTTGTCCCCAAACAGGGACAAAACGTGAGATGAACAGAACATGTTAATACTTGATTACTGTCTTTAAGAATTAAAAATTCTGCCTCTTCATAGCCTATAATCTTTTATGGCACTGAGACTCCAAACAACTCTTTCTTCTTGCATTGTCACTGCAATATGTAATAAATCCTGCCAAAGATRTAGCAGAAGTTGAGGTACAAACACTTGGAGCAACTTGCCCCYAGTGACACAACATATGAGTATCAAAGCTGGAAAGCAAACAAATGCCTATGTCCTGAGTGACAGTGCTCCATCTCATATAGTTAGGGTAGCTTGCTTTCCTTTGTATAACAAATCCATTTGCTCTAAAGCCCCATGGCCTAAGATATCATTTAAGTGAATTTCCATAAACTTCATTTTGGTTTCAYGCTTTTACTTGTTGTTTTATCTACAAATGTAATTATCTAGAATTATCTGCTAAAATCAAATATATTTTCCATCTGATCTTTCACTGAAAGYCATRTTTTTGTTTGTTTGTTTGTTTGTGTAAAAGTAATGTCTTGAGAACGTCATAAAGCCTTGCTCTGCCTGGARTTTTGTTGTTGTTTTGCTACCTGGATCATTAGGTTTAGTCATTCTAAGAGTACTGATATGAGAATGCCCTCTCTACAAAAATACTGAAAACCTAGCAAACTGAAAAAACAAATTAGGTACTTGTGTAGAAACACCTGCTCACATAGAGTGCTTGAGCAAGTGTAAACCACCAATGTTTCCAGAGACTGATTTTCAGGCACTTGTGGAAATAAAGTAGCATTGCTACTACCTTTCTAATGAATCCTAAGAAGAAAAAATAACTTATCTGCAGACTTAAGAGGCCTCATTTGATAAAAGTCTTCTGATTCATGAACCACAAAAAATTAACTTTGCAAGTAAGAAAAACTAATCTTGAAATTCAGTTGTGTCCCTTTTGTACGTATTTCTCTCTATTAAAGCTAGAAAAAACAACTTGACCCCATAGTTTTTCAACTTAAGGCAGGCAGGGCAGGGAGCTCCATCAAATCTGAGTGTGAACAGGGTTCCATCCCAGGCACTGCCATGAGCCCTCTCTGGCTCTTCCAGGGGCTCCAGGATCTCAGCCAGGGGGAGCACATGGAGCTGTGCCAGGGCAGCTGTCCTCTCAGCGCCTATCACTCATCTCTTCTTGACAGCAAAAAACCTTCTTGCAGCATTTATTTGTGATAAGACAGGAGGAGCCATGGTCCTTGTATCTCACAGAATCRAGAGAAGAGCCCTTCAAGATCATCAAGTCCAACCCAGCACCACCATAATCAACCCTAAACCATGTCCCTCCTAAGAGCCATATCAACACCTCTTTAATTAGTTTCCGGAGATGGTGAGTCCACCGTCTCCCTGGACAATTTATTCCAATGTCTAATCCCTCTTTCAGTGATTTTTTTTTTCCTCTGTTATCTAAGCTGAACTTCTCCAGTGCTACTCTAATTCTTTCACTTGAGACATGGCAGAAAGACAGACCCTCATCTCACTACAACCTCATTTCAGGAAGTTGTAAAGAATAAGGTCACCTGAGCCTCCTATTCTCCAGACTAAGCACYCTCAGCTCCCTCAGCTGCYCRTTCCTCACAGGACATGTTTTCCATACACWTCCCCAGCTCTGTTGCCCTGTTCTGGTCAKGCTCCAGCACTTCAATGTCCTTCTTGTAGTGAAGTCCCCAGAACTGAACATCTGATTCAAGGTGAAGCCTCATCAGTGCTGAGCACAGGGGGACWATCCCTGCCCTGGTCCCTCTGACCACACTTTGCTGATACAGGCCAGGATGCCATTGGTTTTCCTGGCCATTGGCTTTCTTGCTGGCTCATGTTCAGCTGCTGTTGACCAGGGCTCCAGGTCCCTTTCTGCTGGGCYGRGCAGCTTTCCAGACACTCTGCCCCAACCTGTGGGTGCTGCCTGAGGCTGTTGTGACCCAAGTGCAGGACTCAGCCCTTCGCCTCACTGAATCTCTCATGCAGGTGTCCTCAGTCCATCACTTAAGCCCATTTCACTTGAAGCTGTCAGCAAACAGTCACGTCATACCAGCTGCCCAGATAACAAGCAATCCTCACAGACAGCTTGAAACAAGAGATGCTTAAAATGGTTTATTTATCCTGCTCAAGATATTCATGTCAGCAATCAGAAATTTCTTTGTACACTAATGTTTAGAAATTATTTATAATAAAATTTCTTGCTAAAATCCTTTCCTAAGAACACTTCCCTGTGAATAGACTTGCAGGAAACAAASAGTGCCAGTGTGTCTACTGCCAGTACTGTTTAGGAACAGCCCTTGGCATGGGAACCAAATACTGAGAAACAAAGCAAACATTGCAGCATCCCAATTAGTATTTTACAGTTAACAGTTACATATACAAAGTTGATATAGATATCAATTTCAGATATAGAACAATTTCAGGATAAAGACTGCCTGAAGTTTTCTTGAAACTTGGTTTGGGATCAGCTACCAGCACATAACAGGGGCAGAATCCAGGTATACCACCCCAAGAAAAACATGACTAAATAACAACCAGCACTGTATGGGATAGGATGCTAATGGACAGCAAAAAAAATTCCTAAGGATGACTTATTGTCAAGACTGGGAAAGCAATGCACTGAAACTGCACATCTGCCAGCACCTCTCCCCCTAAGTCAGCTGCAGGCATGTGCCAGATGTCAGAAGTGCAGTGTGATGGTGACACGACTTCTCGGACTACATGCATCCTCCCACACACCCTCACTGAGAAGAGCTTCGTAATAATTAACAATATTTGAAAAACTGGAAGCAGCACCAACTTGAAATCTATTTTGAGATTTGATTTGCCAACAAGGAAAAGGAAGAAAACTGGGTGACAGAGATCCTGTTGCATTTCTCCCCAGTTAAGCTTTTTAAGACCTATTCTTATCATGTGATGTGCATTAGCATGATTTGTCTTCAAAGCAACAAAAGTGCCTGCTTTTTTACCTCTGCAACTGGGTCTGTAACTAAATACAATATTTCTTAGCATACATGTTTAGAAATGCTGAAATGGTGGAAAAGAATTCTCAAATGTCATTGATTTTCTATATACCTCAAGAAATGATTGCAGAAGGGAGAGAAAAATTATGGGATTTAGCGTAACTGGTTCCTGAGATTGCTTTGAAGCATGAGCCTAGGATTTCACTTGCTTTTGGTTGATACAGTCATGTTACATATTAAAGCAAAACTTACTTGGACACTTGAGATATTTCTACTAGACTAAAAGATACTAAGTATTAGACTAAACCTTTTCAACCATAGCTAAACACTAATTTCCCATATTATATATCCTTATTGGTATTTAATAGGTCATTAGAGTAAGTACTCTGAATTTTCATTCATCAAATACAAGAAATGCCAATACTTACTCAAAATACAGAGTGAGGTCTGTTGCCAATATYGATTGCTTTAGAAGCTGCATAAGGTCACTGTAGTCCTTAGAGGACAAGTTAGCAAAGATGTTGTGACCCTGTAATGAAAGAGATAAAAGAGGTAAAGGACTAACAATCAATACAGGTTTTTGAAAGGCTTTCTAACTCATTAGTCTACTGTTTCCCTGTAACACAGCCTTTTCTGATTCATGGCAAAACTACGACAAAATAGTAATGTTAATACTGCTGAGATTACATTGAGATASAAGTGCTGATGATTGTTATCAAGCACCTGTATGTTTTTCTAAACTCTGCTGAAATTATAGCCTCTCGAGTAAAGATTTACTCTCTGCTCTGACCCTGCACAGACTCAGTTTATGGGGGAAAACTGTGGATACATCTCAATCTCTCTTACTAAATGTTTTAGGGAGCTGTGTATCGGAGCTTTTGAATTGTGATCCTAATAGATTTATCTGTGCTGCTGCTTGCAGGCACACAAACTGCTGTTAGAGCAGTCAAGGACACTAAATCAGTTTTTCATTCAAAACAGCCCATTTGATCACTCTGCCCATTACTGCCTTGTCTTACAGAGTATACAATCATTGTCTATGTAGGCTAAACTGCAACTTTATATGCAGTTTAAACACCCTTTGTGGGCCCAACTGGCTGCTTTTTAAGGGATCATGAATTAAGAATTCGAAAGATGCTCTATGGCCAGAATGAAAGCAGATTAACTATTTGATGTTGCTATTCAAGAGGGGTAAAGTTCTTTTGTAACTGAATTTCTGAAAACAAGAAGAGGGACAGAGATCCTATAATTCCTCTGTRAAATTCTCGAGAAAATAAGATGAAAGAAACAAAATCAATGAAAAATTCTAAATGTAACCTTAAGAAATTATCTTTATGACAACAGTCACATATATTAACATGCATAGAAGTATTACAGGTCTTTTTTTCCTAATCACCTATATAAATATTGAAGTTCTTTCTAAACAGAGTCTCATTTTGGTGATATTTAGTCCTGTAGCACCCACATTCAGTATGCACTGCCATCTACTGCTTAGGAAGATTAAAATGCCCTTAAACCCAAGAATTTTCCAGCAACAGGGTTACTATAACCATGATGGCATAAGGACATATATGAGATAAGGTCTGGGGAGGTGGCATTTTTTAATAGAGAAGCTAATTGTTGGACTAAAAAAATAATTTGCCATRTATAAAATTATTTTTAGGCAGGTATTGAGTAAAGCTAATCTATGAAAAACAAACAATGAAAACCAAGGTAATCAGAAGAAAACAGGAGTTCTTGCAACAGGGCTAATATACCAAGAGGTCTGTTACTCCRTAATTTCTACTGCCTTTCTGACTTGTTTCATGAGATATAAAACCATGTCACCACAAAGCCCAAGAACACTTATATTGAGGTTAGCATGTCAAGAGTAAAGGATAAATAGGCCCTTAGYCCAACATGCTAAATATCTGAATAAATGATACAACATCTTATGTTTCCACCTAGACAGCAAAAACAGACTAGAATATTTCAGCTTGTTTGAGAGAGACCAAATTCTCAGCTGCTAACAGACAGTGTATCTTTAAGTAGATTGAAGGTTCCAAATCTGCATTTATTCCAAACTAAGCGTGTTGTGTTCCATTAGCAAATTCTATGTGTCGGATAAAAATTCCATAGCACAAATTTTCTGGTCTAGACATGAGGACCTAGAGAAGAAGCTGTCTGAATGATCTCAGATGAGGACTTGCATTTCAAGTAATATTTTACATCTCTGAAAAAAGCTGGAGTAAAGTGCAAATGATATTTTTCATAAATTTCTTGATTTTTAAGCTGAAAAAGATAAAGAAAAGCATCTAGACTGACATGATCTATGAATTTTTACAGAGTTTTCCATATCTTGAGCCTGAGACATTCAGTTATCATGATTTCAGGAACTAGAAAACTCTCCGTTTCCCAGAAAAGCTTCTTCCAGAGGCTGAACAGTGTTACTAGTTTAGGGGAAAAAAACAAAAAAAAYCCATCACCCAAACCCCTTTCTTCCTATTCTGAACCATTCATATGTTGCTTTTTTGTACACCTTTCCCTGGCAGTATGAGAAGCCATTTAATTCCTAGTATCCCCATTTAGATCAGCTAGCCTAGGCTAAACAGATTGAGCTGTTTACATCTCATGCCGGTGCTCTCCTTTTCTATGACTACTTTTAAAATATAACATCAAACTGAACACTAAAGGTGCAGTTCCATGACAAGTCTCCCTGGCAGTGTACACAGAGTGTAAAGCCGTCACCCTGTTCCCATTTGTCTGGGATCACGAGACAYTCCCAGATCTCTTCAGAAGGTACTGCAGGTCAGCCTATGGTCTCCAACTGTGCTGCATGAACAGCAATTTTGGTTTTTTATTTTCTGAATGCATTTTGTAGCAACCAATCTGTGTAAACTAAGAAAACACATCCATTTAGGATGTGTTTAGGATTTCGTCCTTTTGAAAGGACTTCATATCCATCGTTCCACTTCTCTCAGTTATTAAATACGTGCAGTATATGCTCTATACTGTTATATGCAAGATCCTTCAGGCAAGAGCTATGCCTTCATAAGTATCTGCAAAGCAATTAATGTGCTTTGGTAATATCAGTGTGATATTACTGACTTTATTTTTTTAAAAATAGTTTATTAAAATAATAAAAAAAACATAAAAATACTGATCACAAAAAGGCTGCCAAAGAAATTAAATTGGTGCAGTAAAGGATGACTGATACTCTGAATATAACACCTGTGGGACAGGTAAGCACCTGTTTCAGCTACCTATAAACCACTGAGCAGGATATATGTTAGAMGACTCAGAAAATCCAACAATATGATTTGGATTCTCCTTGCCCCTCACCAATTGAGACAAATATAATCTSTGGGCCCTATGATCAGCATTTGTAGTTATTTAATTTGGTGCTAGTTGTGACCTTTGTGGTTACCARTAAATAATTCCTCAAGGAGAGGGCATTAAAAAGGCACCCTATGTGGTATTTCCTTTCTCCAGGTGAAACTGCCCACCAGCTTACACTGAGATTAATTGTGATACTTTTGTACCTCACTTTGGAGAATCATGACAGCATGATTGAAATGGTGGTGCTCCAAGGTAGCAGAGGTGCCGTAGAGCTGAGCTAAGGCTGATCCACTCCTGAAACAGAACATCGGAAGTCAACAAATCCTGCTTGTCTGCTTACAAAGCAGATTTCAGAAACAATTCAGTAACAAAAACACATAGCCACACTCTCTACCTCTACTTCAGCAACCACACTTAAGACAGTTTAGGAGATCAAAATACTAATTTAAATCCAGACATAAAGCATTTATGTTCCAGACTGCTAAATATTGTCAGCTGACTGAAGATTTTTCTGGAACTACAAGAAATGTTGTAATGCAGCTTTCAAGGTACCTCAGCAACAGCACAGGCACAGCACTGCTCAGTAAAGACACACTGTAAAGTACTTGAGCTGGGATTGGCTGTTCCCTCATACTTTGATTTTTAATTCTTAATAGACATAARCATGAAGGCTTACAATAGGCAGCTACAAACTCTTGAAATAAAACCCCAAAACACAACAACAAAAAACCCAAGTGCAAATACTAAGATAAACAAAAAACGAGTGAGAGCACCGAATATAAAAGTAAAGCTTTGCATATCTCTAGAATGTATTTTCTCATCACATTTMTTGATAAACCAAAATCAGATTCAAAACACACAGAGCAGGTGGGTTTTCTAAGTTTAAAGGACAAAAATATAGAGAACACAATTACAAAATTGAAAATTGCTGGAAAGGGCAAAGAATGGGACTGATTGTCAAAATAGTCACTGCTCACCAAGTACTAAAGTACTTCAGGCAAAATACTTCACTTCTGGGACCCAGCTTAAAGTGACAAGATGGGTTTTCTTTCCAAAGAAATGAGAATAGGAGATTATGCTAGAGACAGAAGGAGTCTCCTAGGAGCATATACCATAAAACTGCACCATACTGATACTTAATTATCAGAAGCAGCTATATGAGAGAAAAGGATGTCCAGGAAACATCATCCCTAGAGAATGTGATGTTGACATATATAACAGGGCCACTTGAGACAACTGTGATATTGCTTCTATCATGTACCTCTTGAATTTTCATCATACACAACAGCAGTATTGAAAAATAGGAAAAAATAAAATAGGAAAATGTGATTGTTAAATTTATGTCAGGTTAGAGGAATAAATCATACTTAGTGTTATGAAAACTACAGCTTCTGTTTTCAGGCATGTTTTATACATGTGTGGTAATGTTTGTCTTTCATTAAATGTCTTCAGCATTTTCTTTATGGAGTCATAAAATGGTAGCCTCCTCTCCATACTCTGTTGTCAAACAACAAGTATAAGTGATAGCAGTCTAATGCTGAACCTTATACCTTTAACTCAGCCATCCGTCTGCACACGAGATATTCTTGTGTGGTGGTACAGCAGAGAAGTGGTTAACTTAATCAGAGCCTAACACAGCCAGGATGTAAATCTTAGGTCTCATTTTGTAAATTAGGAACATAAACATCAATCAGCTGAGCTTCCTTCCCATTTGTCTCGTCTACTTTGATTCTCTTCAAGACTCAGCTGCAAAAAGGCATCTAGCAGTGCTTGGTAACCTTTGCACCACAAGCTCTGTCTTTTGTGCACTGCAATTGATTTTCCCTGTTGTGGTGATTGAAGGTCCAGACAGTGTCATTGTTTCATTGAGATTGTATGGCAACACCAATACCTCAGGAAATGGCAGCTTAGTGAACATCAGAAACATCAGTTTGAGTGATGGTCACTGAGGGAATTTTTCCCCAAAAATGCAGCAGCCTGTACATACACACATTGCAGCAGAGTATTTCTGCAAAAGGTGGGACAAAATAGGCTAATGCAGCATCACTGCCTTTCGAGTATCTTTGGACAGCCATTTGAAGGCAGCCCCATCACACTGAAAGATTAGCAGTAAGGCAGAACAGAAAAAGCTGAAAACGCACACTGGGATCTGCAGGACAGGAGAGCCTTGGGGCCTCTTGTTCTGACTGTAGAGGAGTGAAGAAAACAACGTGTGATTTGAAGGAGTCTCTGTGTCTGGCAACTTTATATCACAGCTTGGCCCGGATTTTGCTGGGGACATTTTCTGTTGTCCCTTCTGTTCTCAGGGAACACAGATTCTGGAAWGCATTTGACCTTAGACAAAGGAGTTCCCTTACCTACACAGTAAGAAAGACCTAAACCTTCTACATTCCTGTTTCAACCTCACTGTGCCTGAGGAAGCAGCATGGTTTTTGTGAAAGCATTATCACAGTTTTACTAATTTCTTTTTTTTTTTCTAGAAGTAGAACAAGGTTTTGCTTAATGTCATGCACTCCAGCCAGCAAGAACAACTCAGACAGACAGTTTAGGTCCTTCCTGGGCTGAAAACCAGAATCAATAATAGCTGAGCCTGAAAAGAACATCAGGTTTTGCCACCACATTTCAATATGTGGTGTCAGTTCAACAGCCAGCTACAAAGGACAAGCCAGCAATTACTTAAAGGAACAGAGGATGATAAAGATGGATAGTCCCTCACTGCACAYAGGAATAAGAGTACTTGGCCTTGGCCTAGAAAGCTTGAAATTAATGCTTCATTCTTTATCCTGGCCACCTTTTGCTCTCCTGTAGAAGAAAACCAAATTAAAATAGTAAGAATTAGAAAGCTTACTTGGCTTGGAAGGCATTGTTGGTTCCCCTGTGGTCAAGGTCGTGACATAAGCATCCCACAATCAAAGCTAAAATTTCAATTTCAGTTAGAATCTCCTGAAATCCTGCAGTCTGAGAGCAGAAAAAAAAATAGCAGCTGTAACTATCAGTAACAGAAGKGATAAGTAATGTTAGTCCATCGAGCAACAGTCAACTTTGTTTTGATACCATGAATGTTTCAGTAAGGAGAAGATAAATGCTTTTTTGTCATATTCTATTCCCTGCTGTATGTCAGATGGTTAGCAGAATACATAATGTCCTTGGAGTGATCTGTTACTATATCTTTGTTGCATTTCCAGCATGCCATTTCTCTGCTACCCGGAAGGCACTAAAGGMAAACAGAGCTGTAAACAAACACCAGTAACTGCAAACTAAGACAGGAACTGGATTTTTCTATTASAGAAATAAAAAACCTAAAACTAAACTGATTCCCTTTTGAACTTATTGCTCAGAGAAGTATTTAGAAAAGTTTCTTCAATCCTGAGATGATCATCTTAGTCAGTCCCTACTGTCAGAGATAGCTGACATGTTAAATCCGAAGAACTTTAAAAGAACCCAGATAAAAATATACTCATGGAACTGTTGTGAACTRTTAGATTTTTCTAATCTGGGACAGTGAAATGAAGGGGCATGATTTAAGGCGGAAATGTCTCAAATGGCATATTTCTGCTGCAGATACTCCTTGAATTTGGGAGAGATGTTTGAAATGCAATGAAATTCCCTACAAGCAGCTCAGACATGACTGTGAATGAGGGAGTTAATCTAGAAACATTCATTTACCACTATGCTTCTCCTCATGGACACTTGTCATAGCAATGTTCCTGGCTGAACGGGCTCATGCCAGAAAAGAAACACTTCCTGTTATTGCTGACCTCAAGCATCCTGAGCAGATCCTGTCTGGAGGAGGTGTTGGAGCGTCTGYGGGACACCACGTCACTGGTGCTGTGCAGAAGGGCATAATGCCTGCAAAAACTACTGCCTGAGCTGGAAAATCATTACATTTRTCTTTTCACTGTGCCAGTCTCCAACACCACTCCTCAATTAGCCACATCATCTAGTTAGCATGAAAGGAAATGATATACAAGAAATACAAAATACATTTGTATTGGAGGACCAAACCAAGACTGAACACTCAGGCCATGTAAGAATTCTCAAATTTCACTGATTTTCAATGGGGCATCATTTCACCCACTAGCAAGAAGATGGTTTAAGTGACACACTGGGACTTGTTGCCTCTCCTGGGCAGGAACTTAGAGGCCCCTCAGAAATGCCAGTCAATTGCTGCAATACTCTGTGAAAACTCTGCTATTCACCCCGAAGRCYACAAACTCTACCTAAAGAATTGCAYATTCAAATSTAAGTAGCCTCTTTTTAGACTGTCTGAAATGTAGCCACAGTTAATACCTAGGCAGCACAGGGAGCCATGCTACCCCAGGTCCTCAGGAATGCACTTCAGTGGGAATTGGGGAAGTGGAAGATTTTCTACAAAAGCTTTATAATGGCTTAAAGCTTACACATCAGAAAAGATGATGAAGTATGAGGAGAAAACCATTAATTTTGTGTAGAATCCATTGGTGTACAGAATAATTTGAATATTAGGAAAGAGATTCACCTGAGTTCTAGTGGCATTGCTTTTTTTTTWGTTTCAGTAATATCTATTCAAGTAGAAAAAATCACCTAAAAATAGCATTCTCTCTTTTTTAACATAGCTTTTGTATAACAAATAATAATAAAGGTCGATTTATAAAAAGGGATTAAAAGTAGTTTGTAACTGACAACACACCACTTGTCAAGTTTCAATCTAGAGAAAATATTCATGGTTAAGTTAAAACAACTTAAAAAAGAAGTTTTATTACATAACATTGATGTTGTAATAAATATGCTTTAGTGCAACCCAAGCTTTGATTAAATTTAAGGATTCAACCTATATTGCAAATGCARGAAAGCAGATTAAGGAATTTATTAACAGTAGCAACATCTCAAAAATAAATGCCACATTTTCTTTAATGAAAAGTCTTGTCACTGAATATATGAAAGAAATACAGTGTATATCATAT
This sequence comes from Malurus melanocephalus, assembly GCF_030028575.1. NCBI lineage: Eukaryota > Metazoa > Chordata > Aves > Passeriformes > Maluridae > Malurus > Malurus melanocephalus. Next base: position 2,100,036 of record NW_026623262.1, read on the forward strand.
AGTAAAAAGCATTTTATTTAAAACAATGCTACAGTAGAGGGGATATCTTCTTTCAACATAATGCAAGTAAATAGAGGATTATATTTCCCCATTTTCTGAATTTAAAAGAGAAAAAAAAATACATGGCTATAGATGGTGATGCAGTACAATTTATTTTCACCAGAAAAGGAATGACCCATAACTCATGACTGGAAGAGTCTCCAGTGAGTTATGGAGGTCATTCTTTCATGTGAGGAAATGAATTGCATTCATTATACCTTGCCCCACATCCGTATGTTTTGTTATTAGCACACCAGATGGGATTTTAATTTGGCATTGCTTACTTGTTCATTTTTGCCCTTTGAAATAGGTATCAATGTGAACTGTGTTGGCAAAGGCATTGATAATGAAGCCTGGGCTTGATCCTGCACTTTACTCTTATGTGCTCYCTTAAGTTGCAGGAGCAGCCTTGCTGCAGTGCTTGGCTTCAGAATGTTTGGGCATCTGAAATACGGAACTATGGCTTGCAGAACTGGGCTTGTAATTGTTCAGGAAAGAGAAAATAGATACTTAGGTATATAGGAATGTGCTTCAGATATGCAAAAGGGGAAACAACTGGTTTACTCTTTGTTGGCTTGTTCAGTGCAGCTCAACTTGTGCATTCAGTGGGAGTGTGGTGGGGCCCTTAGAGGCTACTGAATTACAGGTTAGACATTACTATGCTATGGTAAATCCTATCTGAAAATGMCCTAAAACAGAATTATTGGTTTATATTTGTGGAGCAGTGCATATTGCTGACTCTCATGGAGAAATCAGAAATAAGGTGCAACAACTGCACAAAGCAGTGCCTTCTTGACCAGCAGACAAGGGCTTTGACAAGCCTTTCAAAGGGCTTGTCATAGAATTTTCCCCTTTTTACCAGCGAAAAAAGAACACACACACTAACTTGGATGGTACCCCCAAGACAAACGCAATAGAAGCAAGCCTTGTATTATTATTAGTCTCGTCTCCCTTTTGCGTCTTTTCTTTGCACAAAATGAATCTTCCCGTCCCTGGAAAGGAGAGCAGACCAAACAGATCACGCACCTGAACTTATTTAGTTCTCAGCCGCAGCCAGAGCAAAGCAGGGTGGGATGTGTGGCGAGTCCAATGCTGTGGCCACTGGCATCCAGCCCTGCACATGGARTTGCTCATTCTGTTTATTACCAGGAATGTGGGAAAGGAAATGAACTTGGCTTAAAAATGCCAGGTCACATCCCACAGACAGTTGCATCCCTGTGCTGACTGCTAAAAGGATTCTGAAATTACGTTAYGAGAACCACAGTGAAAGCAGCTGTCGGTGGAGCCCGGCAGGCTGCTGCTGGCTGCTAGAGCAGGGAGCTCTGCTTGCTCTCTGCTGGCCCCAATGCGGGCACCGCTAGCCGGGATGGGGATGCCTGGTCCCGCTGACAGAGCAGCGTGCCGCAAACCTGGCCTCGGAGCTCCACCTAGGGGTGTCACCGCTGGGGCTGGGCGCTCCCCACCCCGGCAGCCTCTGGCAGAAATTACTGTAATTCGCACCCAGCGGCGCTGCCTGCCTTTGCCCTTTGTCAGCAGAGTCAAATGCTCTTCGTTCTTCTAAAACTGAAAAAAAAAAGCATGTCAAGTTTATAAAACCTTAAAAACTACCAACATAGGCATTACCACCAAACTTCATTAGTGAGCATCAGCAAGTGCCTGCTGAAACAATRTTAATTCTGCTCAGTGGAGCAGCCTCATACCCAGAGGAAGAGGTGRCCATTCTCTCGTTGAACGTCTCCCTTCCCTTTGTCTCATGGTGTATGGTACCACTTCACTACACCTCTGTCAACACACAGAAACACACCCACCCTGCTGGGATGGACCAAGCAATAGAACAACATCTGCCTGCTAGGGGATGTCAGACTCTTCTTTTCTTGGCCAACATATGAAGTTCTGTCATCCAGGACCACTGAGATTTTTATTGGTACATTTACAAGAATTAACTAGCCAAACATGGGTCATTTCATGCAGTGAGGTTGCTGTGGGGTAGGCAGAGAGAGCAGTATACTTGTTCTMGTATGCTACTTCTGGTACTTTCGGCAGAATTTACTTGTATGCTGAAAGGAGCTACAGGTACTGCTGGAGATACATGTTAATAAAATCCCTAAGTGTTGACAGTGTTCAGTGGAGACTCAAAATTCACTTAGATCACTGTGCTGGAAGATAATATTCAAATGATTTGAGGCAATACCTTCTAAAACTATTTAGATGAAGCTGGATAAGGAGATAATAAATACCAACATATAAATACTTTAGGATTCTAATCTTCCTTGGTTTTGTACTTCCCAATTAGGAGTTTGAAATAAATGTCAAATCAAAGAGTTCCAACAGAAAAACATTTTGTGAGATCAAGATCTGTAATAACAAGTGCACTCCCAGACTGCCATCTGTTTTCAGTCACTTTAATGTGCCTATGATATCACTGTCACTAAAACACCRTAAGGTTTTGCCAAATATGTGCTGCCTTAAGTTGAGTAAGTTTTGTCTGCTTTGCTCTTGCAAATGAGTAACATAATAACTAGAAAAGAACTTGAATGCTGGAAAATGTTTAGACAGGTAAGGCAATGTGGTAGTAAAAGCTGTTACGGGATTGTGTAGCTGGATACTCACAGTTAACATGGCAAACATCAGCTGGCAGACGTTGAAAGCGTGCCTCCAGTTGTGATACAAAACCATCCGATAGTTCTTCCGCACCGTCAGAAGCCACCTACACAGTGTCTGAAATTAAGAGTACAATTTGTAGCAGGGCTACTAAATGTGTACAAATGGACAGAGCAGTGCCAAGACAAAAGCAGCCAGTATTTGCAGTGCAGATGGTTACCTCGTAGTCAATTTTAAATTTCTGAACCATTCCAAGTTCCATGAACATCCGCAGGGCTGCAGTAATCATGGCATCCACATCGAGTGAGAAGTCATCAAAATGGATATCATCAATGCCAAGCTCTGACACCAGTGGGATGCTTGCTGCCTGAAAATGCCAAAGAGAAATTTCTGATTCAAAACTTCAGTCTTTTTTTCTGTGTCACACTTACAAGAAACAAACCGTACATCAGTTCTGACCTGCCAATACATCCCCTGYTTGATTTGAATGCCGAGCAGTAAAAGTCTTCCTCTGAGAAATACTAACACGTCAAGCTAACTGAGTGTGGAAACAATGGGAAGGCGATGAAGCTGATATGAGCAGGAAATATGTTCACCATTCCAACTGCAGCCCAGATTCAGCATTTAGACTGAAAGCTGACCACTTTACAGCTACTGCAGTAACACAATATATTCCAATGCAAATCACAATGCTGTAATGCAAGAAACATCTGGATAGCCAGAAGCCGGGAGTTTTAATTGCTACCATTTAGAAATGCAAAGTAAATATATTGCTCTGCAGAATTTCTTCATCCAAATGTCTTCACAATCATAAGCATACAAGTGCCCTTTGCTTTATACTGTTCACCACACACACAGAACCAAAAGAAGAGGAATACAAGAAATGTCTTGTGGAAGTACTCCCCAAAGTAAAAGAACTTTCAACATGCTGATTACATAGTAAATCAATAAAACAAGAGCAAAAGCCTTACATTTTGCTTTGCCTATATATCAGGGACTTGTGTTTGTAAGAGAGAAATGAGCTTCTCATGCACACACAAATACAGGAATGTGTTCTGGACTGGCTAAYGTATTTAGTTGAGCAGCCAAATATGCTGTGGCTTGCTCAGTRGTAGCACCTGTGTGAGCCAGGTAGAGGTGCTGACAAACCTCCCAGGCTTCTTCGCCCTTCCTTAAGCCCCTTCAGACTTGCTGCTCATCTCTGTATAGAGGGCAGAGGGCAGGTGCAATGGGATGCATTCACTGAAGGAGCATCTGTCCTGTCTTTCACAGTGAGAAGGTGATAGGTCAAGCAGAAGCCTCATAAAGGGCTGGATTCCACAGGTTATGAGCTAGCCAATGCTGAATTAGTTAAAATCACATGGACTCAGCTGATGGGAACAGCCAGCTACACACTTGCATAAAATACCAATTAATTAATACAGCTGTATTGTAAGTGTTCACCTTCACTGTTGCCACTTCTGTGTGACCACCTTATGGTTTCCTTTTTGAAAACTTGTGTTTTGAAATACTGCACTCGAGTTACAAATCACTGACATGTAAAAAGCTTCTTCTGTCTGAAGAGAAAGTGTAACCTCAGTAATAACTTTATGCAGAGATTAAGCTGCTTTTGCTATATGTTAGCAAGCTATGTCTCTCCATGTAAGAGAAGATAGTGTAAGCCTATCAGAAAATAGCATTTACACCGTGGTTTTAACTTACTTACTAGCTAGAAGAAAAGTCTGTTCAGTTCAGGACCCAGCAAAGCACACGAGTACCTCACAAAGTGATGGTGCTATGCCAGAGAGTTTAACTTATRCAGCAAATACAACAAACCCATCAAGTCAAGAGTCATCCACGCCACAGCTGAAGAACCTCTGGAGTATGCAGGCAGAGATGCAAGTTCTGTTAACTGCACACCCAGCTGTCTGCTAACACACTTGTCCAGGTTGAATCAATGTAACATCTTTTTTTGAATCATCATTGAAATATTTGGAATGCGTCTAGATGATCCCAATAGGATTTACACCTTAACACCCTTTAAGATCTCAAAAAACATGTCTATGCTGCTGAGATAAAGAAAGAAAGAAAATATGGTTAGGTGTGAAGCAGGAATGCTGGCCCAGAGACTGCGCTGTCCAGACCCTCAGCAATCTTACAGAAATTGTGACTTTTTTATAATTCGTTTATTCTTCAGAGACTTGGGGGATACTGGAGATGCCCACTAATATTTAGTCTATGAATATACTCACTGGATAAAAATAAGACTCTCATTTTCTTTCTTTTTTGGGGAGAAATGCATTTGTACATCATGCTTCTTAGTTTCTTAGTGAAAAACTTAAATAATAAGCTGTAACAAAAGCACGCGACTGTGAGTAGACCTTCTTGAAACTGTTTTATCAAAATGATCTTTACAAAGCTACTGCTGCATTTTCATTAACTTTGGAGTGGGTCCTGACTAAAAACTTCCGAGTTTTTTGCCTTTTAAAGAAAACCAGACCTTTTCCTTGCTATTTCTTGCTGGAAACCAACACTTTTACCAGCCTGTTGCAATTCAAGGGAGAATACTTGAAGCAGTTGCTCAACTAAAATTGTTTTTCCATTTGCCAGACAGTGGAGAAATAACAATATATTCCAAATCTATTACAAATTGAACAACAGGATATTAACAAAGCAAGTCAAAAACAATTTCTTCCTACGTCAGTCTGAAACTTTTGAATATTTATGAGATTTTACATTCCTAAATTTAACAGGAGTGCCATAATCCAAAATAACTGCTGAATTAATAGCCAGGAGATAACATTTGTATAAAAGAACCATTTGCTTTACAACAGCAATAAAGGAAACAACAGAATTATGAGTGCAGAGCCTAATTTGAATAATGTTAAAAAAAATGATATGTTGAGGGGGCTGCAGTAATATTCTGGCTGCACCTGGCATTGACTATCCTCAGCTTCTTAGGCTAGAAATTCAGAAGTCCRGGGTTTAGGGAATAGTCATTAAAACTTCATTTTTTAAATTACAGAGATTAAAAAAAAWTAATAAGGCAGAATTATTAAAATATATCCCTCCCTGAAATTTTGCAGCACTGCAGGAAAGATTCCAGTGGATTTCTTAAAATGAACAGCAGTAACAACACTCTTTTTCAGGAAAACAGACAGGATGGAAGTACCATGACACCAAAAGGAAGGGGCAGGCAATTAAAATTCAAGTTACAGTGAAATTATTTTTGAGCATTTTAATGTTCAATATCCCTTTTCTAAAAACAATTAAGAACTTTATACTCTGGAATCTTTTTAGCCTGCAAATCAAGCAATTTCAACGGTCTTCATCCTTGAGAAAATTTACATGACTGTTTTGTGAGTTTATGGTAAATTAAAGTCAGATGTGCCTCCTCTGGTCACGTTTCCAAACCCCCAGTACTAACCCGAAAATTTGTATTGAAAGGAATCAAGAACACAACTTTGGCTGAACACATCAAAGGCAACTGGTCTTACCTAATAAAATACAAACTTGGCAGTTGCCAGACCAGGAAAATATCAGTTGTAGGTAGCTTGGAAAAGAGRATGTCATGGCTCCAAACATTAGTATAAGAGTAAGATGTGTGATTGCTCCATACTCAGGTGTGCATRGGATAGGGGGGAATGAATACAGGAAGGGGGAAAAGCACCTTTGTACTCAATTCTTCTTTGAGACAGATTCTCCTTTCCTCACTGCTCTTTGCTATCATGTAAATTCTATCACAGCCTGCTCAGTGCACGTGAACAGGTAAGAGACAAGTGGCTGGTTGAGCCTTACCTTCCATCAGCCATCACAAAAGGCCATATGTCATTAATGATCATCTTACTGCAAAACGCACGGAACACCAAAGTGGCTTCCACCATAAACTCACAGTTCTGGCCACTATAAAAAATAGCCCTTGGGAACTAAACTAGAAAAATAACATTTTTGGTGCACAATTAATAAGCCTTTGGGCTGCCGTGGATGAATAAAACCTAAGAAGGAAAATGCTTACTAAATGATATTGCACTACCTCATCCAACAGCATATTCTTCACAGTCTTCAATATCCATATTTGATAATGAGATAAAATCAGATGTAAAGAAACTAGTGAGTTCTTCTGAAAGCATTCTTCCTCTTTGTAAAACGTGTACTACCATGGAAGCAGTCCAGCTAAACACAAAAAACCACTGAAATATTTTGCCACTTCATCTTAAAATTTCTCTACTTCAGTTTTAGTACCTGTGTGGATAAGATATCCACATTTGGATAGTGCTTGTTATACAAGGAAGGTATCTTGAAACATACTGGTAAGTATATTAGTATGGCTTTGGTTAAGAAAAAGGGCACATGCTGCTGTTTGATATACTCAGCTTCCTTCTTATGAGATATCAGAACTATTCTGTAACAGCAGCTTCCACTTACTGAATGCAGTCCACTCTTGCACAGCCTTCTTTACAAATGGCATGTGCAGTGATCAGCAAGGTTTCCTCACCAGAAAATACTGCCAGACTGATGGAAAAAAGTAACAAGAAACTTGATTATATTTGAGACATATAAAGATACCTCGTGAAATATATATCCCAAAGTAGCAAAAAAAAAAAAAAAGGCAAAATAACATGGTGTACATCCTAAATCCCAGGGGCACTGTTAGAGCCCAGAGTCCACATGCTATTTAAATAGCAGGTCAGGATCTGACCTCATTTACACTCTGGAGGGAAAGTAAAGCTCCAGACAGGACGACACACATAGAAATAAAACTGCCTTTTCAAGTATCTCTTCTTCTAGAATCTCTCTCAGAAGATTAGGAATGGAAAAACCTTAAAGGATGATCATCAAAAGCTGCAGAGAAAGCATCAAAGTGAAGAATATTTAACTGTAATRCCTTCATTATCTCTCACATAATCTTCTATGATTCTGTGAAGCCATTTCGGAGACAGTATTTTCTGATGGCAAAGATTTTCATTTGTGAAAAGTTCTTTTCATATATAAAGGCCTCTAAAATACTTGTTATATCTATAGCTGCAGGCAGGTATCTTTTAAAATAGATCTTTATAGTCAGTTATTAGCCGCAGTGGACAAATTTTGTACTTCTTCATAGCCATGGAAGACCAAAGCCTGTTATATTCCAGTCTCACACATTTACTCTCTCCAAAAAAGAAAGAATCAAATGCTGCAGCTCAGGCATGTTTAATGCCCAGAGCAAACTGGCTTTTAAAGGCCTCCATCTGTTACTGGAGACTGCAGATGGCAACTCTTTGCCCTTCACAATGCTGAGTTAGCACCTCTTCTCCAATGACCAACTGAAACAGAGGCAGGACCGTTGCATTTAAAGGGAATTTTACAATATTTACAGTAAAGGGGAGTGGGTATGGAAAATAAGAGTGTGTACATGTACACTTTCCTCTTGATTTTGATTCTAATAATTTTTTAATATGACTATCACAGTCGCACTGCTCTGCCTTCAATAGTGAAATCACCCAGAAACACAGACTCCTTCAGTCTGGAGACCTTCAATGTTCCAGTCTCTGTGAATGTCTTCTATCTGAAGACAGTCTTTTATCCCACTGCTGGATAAACGACACGGTGTTACAGGATTTGTGTATTTTATACCTCAGATTAACGCAACAGATAAACAGAGGGGTGCAATTGTGAAACCAAATGCCTAGATTCTGCTCAACGTCCCACAGCAGGTGTCTGAGCCCTTTGCTGGTAAAGGTCATTCCTTTATTTAGTCCAAGTTTTACATATGTAAACCAAGAATAATGCAGCACATGCATGTAGCTGAAGCGTGTATATGTACATGGTGCAACAGCTCCACCTTCAAATGGCAAATTAAGAGCATGGCATGCACAGGAAATGTAGAACAAAGAAAGTTGCATTTACACTTGTTTCAGAAAGTTGTATGTGGTTTGACCATTTACCAAACATAACTACTGCTTAGTACGATGCTGGCATTTCTTTTAATTAAAAGAGAAACTTCACAGAGTTAAGAAAGCTCTTTATTCTGCTTCTTCTATCAGAACAAGAGAAGTAGCCATTAAGCAATATATCTCTATCAAATACAGCATTTAGGATTTTTTTTATTATAATGCAATGTGGGCTTAGGACAAAAAGATGGTATTTACTTTCTGCTTTTGGGACAAAACTGTATGTGCCTGAGGAAAGGAACTGTCTTCTTATAATTTCCATTTTCAAAAGGCAAGGGAAGATATGTCATTACAGTATTGCACATGCTATTTCCAAAGCCAGGCCCAGAATTAYAGCTAAAAAGCGGAAAGTATTTTAAATATTTCTAATCAGTCTATCAATCCTATCTCAACCTATCACTTTCTGAAACTGGGACCCATCAAAAAGAATACATTTMAGAGATAAAAATATGACATATAAACTTTTGTTACAAACTATAATAGAAAAGACAAAAAATATGTTACTTTATGGTACTAAAAATCAATTCTTGATGCTAAAGTTGTTTCCTAGTACACAGAAACAAAATATATGGCAGCCTATAAAAGGAACAAGAAATTCTGATTTTAAAAGAACAGAGGCATAAAATAAAAACAATTAATGGTCTGAGCATCTATTATTCTTAAGGCCAAAGTCCATAACCACAGCAGCCTAGGACTGGAGTTTTACAGGGCATGCACATTGGACACAATGATCTCCCAAGGCGCGCTGGGGAGTGTTCACGTCCTTTTGGCTGATGCTGATTAGGAAAGAACCAGTGTGTCACATACTGCAGGCTAGCAACTGTCGAGTTTTTATGGCCATCAGTGCAGATGAGAAGTTTGTACAAAAGGGTCTATTCAGTCTCTGTTTCAGAATTTCAAACAAACACAAGCAGCAAACCTAGGGCAACTATTTCTCTATACTACAAAAGTGTCAGGCTGCCATTTCCCACAAAGCTTTACTTGGTTTCGGTGGCAAAAAGTCAGCTTTGTTGCTCCCACGAAGAGCAGAATGGGTAATGTGGACTGACCCCCCTTCACGCCTGTAAATTTGGAAGGGTGAGGAAAATGGGATACTGCATAGCTTTTTCCAACACAGAAAGTGGAGGAAAAGTTCTAGCTCCTTCCTTGAAGACTCAGAAGAGGAAAAACCTGATTAAAGGTGGAAGGAACGGGACAGGTTCTTCTCACGGAGGCCATAATGTGAAGGCATTGGGAGGAACTCACACAAACAGCCCAAAATGTGCCCTGCAATTCTCAGTTGGGCGTGTGGTGGAARACAACATGTGAAGAAAAGTGAAGGGGTTACCAAGATCAGACATTAAAAAAAAAAAAACCCACAAACCAGAACCTCAAAAGTCCCACCAGAGCCACAATGGCACATGGACTGGTATTACACTAWTTTTTTTGATCCCAGCACACTCCAGCAGCTCTCAGTGCACCAAAGCCAACCTGAARGACCATCAGTCCCATGTCCCTCTGGGGCCATGGTGGTGCAGCAGGAGCATACAACAATGGCACTGGATGGGATTCCTGGGAGCTGCTGAAATTTTCTTTCCAAGCAGCTGTGACAAATCAGGCTGGCAGTACAGTGACTGGTGGGGAAAGTTATGCAAATGTATGAGGGGGTTACTGCTCCGCTGGGGAGAAAGTCCTATTTCAGACCTGTTAGAGAGACAGCTATAGCAGAATACTGTCAGGCAGACAAATAATATTGACAACATCTTCAACCTTACAATATACATTTACAGGAATCCTACAGAGAACATTTCAGTGATTCTTCTTAAAGCATGTTTTTGTCCTTTTCTCCTTAGCTTTTATCAAGTTCTGATTGCAGATTTAAAAGAGATCCAGYCATCCTATTCTGAACCTGTAAATCCCTCACTAGAGTACTCAGGACTGTCCAAAAGAGCTTTCTCTCCAAACCAAAGGTTTATCTTACTACAGCTTCACAAGCYGAGGCTTATCCCGCCTGAGGCTTCTGCAGGGCAGGCTGAGCTCAGCTCCTTTCCCCAGAGCAGAATGAACATCCTCCACTGCCCCTTCTTCCACAAAGCCCACCAGTGGAGAAAGCCTAAGCACTCTGCACTGCAGCAAAAGCTCTGGTTCATACACAAGTCATATCAGCCTCATCACCACAAGTTATCTGACAAAACCCAAAATGTGCAGATCCCATTCTTACAGCAAAAAAACAAACAATAGGCCCTTGTATCTTGTATTTGTTTAGCTCCTTAMTTACTACCTACATGTTACTAGCTTTATAAATTTTCTCTAAACAAAAGTTGCTGTTGTATATCACTGCTTTGAGGTAAAAGGTTACAATACAGACATAARCTCTTGTTACTTGACATTCATGTTTTGAATACATGTATATATAATGCTGCTTAGAACTTTCCTTACCAACACCTCACAGGAACAGATTTCCTTCAGGGAAGGTACAGGCAGTGCCAGCAGACACTGGAATCAGTTTAACAGTAGGGTTTATGAAGGCCATCAGTAGAAATGGATTTTTTGGTTATTTTTGGGATGGGGATTTTGTGTGCCCCTAGGTTWGTTGCAGGGACAGAACGCACACACAGAGCTGTGTGGCAGTAGAGAAAGCAGGGGCAGGCGAGTTACGCTAAAGCAACCAAACAGGCTGTTGTATATGCAGGCAGATTGTGACGGTGGTGTGTGTGCTACCGTGTGTGTGCTACGCTCTGTTTCTCATACATGTAAAGTCTTTGCAGTTTAAATTTGAAAGACTAAACCCACAGAACTACCGACACCATTTCTCTTAGAAAGTATATTTACTCTGCCAGGGATTTTGCCCTGACTAAACCAATAGCGGACCCCACCCCGAGCAGACAATGAAACAGTGCAATAAATAATCCGTACAAGACTGCAACACAAATGTTTTTTTTTGCATAATATAGGCTAGATAATGTTTTACTTGGATGACACAGACCCATACATCCCAAATTGCTAGAAAACAAGTGTGCATCTAGGGAATTATTTTCTTTCAAATAATCCCAGAGCCTAAGTTAATATTGCATAGAAGCATGGTCACTCACATGCTGGTGTGTGAGAGCAGCCCTTTCAGCACAGCCTCTTTCTCACCAGCTGATGGAGGAACGGAAAAAAAAATTGCTGGATATGAGACTGGATGTAACATGGCTGAATCTGTAAGAATATTCCTCTTCAGTCTCTCAGTGACCTGTGCAGAAGGACACACTGCCTTGTGCTGGGAACATATTCTACCACATGCACACACACAGACATTATGATGGTGTGAAATYGCACTGGCATTACAGTTTTTCAGGATTATACAGCTTAACAGAACTGCTGCTTGGCGACCCRTCTTAAAGTGGAGCAAGGATGGCACCCAGTGGCCAAACAGATTCATCTCAGAAAAACATGTCTCCCATTCTTCAATTTTGAGAGTTTTACCTATAAAAAGGTTCTAGTTCTAATGTGAACTCGYTGGAAATGTCAAAAGCCTTTAAAGAACACTGTCTTCTTCCTTTGGGGGACATTTATGTTTCTGTCTGTAACATATGCTTTAAAAAATCCTGTAGGAATATTGCCATTAATAATTTAAAACCAACACAAGTAAACATTTATGACAAACAACTGATTGCAGCTGGAACACTGCATAGGGGCAGGAATAAACAAAGAAAAATAGTTTTTACTTTTGTGGTGTCTATACTAATGAAAAAAAATTCTTGTTTTTTAACTCAGTGCAACTAAGCTTTTTAATTTAAAAATTAATATTGATAATAAAAATTATTTAATTTTATAGTTAACACTGATAATATCAATGCCAACTAGAAAGTTTCTATCTCAATAAAATTTGGTGAAAAGCARTTTGATTTTTTAACCAGAAAATTCCCACTGGTAATACTCATTCTGCTGGGGCTACAGAAGAACTCCAAGCACAGATATATACGGAATAATCTGAAAGATGAAATATTATGCCATTTTCCTTTGAAGATTTCTTTCTTCCATGAGATAAAATAAACACTACAATGGTCTTTCTGGACCAGGTGGGAATGCAGGTCTCAGAAGAGTTTGCTGTCACATACAGGGCCAGCCCCAGGGATGTCTTTTCAGCTGTGTGGGGAATAATTTACTCCTCGTTGATGGCAAAAGAACCATGATAAACTCACAGTGAAAAGCTCCTAAATTACCATCTTACACTGAAGTACCTCAGATTTGTAGATTATGCTGGCCCAATTTCAGTGCATGCRTCTTTTAAAATAAATTTTCCTTCCTGTTTGAAAATCTTTCCAAATAGAAATTCCTGTCTGTCACTGACTAAAGTACACTATTTTATTATTTGACAAGTGTTGATCKTTTATTTTTTTACATCATTTATCAGATATCCCTTTAGCTTGCATGGCAATTTAAATGGCAATTTAAATGTAYTTCATGCCTCAGCACTTTTTGCATGGCTGCTGGCTAAAGAGTRTAACAATGCTGAATTGTGTTTATTCCTTGGTGTTTTCCATCTGACAAAGAATTCTTATGGAGTATGGTGACTGATCAGATTGAAGGTCTGTTGGATAATACATCATTTCACCTTCACTTGGGAGCAATACTATGTCCTCAACAATCACTTTTTCTAACTTGCTCTGGTCATTCTCTCTCTGAGCCAGTTGTGGTTTTGCATATGGACACAGATGCAAGAAACAAAAGTTCCCATATGATTAACAAAACTCCAGTATTTGTGAGCAGCAAAGTAGCAGCGTGCATCTTTTAGTAATGACAACTTAATAATCCTAAGTGTTTTATTACTTCTCTGCTGAAAATGTCTGTTGTTTAAGTATCACTGTATTACTGTGCACAATTACAAAGAAACTGAAAAATAGCTACTATTAAAGACAGGAAGTCAGTAATGTTTTCAACTACTTGGAAYGGTTTTTTTTAGTACTGTAAATATTAGAGTACAGTAGAAATAATTAGAATTATCTAGATCAATTGAAATCTGTTTCAGCTTTAGAGAAGGCTTTTTAAAGCAACTAGTAAAGACTCTTTTGATCACGTACATATTTTAATTTTTTCTTATTTTTATTGATTAAAGTTTATTACTTTTAAAAGTATTTAATGAATAAATTTAAGCTCTGGTCTACAAAGTAGCTGATCTTAGAAGCAGTCATTTATTATTTAATATTTCTCACTACTGTGTGTCTTTCCTTGGCAGTTAGAATGTAAATGTTGTTTTTTCACTTTTTTTTTAAATCTTAACTCTCAAGATCCCTTATTTTTTAACCTACAGCATAAATGTATCCAAAGATTATTCTGCACAGCATAAACATACAGGAATAAATATATTTTCCGTTTGCATATTAAAAAAATCCAGAGAAAATCCTTATTGAGTTCTGTATTATGCCATTGCCCTTGATGTAATCCAGACGAGAATGTATTCCTCGCTGAAAGAAGCCTATCCCTTTTAAAAATTGATTTAATGATTTGYGCTAAACTCATAAATTATCAGAAAAAGTTGTCTGGGCATGGGTATATGATTAAGTTGTGGGCTTTATTTAGCGTCCAGGCCACAGGCTTCTTTATTTTGCCTTAACTCTCTCAAATCATAGACAGCTTTTCCTCAAGAGAAAGATTTATTTTAAAACAGAATTTACTTATCTCTTACATTAGAAAATAAACTGGTTTTGTGCAGGCTTATCATACAATTGCAATAAAGTTGCATCACACAAATTTGCTGCAGTTCAAAAGTAGAATTGTTGAAACCTTTTGCAGATGTTTTAATATTTCTGTCCCTTCTTTACAAATGGGAAATCAAAACATGAAGCTGTGCCCTGCCCTGCCCTGCTCAGATGCTTTGGCAACACAAGGGCAAGGAATTTGCGCAGTTAAGACTGCAAATATTCAGAGGGCAGATGTATCCTCACAACCACTGCAGGCTCCCTTGAACTCGTCCAGAGCCAACAGGCAGATCTGGCTGGACCCTTCAGGAGAGCAGCTCAGTGCTCRAGCCTCACCAGGCTAAAGTACTCCTTGTAGGCCTTCCCTTCAAAATACCCTGCAAATTCATATTTCATTTACCCTGGAGGGAAGAGAATATTTCACTCTGGGAGCTCTTTGTTTTCACCTGAAGTAATCAATGKGGCCCTTTTAGAAATACAAGAGGAACCCCTTCAGGGGCCTTTTACAATGGTTTTATCTCATCTTGATGACCTATGAAGCCAATAAACTCAAATGCCAAAATTTAAAAAAAAGTGAATGTTTAAATTTTTGAAACCAAATACAGAATTCCCACGAGCTTTCTCTATTAACTATTCCTTGAATTAAGAGTAGACACTGTAGTATGACACCAGTCTAGCRGGACAGCTCCAGAAGTAATTCATGAAAGGCGCCCCTCATGTCTGTGGCACGCTGAATTCATGTAACTTTATTTATTTCTGATAAAACACTTCATGAAAGAAAATAAGCAAAAAACCTCAGGGAATATTATCTGAACTGGAAAAACACACACCTCTGGTGCTCCTCTCTGCTTTGGCGAGCTGCACTTTGSASATTCCCTKACAGAGTGAACATCAGTCCTTGTTTGCCTTTTCCTTCTGCTAATCCATCATTTTAACTCATTAACATCTACAGTGATAGGTCATAGTTTAACTACAAGTTTGCTGAAGAGAGATTTTTAACCAGATTTAAATCTCCACTCTAATTTCATTTGATGTCCCTAAACCCAGGTATTTTATGAAAAAATACCATGAACAATCTTTCCCTACTCCACTTCTCCAAGCCATTCCCTGTTCACTGAAATTGAAAAAAAGTTKAACTACAGAACACTTAAGTCAACAGATGACAGCCTCACATTTCAGAAACTAGTATAAACACTCAGTATTTTTTTTACCATTGTTTATTATTTTCAGTGTATGCAATGTGCTCCTGACTTCTTATTTCCATGACAACTGAAGACATGGGCACATGTCAAGGTGTACAAAAGAATGTAATAAAATAAAAGACCTTGGTTTCATGAGTTATAAAACCCTTAAAAGGGTGCTTTAGGTCTGATGTAGGCAGTGGATGTGGAAGAGCAGAAAAATAAACTGCGTTTTTCATCCTGTGATCGTGTACCTTTCTCAGAAGGGAAAAAGGGAACACAAYTCAGTATTAATAATTAAGCCCTGGCTATCCTCAAAGTTTTTGGKTTTTTTTTCCTATTGTTGCTGTTCTCAGTGTAACTTAAGCAGCTGGAATAGCACTAGGAAAAAGTGCCAGTACCAGCCCGCACCCTGCTGTGACAGGAGTGTGTGTGACCAGTCCTGGAGGCCAATCTGGAAAATCCTGGAGTGTGTGAAGAGCTTTGTGCTCGCCCATACATACGGCCGGGACCAGGACTCACAATGCTGACCTCGCAGTGTGAGTATGTGCTTGTGGGTTTTGGTGAGCACAGCTTACCAAAAGGATTGAAACAGCTGGGCAATAAAAAAAAACAGCAATGCATAAACTCCCGTATTCTATGGCAATATTTCATAATGGATCCAACACACAAAAACCAGATTACCTTTCCAAAATTCATTTACAGAGGAAGACTATGAAGTAATTATAAACCACTAAAAATTATTTAATTACTTTTATAAGCTTGTAATGAAAGTAGTTCTAAACTGAAAGATGACCTCACAGCAGAGAATAACATAGCCTAGGAATGCTCCCCCAATTCTTTCAAAGATTGGAGACAAAATTAGTAAAAAGTTTCTTTCTYTTTTTCATTGTGCTGCCCACTGTTATGCATTTAAGGGTGCATAAGGCATGAATAACCAATTTTAAATCATACATAACTCACTCCAAGTAACAAATTCACATAGATCCATCATCTTTCATGGATTCAGCTGTTTACACTGTCATATAGAGTAACAGTCTTAGTTATTTCTTTTTTTTGGTTCAACTCTTTTCGTATTTCTGTAGTTAAATGAGTGTTTTCAAGAAAGAAACAAAAGCCTCCCTATATGACAGTAGATCATAAGTAGCCACACCTCAGGCTAGAAAACTGAGAAATGCAGAAATTGTTATTCATGCTACATTTTGAATTGAAGATTCTGTAAAGCAGGTGATACACAACGGAAAATAATGTATCTCTCCTGTGTGCTGTTTGACCTAAAAAGGGAAATCTCTCACAGGGCTATAAATAATTCATCATAGTCATTAAATATTGATCTGGTTATACCATTGACAGCTGCGTAATTAGGTTTCTTCTTAAAAATAGCTTCTTGTACATGGCCCATAATAGGACAGCGTTTACATATTCTCTTTGGAAACTACATTAGTTAAATTTAAAGGTGATGTGTGTTTGTGGGGCTGCTTGCTAAGTCACAGGACTTGTTCATTACTGTCTCATAAATCAGTAACTCTTGCTATAAATATCCTGTCCCGAACACAATTCTGCGTTCTTTACTCATGTTATCTATATTTGTCTAACACATAACTATATTTAGGCTTGGAAGCCTGAATTTCAGTAAGAAGAAACCTGGCACTACAGAACAATGTTACAAGATAGCTTCAATCTTAGATTAATCAGACTTCAAGTGCCTTATCTATTCCAATGACTCAAAAGCTTATAGCTAAGCACTAGCACTGGTACACAATGGAAATGACAGAATAGTCTTGTAAGTCTAAAATACAAGGGAGAACTGACTTGCCAGTCTTTTAAATCATAGCTATTTCTAACTTCTTGAAAATGAAATTAACATTGATATGGGTATGATTCAATGGTGCATTTCTTTAACTTACCCTGACAAAATTCAGTTTGAATTTGGCAGAGTTATGCAGATGCAAATGAAGACAAGCATTGTGATAGACTGTCTGAAGTCTTCAGTCTGATTTAAKAAAAATTTACACACAAGGTGATGTTTTTTGTTTTAATTTTTGCAAATGTCCATGGAAAGTAAAGTTTAGTTTTTCTTCTTGTATCTGGAGGAATGGTATCAGAAATTTACCTATCACAGTAATGCAGCATGTACCAGAAAATCTAAAAAATATTATTACAGTTTATATTGTCATAACAAATTACTGTTAAATTTCTATTAATTTAACAGTACCCATTTTTTTGGAACCTATCATAATCTAAACCTAATAATTCTTTAAAAATCTAAAAATATTTACTAGCCAATTGTAAGACACACTCCATTTTCATACACTCATGTTTTTATTATTGTGTGAACTTCCCTCTGTATTTTTCCAGCTCCACCACCAATAAGTGCTTTGCACTTTTTTCCAGGTATACAACTGGAGAAAGCTATTAATTTCTTAAGGTTTCTATTAAGATCAGGTTTTCTTCCTTAATTCTTAGATGGGATTAGAAGAAACAGAAATAAATTTTACTTATTTTACAGAACCTGGTCACAGTGATTGTGCTTCATTCTTAAAAAGAGACCAGGTATATTTTTGAATTTGTATGTTTGTGAATTTATCCACTAACAGTAAGAAATACTGATGGAATTTCAAGCAAAAAAATCAACTCTAAATAGTCTTGCTACGCTTTCTATAATGCAATAAAATAATTTACTGATAAAAGCCARAGGAAAAATAAACTTCAAGTTCACTTGCAATTTTTCACTTTTTATCAGAGTATTCTTGAGATCCTAAGCAAATAAAAATTAATGGAAAAACATTCTATGAAGGTTATAAAAAAAAAAAACAAATCACAAAGAGGGAAAGAAGAAACTTGTACTGCAAGAGTATGTCATTATTTCCAAGCTGCTGGGGTGCAGTTATAGTATGTTTGGGGTAATGTCTTGAGAAGTTGTCAACTCAAAAAGTTGTCACTCCAAAGTCATTAATTACTGCTGATGTCAGTCAGGAGCCAATAGTGATCTTCTGGCATTGCTCTCATTTAGATGTTTCCATCCTGCATGTGTCTCACTGCTCTGACTGACCACAACATCGGGTAAATCTTAGCAGACATTTTCTCTGACAGCTGCCAATAAATCACCACACACAGAGGGGACGGTTTGAGCCCCAAACACCCCCAGAGCAAGGGATGGTTTATTAACCAGTCAAGGCCAGAAGTTGACCCCAATATAAAATGGTCTTATACAAAATGTAACAGTATAACAAAGAGAGAAAAGAGCAGTGATTTCAGGGTAGAATGCCTCAGGGGACCTCGGCAGGGCTGCAAGCAGGGAGATGGGACTGATTTCATCCCACAGATGGATGGTCCTCTCTGGGGATGAGCTCTGTGTCACAAGCCCACAAGACATGCTGGTTGTCTCTGGGTTTTTGCTCTTTTATTTYGTTTACATTCAGTGATGTGAAAGCATGTACAAAGTCTACTAAAAACTCATTATGTCAGGAATCCAAAGTGAGACAACAGGATATAGGAAAGGGAAATTTTTTCKGAAAAAAATAGCTTAACTTAGTTAATAGCTTGGTTATATTCCTTATCTTCTCATCTATGTTCTTTAYAAGAAATGTATCTTTTGCAGTTACTAATGAATAAATCCTTTTCATTTCCTTTTACCTTACTATTGGCCATTAAACAGCTGCATGCCTTCAAAGTAAACAGCTAATGAAAAGACAYTTCTTACTTGGACACTGGTATACCTATTAATGAAGTCACCTGGGAAAACAAATAGAACAGCTTCTCATCACATGAGCACTTGAGTCCAAAGAGTAACATAGCAAGCTCTTATTTCAACTACATAGACTATGAAGGAGAGCTGTCTTTCAGTGGCTGACAGCAATCAAGTATGGCCCTCTTCTACTACAAAGATGCTGGTGGAATCCTGACAGTCAAGGAAATGATATTACAGGTGCTTATTCTGGAAATACAAAATAGAAAATCAATGGTCCTTTATCCCTTTCTTTCCTCTCTCTCAACACAGAGTTGAGCTCTTTTTGCAAAACACTGAATACAACTTATTGTGCACACAAAARTATTTTCTGTAGTGTTGGAATGATCTTCAAGCATGTTGATTCCAGCAATAATTCAGTAATCTCATCTTTGGTATACAGAAGTGTGGGTAACTATACTGGTAACTAGTGGAGGGAGAATATTACACTCTTATCACCACATATTGATACAAAGTCTTAAGGCACAGCCATCACTTGGACAATAAWCTACAAACTAATTAACTAGCAAGAGCTGCTGGTCCTCAGCCCAGATAACTCATCAGTATCAGCTCTATGCCACCCATGTTTTCCCCTTTCCACCATAACTGTCCCCATGGTGCAGAGAGCCCCAAAGCCAAGTGTCAAAATAACCACCCAGACAGATGTCATCAGCCAGACAGATGTCAGGGTTCCAGAGCAGGGAATGCCAGCAGCAGCATCACAACAGTCCAGATCTCCTTCCCAGACCTCGCTACAGTCTTTGATGCACTTTGTGTTCAGGAGACCAACAGTGATACCCACCATGAGAGCCTCCCAAACAGCTTTGAGGAGCCCTTAACAAGCACTGCCTCCTCATAGCCAAGGAAAGCATCACCAAGTTTCCCAAGTGCCTCCTCAAGCWGGAAAAGGCAAACAGTCAATCACAAAAGCAGCTCTGGAGTGCTGGTATTGCTGAAAGATCAAGGTCACTGTTCCCCCCAGTTTCTAGGCCATAACAAGGCAGGATTCAGTGAGAACATGTAATTTCTGGTCCCTAGCAATGCTACACTCAGAACACATCACTTCCACATTTTGTCCAGGGCGCTTACAGGAATTAGAAGATTCCTCACCTTCCCATCCAGCCTTCTGAGCTGACGCACARTCTGGATACTGAGTGCTCTTCATTTTCAGTAAACAGAAGGCGTCTTCCCTGCTACAAGCATGTAAAGTCTCAACTCCTCTCATTTTTTCTATACTCCCCCTCATCTCCTAATGTGGTATGACTTCCCTGCCAWGGTTCCTGCTGAGGAGGCCACCAAACCCACAGGGACATACAGCTCCAGYAGCTGGTGCTGGGACAATGGGGCTTTGCTGCTGTGCACCCATCACTGCAGCTCTTCATCTGAAATAATTTTTCCACCTTCCCTGCTTAACAGCCTAACATGAAACATATCCTTTGTAAATTAAGATATCATTGTTAATTAAGATTTTCTGCCTATGATGTAAAACGTCTCTAAGATAATCAACACTAATATTAATTTACTGTTATATTTTCAGAAATAAGTAGAAGCTTAAATCTTACCTTGAATTTATCAACTTCTGCCTTYGAACATGTTGCATGATAAGACAATACCTGCCCCAGAACAAAAGATAAACATTTTTGTACAGTTGGCAAGTAGAAATATTCAGGGCTCTGTATACAGTCTAATCAATTATGTTTAAAGCAAATTTAATTAGCATTTATGTGATAATTCAGTTCTGATTGACAGCACATAATAGCTAATTGCAGGTTATCAGGTACACATTTGGTATTTATATTGCAGGGAATTTTATAGGGAATAACAGACAGTAAATAATTTAATATTATAAGGATTCCTACATTGTTCTCCTGGATTTCTATACTCAAAAGGGAAAGAAATCATTGTAAAAACAGTATATTTACAGACTTTTAATAACACTTTTTGCTATACTGAAAAGCTTTAATGCCTATACTTGCAGCATATCTCTGCATCCAAACATCAGCAGCTCCACGTATGTCTGACATTCTCTTCAATACCATTTTAGGGATGGCATGTAGTACATTTTATCCTTATAGGACGATGCTGACATTGAACAAGCACTGCAGAAGGGGCAAGAGCCATCCCGTGTTCTGGACCCAGCAGGGTCTGGCTGTGCATGGGACAAGGTGCAGGTCCATGAGGGAGCTCCCAGAGCCAGAGCACTCTCAGCAAGGACAGGTCCTGCTCCCTGCACAGCAACACAGGACTTCCTGATGTGCTAAAGCTTATATATACTTTTCACTTTGAAATAATTTTCATCTATGAATGTCTCTGTTATTCATGCAAATACCTAAACTGTAGATCATAGGCCTGTGACTGGCAATACCTTGTGGCAGTTAAGTCCCAAGATGTACTTACTCTTATCAGTTTTAGAGATGCCACCTTTTAGAATAACAGGAATTCACTCCTGTACTATAAAAGAAYAAGTAACAAAATAATTTGTTCTGTACTGCATTTTAATTAGTATAACTATACATCATGTCCTTTCTCAAATAGTATCTATTTTCTGTCTAACCATATTGTAACTTCTCTCAGAAATTGGTAAGATTAGTCAAATTACATCTTCTATTATGACAGATTACACTTAATATCAAAATTGTCATCAAGCTTCTCCTTGATCTGTGCTCATTATATCCCTCTAAAATTGTACAGTCTTCCTTGTAGATATTATTTTAATATTTTAATAATTTGTAAATTTCATATTCTTAATATAAAAAATGTATTTAGCCTGGCTTTGAATCATGGCAACCTTTCCTAATMATTTATTTATGTTTTGTTCTTCTGTTTAATAGTCTATCTTATCAGAATAGTATATGAAAACTTGTATCAGTATATCTCGGTAAGAATCTTATTATGATATATAACAAGTTGATTTATTTTACATCTGTTCTCAATGTAATTTCCAAGTGCCATTCCTTGCCATTGTAACTAAATACATATATAGCTATAGCTAAATAGATACTAATGAAGTATTCTGTTACTGAAAAGTGTGTTCACAGTCCTTCGGCTTATACCATTTCACTGTTCAATACTTTCCTCCTGCATCTTCCATCACTTTATGCAAATATAATCAAGAGWTGTTGCCCAGTTTTAGAGAATTACTCTTCATTGAAGAATTATGGCTATTTAACAAACCTATACTCTACATGTAAGCTACATGGTTATTAGACATTTTTAAGATCAAAGTAAGGAGCTGTATTTTAAACAAAAAAAAAGTCTTATTACTGTAGCAAATAACAAACTTCTGTGTTAACTTGCATCCCTGTGTCTGTGTGTGATATTAATACTGCTTGTTTCTCTTGCTAGGAGGAGCGTTCATTCTGAGGTGTCATCCTGCACAAACATCTGGAACATGTGAGTACATACACTAATCCATGACTACGACATGGAACGTATAAGGGATCTTAAAGGAGGCCTGAAAAGATAAGTTTTTAACTTCTCCTCCTAAATGGATGTAGAGAAATAATAAATAAAGCTGCTTATTCTTAGAATTCCTAACACCAACAGTCTTACTGACTTTGAAAAGCTGTAATATGTYTGTATACATCACGATACAACCCCACTATGCAAATTAATATCTCCAACCCTAAAGAAAGGGAAAAAAAGCCTCTTTATARCAGTTCAGTTGGGTTTGAGCTTTTTCATGAAAGAATTTCGTATTTCATTCAAGCCAATGTTATTTTTGTGGTTCTCACTGTAATGGTGAATGCTGAATAAACTCAAAGGAGTTACACAGGTAAAAGGTGCACACATTAGGGATAACTAAATCATTTTCTTCTCTTATCATATTTGAAATTTAAAACAACACCAAAATCTTAGTAATGCTACCCTTTCCTCAGAGGAATGTTTTAAGATTAATCAGTCTTGCTTTCTGAAAGTTCTGAAATTTCATTCAAACCGCTCTTAAATTATTGTTGTAGTAGGAATAATGTAGATTTATAAAGCTATCCTCAAAACTCCAGGCTTTTTTCTCATCGAGATTATTTTTAATATGATAATGTTTCAAATTTCCACATATATAATAGACAGCAGTGCTATATTGTTGAATCTGGTTAGAAAAGTTTAAATAATGATGGTTTTTTAAAATGTAGTGGGCTTCTTTATATGTGACATGTAGGGGCAAGAGAAGTAGTACACATACGTCAAGAGCCACAGACTGTTTTGCCCAGGATTTCTTCACTTGGTCATACATAATTGTGTTGTTGATACCCAGGCCACAAAAAATAACAAAAGCCTAAAATTTAAAAAGAGAAAAAAAGAAAAGGAAGTCAGTTTTGAATCAATTATAATACAAACACAAAGATGACTACAGGGTTAATCATTAAAGAAAACTGCATGGAAATATTAGTAATAATCATGTTGAAACATGTTATCTTAGGAAAGCAGGTAAGTCACTTGCCTCCAGATGAGAGATCAGATGCCAGAAACTTGTTTCAATTAGGATACCACCTTCTCAGTGAATTAATGTCAAACCACAAATATAGACAACATATGTTTCCCCCCTCCCTGATGTGGATTAAAGCAGATTACTCAGAAATACCAAGTTCTACTGAAAAAGTATATTAATGCTGAACAACTGAATGCCTCTTACTTCAAACARTCGCTGGTCAGCATCATCAAAGGATTTCCCATCAAGCCTGTTCAACACTTGAGCTACCCCTTTAGAAAGAGTTAAAATGGATTATAATCTTCATTCACAGTGCAGAATGTTTTATTCATTGGTAAAATGTACATGTATTTCAGACTGAAAGGCAAAATGCAAATATTCTGAAAATCATTAAACAGACACAGACATGCAATAGCTTGATTGTTTTGATACCAGTACTTTCAGCTATTATTCTTTACTCTCTAAGAATAATACTGAAAAATCTAAAAGTTACTCACAATGCTTTTCACTAAAGGTTGAAGTTCTATTTGATCACTTTGCTAACATAAATTGTCCTAGCAATTTGGAGTTACCAATATAATTTGCTGAACCAGTACCTTCATTCCTAAAATCTTAGTTGCTTTAGCATCATCTGGGTATATAAACCCCTTTTTTACTCATGACTGGTTCATTAATTTACTGAACCAATGAAAAAAAATTATTTTCTGAACTAATACTGATTTCTACTGCAAGAWACATTTCTATTTCATTTAGCTACAATAAGCCCTTCAAAAAATACTGTAAGAGCAATAAACTGTCAAGAGGGCAGATTATTTCTCCTTCTTTAAGATAATGCAGTTCACAACASACAACATGCCGCATTTTTAAAATACTCAGTTGCCACATCACTGCTGCTAAAGAAGCTCAAAGATCCTGCATGACACCAAATGCCTTCAGCAATGCACTACTGATCTCTGCTCTTCCTGACAGCCACGTACAGGGATCTAACTCTTKCTCTGACAGTTTAAATTATTGCTTTGACGTCAGTTCTTCTGCGGAAAGGTAGAGGAATCTGGCGCTGGTATTTGCAAGCACTCCTTTTTTGCCAAAAGCMAGCAATAACACAGGGCCAACTCCTGGTGTAGCACAGCTGGGAAGCATCGTATCAAAGATCCAATAAAACCCTGTCAACATCCTGATTCAGCAAACACCACTGCAAACAGGCAACTCCAACTGCTGCCACAGCCCCTCCAGCAAGTCTTCCCTGACTGCGTCTATAGTTTAAACTTAGAGGGGAATGACCACTTAGACTGCAAAAACAGTTGCCCATGTACTAGAGAGGGAGACCCAAGAAAAACATCAATGCATATAAAACATTTTTYCACTAATATGCTTAGAATTTCTGTTTTCATCTCATTAAAGTTCAAGACAATATATAACTTAACAATGACACAACTGGAAAGCTGAAAAAGTCCAYAGAGTATCCAAGCCAAAACATCCCTTCTTGGATACTTAGCATGCATCCTAGGTACCGTAACTTCTTAACAATATTCAGCTGGGAAAAAGAAGAAAAAGGAACACAGAATTAAAAAGACAGAACTAAATTTACATTAGCACAAAAACTATGAAGGCATGAGGAAAGTCTTACCAATTATTTGGTGGGTGCTGTTCCATATAGGAACACACAGAACAGATCTTATGTGAAAGCCAGAAATTTGGTCTGCCTAAAATGTAAAAATGAGAGCTCCCWTTAGTGTATTATTTGCAGCCTTTTAAAACATAGTAATAGAAATGCCAAGGAGTAAGTTTACATTTAGAAATGTCATTCCATATGGACCAGATCTCGGAAATATTCTGCTGAAACTTCATTCACAGTCACCAAAAAGATTATTTAAAAATTGCTAAAGAAAATAAAAACATTGGCATGTTTGCTACAAAGCTTACACTATTTTCTGATTTGGCACTAAAGACAAACTGCAACCAAGGCAATGTCCAGACAAATTCTGGACTACTTGCAAGGGTGGATTAGTAGAGTTAACTTTCACCGAACAAGTATGCTTTAGAAATACTCTGCCCAATTGTCAAAGTGAAATTGGACTTAGCAAGGCAGCTGTAAAAGGARGCTTACAGGAAATACATGTTTTCAGAAGTAAGGTAAGAATAAGTAGGGAATTGTGCAGAAGTGCAAGTTAGTAAGAAATGTAAGGGTGGAGCCAAACCCTAGATTTGAGACAATTGGTCCTTTTGTTCTGATGACAATTTACGGCCTCATTTATTGTTTTTCTATCTGATACAATATACACCCTCACAATTTATTGTAAACTTCACTGCTTCTTTCTTTTGTACAGTTAATAAGGCTTTATTCCTTAATGTCAGTGCTGCAAAATCTGATGAACAGAAAACATTTTTTCAAAAGAGATTAGAAAGTGGTATGGCTCCACTCACAGCAGATCAGGAAATGTTCTCTTACTAAAAGTGSCAGTGCTATAGGCAATCTGTAATAGAAGAAAAGTAAAAGACCAGTAATAATTCATATATTGGAAGCAGGGTGTGATCACTGTGMTCTCCTAGCTAGCAAAAGATATAACTCAGGTTTTCATTAGATTACTGTTTATTTATTCGTACTGAGAACTCATCACTGAAATGTGTGGAGTGCCACCTAAAATCCATGTGAGTGGGGGAATAATTGATTCAGATGTATGTCTTAAAATTAAACCCAAAATACTTTTGCATTACATTCTTGCTGAGTGAGTTGAAAATTGAGCATCAACATTTGAAAATGAGAATTAGTGTTCTGAGAAAAAAATAGAGACAATTTTCTACAGAAGCACAGAACAGAATATYTGCTCATAACTACAAATGTTTGATTCTAAGTAATAAGGGATACCATGTTCCTCTTACTACGCTTGACTGTAGAAACAATGGAGTAGAAAAAGTGAATTTAAGAATTAAATTTTCATAGGCATCCATCAAAAGAAAATAATTATTGCCATTTGTATAATTTTCTTTTTTTCTATATAAATTGGACAGTGTCTCCAATTTGGAAAGGACTCACTGTGAAACAAATAAGAGATAGCTGAATTATTCAGGACATGATATAACAGAAGTACAATTTCAAATATCAAGGWCTGGCATACTTTATGTTAGCACATATAAAGACCCCAGGCATTAATTGTACTTCTTACAATTCTGAACAGATTATCATCAATGCAGTTTTTTCCTCATATACTTTCATAGCAGGTTCCTTTTATTTTTCTTCTTTCAAAAAATTCTGATGGTTTGAGAGATAATCCCTTTAATGACATATGGAATAAAATTGGAACCAAGCAAAATCTCAACATTCCAACACACTTCCAACACACTTACTGTAGTAATATATTTTAGGAAGCTTTCTGACCAGGGCTGTCCTCGGATAAAYGTGCTGCCTGACTGCTGGACAAGTCCTCCATAGTGACGCTGGATTAGAATTCAGTGAAGATTTTGTCCTTCTATATGCCTCCTAACATTTATCTAGATGTTAAGCATACTGACATTTTTATCTGTAGCTACACCTTTCTAACTGAGGCTGGAATGAACACCTTCAGATACACAAGCAACTTTTATTAGGAGCAATGTGTAT
The DNA here is from genome assembly GCF_030028575.1 of Malurus melanocephalus. Classification (NCBI taxonomy): domain Eukaryota; kingdom Metazoa; phylum Chordata; class Aves; order Passeriformes; family Maluridae; genus Malurus; species Malurus melanocephalus. Next base: position 2,127,180 of record NW_026623262.1, read on the forward strand.
GTTGACAAAGTACCCTATCTAGTGTGGTTTTGAGCAAATTGAATGGTTGGTTGGCTAAGTTAGATCACAAACAACATTTGTCTGTCTGGATAGCAGCTCTGTTTACACTACAGCCCCAGTCACCCCAACAACTAACAACGCTGATGCTGCTAACACTGAACACCAACAGATTTGCAGCAATATAAACCAGCTTSCATAAATATCAAGGCAATTGGTAGAGGGACTGCTTATAAATAGGGAATTACTGCTTATAAATACGGAAAAAAATTGTGGACCAAGTTAACTGTTTAAAGTAATCACTAATTCAGTGACCTGTGTTTACTGCATAAAGCCATGCCAGCAACAGAAGACCAGAAAGACAACATATTCACATGTTTCACAGCCACTTGGRTATATGATAAATTTTTTATATTAGTTGCAGTGCCCAAAAAATAATATGTAATTCCATTTGTAAAAGTCTCTTACCTCAGCATCAAAGCGAGGATCCTGATAGGCATCACTGATGTTCACTGGGAGACCTGTGGAAGCGACGAGTTCGGCAATGCTATTATTTATTAGCCAGTCTGAATACGATGATTTTTCCATGCTGTCTTTGAAACTGTCAAAATGCAGGGCAAGGGAAGAAAAGAATACAGTCAACATTAATTGGAACTGCAGCATATCTTACAGGCACATTAACAGCAACAGCAAAACCATTCACAATAATTAACGGTTACCAAGAATTAACTGTGAAACAAGAACTTGGTATTTGTTGAAATGTTTCCTCAAAATTTCTCTCCTTTACATAACTATTTCTATTGAAAATAGCCTTGGTGTTTCAAGTAAATAAAATAATGGATAAAAAAATGAATTTACCTATGAATCAACAATGGATTATATTCCAGGTTACTTCTAAACACTGTTTTCTGTAGAGTTACCAGAAAGCATATACTTTTAAGGTTTTTTTTTTTTAAATTAGGCTTATAATTCAGGATATTTTTAATTCTTCTTTTCAATAGTTTTCTTGCCAAAATGACTTTTAAAAAGAATTTTGGTCTGAAATGCCAGACCTGAATGGCTGAAGAAGAAATCATAAAATAAGTCTTAAATCAATACTGCAAGTATATTACAGCAGGTGGATCCAAGAAGTCACACAAGACATGATGGTTTCCTTTTCTTTTTACCTGTTTGAGTTTCTGCCACAATTACTGAGGGGCTAGAGAGCTATCACTAAATGAGCATAAGACACTAGAATTATGGACTCACCACACTCCACAGCTTCTCCAGAAAACTCAGTATCTACACAGACCTTAAAGTCCTCACCTCATACCTCACSTAATCAGCAGGAAAGCTCTCATTGACTTATTTCAGGCAGGTTCTTGACACTGGCAAAGTGTGGCTACTCATTTGCTAATAAAAAAAAAATGCATGCTGTCTTTTTCTTGGAAAGAAAACTGATAAATTTTCAACACCTGAGAAACATTACTGAGAAAAAAACTTATGAAGAAGCTACAGAGAAGACTACAATTATTTGAAGCTTTAAAGTAATGCTTATGAATGAAAGCAGGATGCACAGTAAAATCCTTGAAAGACTCAATCAAAGGGAAAGGATTGATTTTTGTTGACTGCATTGATTTTCAGGAGACTAATTCAACTATGTCACTCAACTGAAAGGAAACTTAATATTCTTAAAAGACTATAAATAAAAATAATCATGATTTACAGAAATMAACTTTCATTTGGGATAAGAATTTTGAGTGACTGTAATAAATGTTATGTGTATACTTTGACAGAGACCTTTACATAAATATAACAAGTTTTGAGCTAAGTAAAAAAAAAAAAAAATCACATTTATAATTTCAAATTTAATTAATAATTTATTTCATATACTTCAGAACCAAAGAATCTTTAAGGATAAGGATATTATTTCAAATGCATAGCTTCCAGTTCATAACTTATCTGAATGGCATTATCATTCTCATATAAGACTCATAAATCAGGACTGCATTAGGGGTGTCAAGTATTTTAAGCAGCAAATAAACTCAAGYAAAAGAAACAAGATAAAATTAATGAAGGAGTTTTAAAAGTAAGATCTGTCATGTTGTCTCCGTTCCTAACAAGTGCTCTGCACCCATACTCTGGAAGACAGGTGCATCATCCCAGGGATGGTGGTGGCAGGGATTGAGGGATTTCAGCACTTCCTCTGTCCCAGCCCACATGGGAAGGAGTACAGGTATTTTTGCCCACATAACTCATACTCATGACCAGTCCACTACCACTGGTTCTCAGAGAARCATCATCTTAGCTGCCTTCTAAAATGTAACCTCATGTGCCAAAACAGCTGCCTCTATGCAAGAAAGACACAGTCCACAGCACATTCCATCAGGCTCATCTTCATCTAGATTACATCAGAACTGTACCCTCAAGGATTCTAAGATTTATGTACTATTTTTTCAGAGGGGGAGAAAATTTAGGGATCTTGGCAAACTTGTACTTCAAGAACAAAATTGTTAGCAAAAACAAGAGCATCAGCGTGCCACTATGGATAATAAACAAACTCGATCATGGTGTGTGATRAAAAATTGCAAACTGAACAGAGAAATGCAAGTGTGGCCTTGCAAGTTATTTCTTTACAACCAACAACAAAGAAAATAGAGATGAGAATTTATTATGATATTTAGGGATTAAACAGATKAGCTGCTATCAGGCAGATACAAGGAGGGCAAAAGAAAAGCAAACTTCTTCTAAAACTGTGTGAGAAAGTATATTAGGGCATGAAAGTCATATTGTCTTAGGAGCTTTTTTTCTCATTTAGATAAAACTTACAATGAGAGCTGTTCTCAGTCTAAAATGTCTTTGGATTTCAACYAAAATTTCAAAGAAATAGTATTTTYCTTAACTGCTGTAATGATGAAGAAAATCATCCTGCCATTTTTTATTCCTCACATGAAAAGTCTCATGACTTTACATCAGTTATAGCTGCAGAATGTAGAATGAAAAGAGCAAAACTCACTAGAAAAATGCTCAAATGTCAAGGGCTCGCGGCATTGTTCTRTATCCTAAATAACCTTTATTTTTCCACTGTAGTGCCAATAACTCAAGCTGTGCCTGTGCTAGATCCAAATATGACATCAKATCTGCCAGTCTAACCTTGGTCTTTGTAAAACCAACTTCACTCTCCACAGGAAAAAGATCAAAGAAAAAGCAATACACTTTATAATAAAATGAATAGAACTATACCTTTATGAATCTTTTAAAGACTAGCTACCAAGTTGCATGTGTTTATTTTAACTTTAGTCCAAGACATGAATAATCTTAACTTGACTACAAGCAGAGCAGGCTACTACAAACTGTTCTGTGGCAACATGCTAATATAACTATGGTAACAAGAAATGAGCCAGCTTGGTTATCTTGACACCACTCTACATTGTTTTGACTAATCTGGCTACAMATCAAGTTTGAGAAAAACAGGAATAAAAACCACATCTCTTGATTCATACTCCTGTTCCTGAATAAAAGAAATGTATTTTCACCCCCTAGGAAAGACCAACTGCCACTCTGAAACTCTTTGTCAAAAACAGTAACTTGTGATTYTCAGATGAATCAATAGATTATTTATTCGTATTTAAATCTTCCTATTTTTTGTTGCTTGTTTTCCATTTGCCTTACTAGGACATGGAAGATAGATAGCTTCTACCCATGTTTCTGTGTGGCCTTGGACTCTGCTGTCAGCCTGTTTATAGTTTATAATTATGACAGCCACTTGATATGGGAAATTTTCTTTCACAATTAGTATGAATAATATCATAAATCATACATGATACACACTGAGCCCTAAAAGATGGAAGAAATGTTCTCACAACAGCCCTGAATCCTCACCCCATCATTTCATAAATAGGACATTTTATGTCAACTGCTACCAGTGGTATAACCTTGTAGAGATTAACATAATAACCTCATGTGAACAAAAAGCTTTCTTTTACTATTTTAAATTGGCACTTTATAAATGTTTCAATACAGATGCTACTAAGCAAAACATATACTTCCATTTTGACTGGGCTCCGAAACAAGATTTAGTCACAGGAACACAGTTTCTAGGAARTACATATGCTCTGAGGTATCTAGGCTTTCCAATTTGACAAGAGCAGAAATAAAATTTTACTGTAAGAGGCATTTTGTAAGAGATCAACAAATAACGTGAAATAATTTTGTCACTTTTACTTCAATATTAATCATGCAAAACATCTGCATGTTATCAATGAGTTTAACCATAAARAATCAGTTTTCTCCTGATATCTTACCTGAGACACTGATACAATATTAGTSCATATATACACACACAAACATACATCTATAAAAAGTACAGGCACATATATTTATGCAAGTCTCCATTTGAAGCAAGCAGGAGTCATGTCTGAATAAAAATTGTAAGCTCACACCCTTCAATCAAATCTATACAAAGTTCCAGAAGAAAATAAAATCTTGACCCAAGCAAATTTTAAATCGATGTGAAAAATGAAGTTATCCATAATGACAGAAGACATGAGCACTAACCTGTTGTCAGTATCAGCACTGCATTTTGGAGATAACAGCTCAAAGGATTTTGTAAATTTCACCACCTGTCACAAAAACAGTAACTTAAGGTTGTTAATAAGATTAATAAACAGCTAAGAAAACAGTATTGTAAGGTTCCTATATTTAAACTGTATTTTTGTCYAATGCTCTTCAGATAAAAATACGATCTGTATTCTCTCAATGGAGTATTCATGTTCAAGATAACACACTGTGTACAGTTGCCTAAAAAAACAGTATCAAAACCAATTATATTTTTAGGTATCTTCCGAAAACTATTTTCTACAAGAGTATATGCTTCCATTTAAAGGCTTTTAAAGCGACATGAATTACAGACATAGAGCCTTACCCAAACTTCACTTTTTTAATATCGGAAAATAAACAGGCTGCTTTGCATTACTGACTGCAACCAATCACACTTGAACATGTGTGTCAGGAGCATGTAAGTGAAACAACAGCAGCTAATCATGACACAGAACAGAGGCTGCCATGTTTTTGGATGTGTCCCATCTTCACTTCGGTTCTGAATTGTAAAAGCTTTCTGCACAATGTACAAATGACAACATTTTAGACATGGTTTAACATTGAGTTACTTTGAGGAGATCCATTTTGGTATGTGTGTTAATCCTCCAAAAMAGGGAAAAAGTCAGGAAAATAACTGATGATATTAGTCTACTCCAAATTAACCTAAGATTTATGTCCATTTAGAAAAAGTTCAGGCTTTTTGTCTACRTTTCACAATTTGGTCTCCTTGCTTGTGGTTTGGGTAAAACAYCTCCAAGCTCAAAGGCAGAAATACTACCAAGATCAGAAAAATGAAGTGAACAAAGCCACCCACAACTTGCTAACACAATGTAYTTCTCTATGAAAAATAAAAATCATGTTATAGTTGTGAACAGAGTGACATTTCRTAAGAATGTAGTAGAACTGTATCTTGTGATTATAAAATTGGAAAGGGGAGCAGGTAAGTGAATCTAGAAAGAGAAAAGAAACTAGAAATATTAAAACTCTGTAGGACATGTAAGTGAAACAAAAACCTTGATCTTGTTTTTACAAAACAAGTATAATTTAGGGCATACTCCACTGAAAGCTCCTAATTTCTATTAACTTAAATGAAATGTGAATCATATCTTTCCTCCAAGGAAAAGAATGGGGATTTTTTTCTGCCATACAAACAAACCTATGATTCTCTGACCTGTCACAGCCCAGCAACAAATAATCAGCTGTAGAGTCAGTGAATCCAAAAATAATACTTGGGAAGAAAAAAAAAAAAGGTATTACAAACAATATTTTATCCTTCAACTATTTCTCAAACCAGTAGAAAGGAAAGTAACTTGTATTGAGTAGCCAGAAAACACTGGAGGGAGGTACCAGTATAAAGGCAGGCACTTATTTGGCTTCTAATAACAATACTCACAAAAACTTTAAACATTTTTAAAGAGGCTCTCATACCCTATGAATATCAGTACTGCAAAGTCCCAGTAAAAGACCCTGTCAAGACTGGGAAATCCAACTCTTGACAAATACTTTCATACAGCTTGCATCCATCTACTCAACAGAGGTCTGCAATGAAATAATTATTCACCGGTCAAGGGGACAGAGCAATTGCACAAAACCAAACATACTTAATGTAATGCTGAAAGTTGTGTTTCCATTTCACCTGCTCAATGTAAAAGCTTATTGCTTTCACAAGAACAAGTATGTGCTGTTCTTGGCATTTGAAGGCATGTGCCTTTTCAAATGGATTTTGTGTTACTTCAATGAAAAATTATTAGGACAAAATAACAAGAGGACTTAGAATTTTACAGCAGTTTCATTATTTAGGGAGTGGAACTGGTTCTCAATACTATTTTGCAAAGTAATAAAGAATTTTGTTAAAACGTGCAAACATAGCTATTCCCAAAGAGACCCCTGCCACCAGCTAAAGTAAGGGGAAGGAAAAAAATCCCAAGGAAATGTGGCCATCAAAAGCACCCGAGAAAACTCCCTGTGTTGCAGGTTCAGCCCTCACTTTCTTCCACACTAAATTGGATTTCACAAAAAAAATTAACAAGTTCAGAAGCTGGTAACAGTGAATACACTTATTAGGCTGTTGCAGACCCCACTGAGCTGCTCAACACAAAGGATGGTCAGTTAAAGTCCTGATGAGTTTATTTTTAGCTGTTACTTCTGAGTGACCAGTAGTCAGATTGAAGATGTTTACATATTAGGATAGAAATCATGTGTATCAGTTTTCCACACTTAAAAAGCAATAACAGTTTCAAAAGCATGAGCACTATAGCGATATCAACRAAGATATTTAGTAATTATTTATTTCAATGTATGCAGAAAAGCTCAGTTATAAAGATGAGATTTAAAAATTAGGTTGATGATGCAAGAGTCTGGTTCTGAAACTGTTTAGAAGCACCAACCATTTGATAAATCAATACCCTGAAAATGTTAGCAATGTTACTAATTCCAGGTAAGTGAAAATGAAGCTATAGAAAGGAATTTTCTTTCCTTCTTGTGGTTATATCAGGAAAGCAAATAAATGTTTGATAACAAATTAGGTAWTTTTTCTTTTTTAATCAGACCACAAGAGCACCTTGCTTCTCAGCTAGGYAGTTGTACCTGCTCTGTAGTAAGTGCTAATTCCATCACACAGACAACTGAGAATCAGAGCATATCAGCTGGATCACACCACTGAYAGATTCACTGACAGATCCATCAGCAACTTACAAAGCCATTAAATGCATTCAGAAGACGATAAGGAATCATAAATTATCTTTCAGTTTCCTTTTGAAAAGCTGACTATAGTGGTTGTGGGATGGAATTAATTTCCTCCATAGTAGCCTGTAATGGTGATATGTTTTAGTTTTGTGATGAAAACAGGATTTATAACACATGGCTGTTTTACTGCTGAAAAGTCCTTACACAGTGCCAAGGCCTTCTCTGTTTCTCATTCTACCACCCCCATAAATGACTTGCACAATAGAGAGGACACATCCAGGACAGCTGATTCCAGCTAATTAAAGGGATATCCCATGTTAAGATCCATATGATGTTGTGCTCAGCAGTAAAAGCTGGAGAAAGGTGACATTAGATGTGCTGAAGCSCTGCTTTCCTGGAAATGATGGATCACCTGYCTGCCAATTAGAAGGATCATATGGATTATTTATTTTGCTTTGCTTATTCATACAGCTTTTGCTTTCCTTCTGAACTGCCCGTATCACAACCCACAAGATTTTCACAACCACACTTTTAGCCTTCCAGCTGCCTTCCCCATGCTCCTGGGCATGTGGGGCTTAGCTGCCTACTGGGATTGAGATACAACAGGGGTGTTGATAAATTTTCAATGTGTACCTAACCTACATTTAGAAACAACCCACTGAAAAATACCTGCTGTCCAGTACTTACAAATGGTACACAGCAGCCTCACCACAGTAAGAGCAGTTGCTCCACCACTTGAATATTAATCTTGTACAGAATGTGAAACTATACTTACTGGTGATTCAATATCTTCCAGAAGTAATACTGAGCAACGTTCACACTGCAAAAGAGTCTGGGCCCGATGCATAATTTTCTTGACAATTTTTTCTAAGTCAGTCTGTTCCTCAAAGAGGTCATTCACCACTTCCAGTAAAGCCTGTACGCAAGCACAGAAGACTCTTTTATTGGTTGTAAAATTAATAAATAGATGGAGCATTGCAAAGGAGGCATCATCTCTGGGACTGATTTTAATATGAGTGATTAATTGAAATCTTCATTCAAATAAAGCTCAATGATTACAGCAACAAAATTAGAGAGGGTATCCAAAGAAAGAAAGAAATATTTCTTAGCTCACAACTGGGCACAATCCAGCTCTTAGCAAACAGTGGGAATCTTTCAAATGATTTCACTTTGCTCTAAAAATGTAACAATGGCTGTAATGCAAAGCAATATGGATTGAGTTGCTTGATTTTCTATATTGAATTTGCCAGGACATTTAAACTACATTTTATTCTCTTATTACCCATTTTGCATGTTCAAAACTGGAMAGAAAAAGACCCACATCAATACTTCTATATTCCAATAGCAGTCTGATCCAGACCTCACCACTAACAACATGTCTGTAAAACACAATGCTTTAGAACAAAGGCTTTCTTTCCTCATTTCATCAACTTTAAAAAAAAAACAAAAAACAGGCCACGCTCTTTCTTACCATGGATCCAAAGAAGCTTGCTCTTTCCTTTATTCTCATTTAGAGCACTGACACTAAAGAGCATCGATATAGGTAAGCATATTAACTGTAGTGGTCTTAGCTCTTCTAACACAGTGGTCATCAGCAAAATGTTGGTCACAGTTGCTGGAAAATGCCACCATTAAGGTCTAGCTTGATAGGAAAGGAACAGTATGGGCTTGTCCACCACTTGGTACTTGCTAACTGACTTCAGCCATGGACTAGGCAAAGTTAAACACCACCAACAGATCAGAAATACAATCATGTGCAAGCCACCACAGTTGTTCACCAKCAATATTTGTTATACTCTGCACGGCTAAAGCAGCAACAAGAAACAAAGAATTTGTATCTCTAACCCAATTTACAAAAATTTAGTATTTTTCTAATGAAGAATGAGAATGTCCCTGACATCTTCCTGCTAAATATCTTCCGCAGAAGGTTAAATGCTGACTCCTCTAACAATAGCAAACAAAAATCAAACAAAAAAATCCTAAAAAACCAAAAAAAAACCCAAAACCACAAAAAAACCAAAACAGAACACCAAAAAACCAAACCAACAAACAGAAAAACCCTCAACAGAAACAAAAACAACACCAAAAAAAACAGCCCCCAAACAAACTTTGGCAGACAATCTATTTTTCTCCCCAAGTCTCTTCCAAATCTCTACTCCAAAATAKAACAGTCTGTTCTCAGACCTGGACAGAAGACAAACTCAGATGCCTCATGACCCAAGGTAGTTAGAATAGGCCATTGTTATTTTTCAAAGTAGYAGAAAGCATTAGTTTTCATACATGTAAGAACCAAAATCATGAATATAAAGATGTCAGARCTCAATATACAAACCCAGACCACAGCAGTTACCCCTACCTTCAGAAGGGAGAGTAGGTTCAACACTATCAGAGGTATTTCTACTGAAGCTTTGGACCTGTGATCCATGCTAACAAAAATATAATTTCCTGTCATTGCAGAAAGTTGATTTAAAAAAGCCAGCCATTATTAAAAACCCTTCAAAAYTACCATTTTGTTTCTTCAAAAAAATAAAAGACCTCTCTGACAAGGGAATAACATGAGAGCCTGGCATTATTTTCAATTCAGAGCCTCCTGTCCCAATGCAYGTATGGCACCAGCAATCATGAGTGTGTACTCTATGCAGATACATATTGTCAAAACCCTTCACTTACAAGAGTCTTTTTCTTGCTTAGTTTTGTAAAGACATATCCACATTGTTTGCACATGACCTGAGTATTAGAAATTCAGGATGGCAAAAGCTTAACATTAGAAGAATCTTCTGAGAGCTTGAATCTCTGCCAAAGTAACACTCTCTCCTGCACTGTCTGTGCCATAAAGGCAATTGTTTTGGCACTACAAAACACAGAACTGACATAAGGAAACAACAAGCGTATTGTCCTCCCACACTCTGCTTGCAGTCATCTTTTGAAAATACAATTTTTGAAACAAAATATAACTGTCTGCTTARCAAACATGTACACGTAGCTGGAACCTGCCAGAACAAAAGACAAAAGTTTTATATTGGTCCACTATATTTTTTGCACTTACYCTGCTTCTGTCATATTCCTTCCTTGAAGCTGCAAATAGCTGGGCATTGGATATGGCAATCCCACAGAATGGGAGGTACATCTGCATCACCTAGAATGGAAGAAAACTCACAGTCATTACAAACCACTGCAGTTGTTGGTAGCAATTTCTTACTAGGAAAGAGAAAATTTAGGGGACACATCACAGGCAGGTCTCAGCTCACTCTTCAGCAGAGCACTAAACACAAAACAAAATTATCACAGGCAAGGTACATCAGATAGGTGGAAAGAGATCAAATGTCTAGGAAAAAACAAATACAATTAAGTTCACAGGTCCCAGAAGTGAGCATCCTCCATAATTTCTCAGGGAAACTCTGGATCCTCAACTCTATAAAATGCCTTCTGAAGACCACTTTAAATTACTGTAGATATTACAGCTTCTCTAGAAAAACATTCTTTATTTCTCTGGACTGCCTTTTTTTTTTTTTGTTCTGAGCTCAAGAAGCAATTGAGTCACATTTCTGTGGAAGAATTCTACATMTGGAGGATAGATATTTTGGAGAATACCAGCACAGTGGAACACAGCACATTGATCCTACACTATTAGTMAGAAAACRGAYTGTCTTCTCAAAGAARGTTAAAAAAAAAGTTTAAAAACCRTKCTTGAAAAACTGGGCCTTAATGCATCATAATGCATTTAAAAAGATTGAAAAGGAGGGATTTGGAACATAGTTTGTGATGTCTGAGATKACTTTAGCTTGGCTGTGTGAAGTTAGTAAATGAGACCAGTCAAAYAGCTGAACACCTGTAGGACTGGCACTTTCACAAGGATGACAATGGATCAAAGTCCAAACCCAGCATTTTGAAGCCACATACTGGTAACRAGTCTCTAACACACTGCCACTGCTGAATGCTTCCCAGGCTTAGATCTGAGACTCTTAGTAAATTTTACAGCTGCTGAATAGCCTTAACATTTGCAGTGCCAGTGGGAATTGAGGCACTCTATTGTTTACAGACCCAAAAGAATGCTACAACAGCTAACCTTTCTTCTCTTTGGCCYGTCTGACTGTAAGAAATCCTGTCTGTGACAAATTTTGGCATTAAGAGAGCGGCATTTTTCGTTGAAATCCTATTTAATTAGAAAAATACCACTAACCCAGAGATGTGGGCTATTGAGACTATTTGAGKAAAGAACCTAGAAGAACAGAAATAGCAGCAACTGGTGTTTCACATTATCTGCCTTGAACACTCCACTGGTAACATACCTACTTAGTCTRTGCCTGAGTAATGATGAGCTTTTGGAAAAGATCTTCAGCTASTCTGTATTTTGTACCTTTGCAGCTGGCACTGTCACAGTAACCACTTTAAGGGTACATACCTATCTGGAAAACACCCTGCTAATTTGGAAACATCCTGCTTTCATTCTCTTCAACCATCACGGTTGCCTCTAAAGGAAAATGGCATTCTTTAGACTCTAAAAACACTCACCTTTTCGAAGAGRCAGTAATTAAAGTAGCCAACTATCACACCAGATCTACAGTGCAGAGTACACAAAAAGAAAAATAAAATAAGACTGTAAAAAATTGATGAGGGATTTTTTTTTTAATGGCCAGAGTTGCTCTGAGAGAATTTTGTGTATTTCAGTTTAGTTTTTACTTCCAAATGAAATTAAAAACCTATATTTTCTTGTAATAGTACTRTAAACCACAGCCAAGTAAGAGATCAGAGCAGAAAAAGTTAACTTGAGAAAAACCTGACCTTCAGTGCAATTTTGAATATTAATGAGACTGGATACACTTTAACTCAATAAGTAAATACTAGTATTTATTGTCCCCACACTGGAATATCTATTCCTAGAATCAGTGCAGCCCTGTGACAATGGGAAGCACACGAGATGCTTACGAGCCTTCAGCCATCACAAAACCAGACAGCAAAAATGTCTTTTTAGTGAGAAGAAAATACAGCTTTGCAATATTGAAAACCACTGCTCTTTGGAACCCAAACTCCAAGGCACTGGCTCTATACAGAAATTAACATCCACGACACTTTTTTWACCAAARTGCTGAACTAGATAGAAAGCAGTAACTGCATCATKATTTAAATCTGCAGTATTAAGACTATTTAGAAGAACCTCTAAAATGTTTATGCTATGACTGTGGAACCCCATACAAATATGGAAAAACATAATATTCAGCTCTTACCTGTCTGAGCCACATATTGCAAGGAGCTGGTATTTTTATGCCAGATTCACACTTCAGGGATTTTTAAAAAGTTGAGGAAATGGCACATAACACCATGAGAGGGACACATCCTTCTCCCCCTCCTTTAAAGTGACAGGATCGATAACTAATTACTAGTTATAACTAACTAGTAACTAGATAACTAAAAATCGATAACTAATTACTAATTTCCTGGTGCTCCAATGTAAAACCTGGGCCAAAGGTAGAGTATGCAACATGCTTCCATTACACCTAYACACAAAGTATTTGTGTGAAACTCATGAAAAAAACACTCAATATACACTTCTAAAGTACATCATTTCCCTTTGTAAAGATGAAAGCTATTTAAAAAATAGTTTTGAAGCCAAATGGAATATATCTGAAAGAAAATTTCCTTCCACATCCATTAAGGAAATGTGATTAAAGGAAAAGGTTCTGCACATTTATTAAACAAACTGATTTTCTAAGAAAGTAAATAGGCAGAATTAAAAAAAAAAAACAAAACCAAAATCTTTAACAGATGTGACTTATTAAATTATTTTGTCTAATAGGATTAGTTGCAACGATTCATCACAGTACTGTGTGACATATTGACAAACACATCAGTAAGTATGTAATGGTACATTTTATAAAAATGGTGTTTAGGCTGAGTAACAACTTAATGAATGTGCTGAGATGTTGAAAGAGACTTGTCTGTGTTAGCTTTTTTCATGACAACTATAAGGCACTMAGATACACTAACTTCAGGCTAACAAGGTAATATTGTGGATTACTGAACATTCAGGGCCCAGGTAACGGGCCCAGTGTCTCTTACTTCACCCTCCAGTAAGTATTGTTGGATTGCAACTACACTCACCTCACAAATTCACAGCAGCATACAAAAGCTAAGATGCTATGCTCACAAACTGTTCAATATTTTATCAGGGCAGGAAACCTATGAAAAGAAGTAGTAGTAATGGGCACTTTCAATATCTCACTCTTTTAAAAATTCTACTCCATTATTGTATGTTAGGAGTATTAAAATACAACTACCAAGGAAACAAACAGTACAATTAAAAGAAGTTTTAGAATTCAGCTATGTAATTACTTACATTTTCAGTTAGGCCTTAAAAATGACATATCTTTACTTCAAAACTACACCAGTAAGATCAAATGACTGCCCTTACCCATAGTCACTTTTGGCTTCCCATAGGATATATTCCTATTGCTTTACTAACTCCACACATCTCCAAACTTGTATCCCCAAAGTTAGACCTTCAAATCCACAACAAGAACTGAAGCAGGAGCCTGGTATTTGGAAGTATGAAATATTTCCAGATTCTGCAATATTAACAACCAGGACAAGTAAGCTACAAACTGTGTTTGTTAGAGAATACTTTTTTTATAAGKCATCAGTTCAGAAACACACCAGTGCTCCCTCAGAATTTTAAAGGGAGTCTTCCACACTAAAGTTCCACATCTGGTTGTACAGCTGCCTGGGAACATCAGTAGCTGGACATCTACACTACAGCAGCACAGTGTTTTGAGGTGTGGCACTCTGTCCTTTCATCTGGCTTTTCACAGATGATGAGACATAGAATACATAAATTAATGAAATGCTTCTCTGAACTGCTAAAACTGAGGGTTTCTTCTCATGATCTGAGCTTGGATTTCACAATAACCTCACACATGATATAAATCTTCTCATCAGAAACARGAGAGAGACCTCTGGCCAAGCTCTTTCTGACAATGCCTGTCATCAAGAGACCTTTCCCTTCATTGCACAGCCTGGGGATGAGGATCCTTACGAAGCTCTTCCCTTGCTACGTACGAAAAGCTGCTGCTGGCTCCAGCTGCAAAAGAAGGTTATTTTTCTAGAATTGTGCACCTCCCAGTAAGTTATGTTTTGAAATTCTCCCTTTCTGAGAGGAAGGTATAAAAGCAAGGAAGTTGCACGCATGCAGACCTGCAATGCAGAAAGTTATTAGCTAATGGTGAAAAACAGCCAGTGCTGCAATGGCAGTACACTGCAGAGGTAAAAAGAGAGCTTCACGCTTGCTGGCTGGAAAGGAGCCCTGACTTCAGCCTCAGCAAATGCAATGACATTTACCCTGCCTCCCCCGCATGCAGCTTTGCCCTCGCTGAGCCTTCTCGGAGAGCACACGCTGCCRTAACTATCCAATATAATCTAACTCCTGGCTTCTGGCATACTCCAAGCACCCCCTGCCTGTGGTCAGAAATGAAAACAATTCTGATGTCTGACAGAAGAAAGAAGCCTCTCAGTGATGCTTGTGTATTCACTCTGGCACAAACTCCAAGTTAAGCTTTCAGCAAATGCTTGTCTGGGTCAGTTGTTTTCTTTAGCAGCCACAGGAGCCTGTTCCCTTTACACAGCTTGCTTGGTGAGCCTGTGGGAAAGGAGCCAGTACAGCCTTCCTGGAAAGAGAAATGAAGTCCTTYCAAAGGAAGTGGCTTTGCTATAGTTTGAAGTGATAAATGTTTTGTGGACATACTTGAAACCAAATCARGGAAGCCAACTGCCCTTTGAAACATTTCCTAATGTGTTCAAAATAGATTCGAGAATGAAATATTCTACTGAGTTCTGAAAGCAATAAACCAGATTCAACTGAGAAATGGTTAAGCACAAGCGTTCATCCRAATTTCATTACCTCCTGCCAGCTGTGCAGGGTCTGGCCATCTATGGACCTGATAAAATCTAACTGTCGTCTAAGTTTGCAGTTCTCAGAAATACCAAAATAATTTTTCCACCCCAAGCATGGAAAGAACAATTGGTTGRTAGAGACACTCCATGAATTGTGGGCACATAGGGCACATAGCTCCTGCTTGTATCAGTGAACCTGTGGAGGCTCCTGGGCCAATCTTCTATTGCCTTTTTTTTCCCTTCATTTTTATTTTGTTTCTATTTGCATGTATTTATCCAGTACCATAAAAATACGCTAATGGTTGCAAACATACAGCAGCATCTCTGCCCTATAAAGCTCACTATCTAACTCTGGAAGCTTTAGGTGTCTGTAAACAGCCTGAAAAGGMCCATGGGAGCAATCCTTCAGCACTGACTCTCTACTTGCCTGCCTCATAGAATTACTGGCACACATTCAAACTAGATAAGTGCGTCACCAGACAGATTACAAAACATGTCTCTGGTAGAAGCAGGCTTATTACAGTTTTAAAACCTGACTCCTATGTAGGTCATTGTTCTCACAAGCCATGGCACTGGGAGACTGCTGCATGCRGGACCCAGGGGCAGGACAGGGTGGGAATGCAGCATAAATGTGCTCAACCTCTGGCCACTCTGCAGGCCCCATCACTGCCCTCTATTGCTCAACACAGCCTCAGTTTCTCCTGCTATGTACCCAAGATGTTTAAGGTGAGAAAACAAAGGAACACATTGAACTTGATTYACAATAATACACTTGTAAAACTGTTTATACAGTCAGAACACATCTACTATTCTTATTTTTTTCTGGCAGGTATCTGAGCATTTCTTGACCCAGTCACTTTACAGCTAAATATTATCCATAACTCCCCTCACTAGCAGGGGGTGAAGCTCAAAACTCTAAACAAGACATGCTGAATTATACTGTCAAACAAACAAAAACATTGGAAGTGGCTATTAAACCTATTCTTAACAACATTTGGTAAGACATAAACTTTTTAACATTGCATTAAATTTAGCACTCAGGATAAAGTGAAAAGGAAAATAATTGTACTGTAAATTTCCTTACAGCAYCTCATTTTAAATGCTGTTGCTCCAAATGAATTTGAAATATGAAAGCATTTCTGCTGAAGACTAGGAAGCCAAAAATAATTTAAATATATGGCTGCTATTCTAGGATCCAATCACTGATCTCCTACATACAAAATCCAGCTATTTTCACTGGAAATGTCTCCATATTTTACACAAACCTGAATCAGTGATGCCCACTAATAAAAGACCTGTCCCAGCAAACACTTCAAACTGCCACTCAGTTACTCAACACGCGATATTAAGCCAGGATCTCCAGAGAAAATGAGGACAAGAGGAGGAAAAAAGTTACACAAGTAGCAATAGTGGTTCTACTAAATCAGAAGGGTATGAACTGAAAACCAGCAGAGGTAGCAGACATGGAGTGTAAGCACCTGTAAGGCCAATGCCTGGCATCAGCACTCAGCCCCAGGGCTTCAGTAAATGCACATCAAGCTTGAAAGGCAAACTCAGCTTGCAGGCAGCCCGAGGGAGGRCTGCAAAGTTACTGTAGTGTGATTAAACTACTGAACCAACATGTTTCTGTATCATAAACACACTGACAGCCACGGAGACTCCTCATTGCGAGGGCTAYTGCAGCTTCTCAGATGTGGATGGTGGAGGTATGGGCTATGTCTGTGGGACTGCCTGCAGCCTGAAGGCCATTAAATCAACCCATGCTACAAATGATGTTTCTTTATCAACTCTAGTGTTTCCATCTATTGGACATTGGAAGGGCTTTGTAGCAAAGTCTTGTGGAGAAATGCTAAGCAGCATTTATTAGTTCATCTGAAATAACATGGGTAAGAAGCGTCACAAAAGGTCATGAATCCTCAACACTGTAACCCCTACCTATGAATAAACGTCAGTTATATTTGAAACATCAAAATTATATCATTACCTCAAAAAAAAAAACCAAAAAAAAACCCCAAAAAACCAAACAACAAAGCCAAGTTGGGATGATTGACAAAGGACATTTAACTTGTGTAATGCTTTCCAGAGAGACCAAGAGGGGCTGGGTTACTGCCTGGCTGCTCATCCTGCCCTGTTTGAAGAGGAGTCACTAAGGCCAGCCCCAGGCAGAGGACACTGCAGCTGTTATGGGAGGCAGGCAGGGCTGCAGTGCCTGAATCTCAGCGTCTCAAAGCACTTTAGCAGACCACGAGCAAAGTTTTACAGTAGCAATTCCACATCGTAATTTTTCTCTAGGGACAGCAAAACTGAGCCAAAGAAATATTAACTGATTTATCTGACGGAGGAGAAAGGTCACAAAGATTTTGTCAAGATTTTGGAAAGGCTCCTGGTTCCTGCTATGTTGGAATAAGTGGAACCAGCCAGTACAAGGACACTGTTACAAAAGCTTTATGAATATCACTGCATGAGATGGGAAGATATTGGTATTGGCAAAGTGAGAGCTGTGAAGACTGATCCTACCAATGCTAAAAATAGGTATTACAGATCAGAACTTCAAATTGGCATAGGTGAATTAGTAAGGACCACCTCAAAGTTGATCTTTCCTACAACACAATTTCAGACTTTGGTCTTATCATTTCAAATTGCACTCATCTGGCCTCTGGCAGACAATATATATAATAATTGACCATGCTAACTGAATGGCATTGAAACCAAGAGAGAAATTCCATATGCCTTCATACAATGAGAATGTCATATTCAAGTCACATTTCCGCTTACAACTCATTTACCAACTCCCAATTCTTGTTTATGATGAGAAATAGATTTATTCATTTACTTCCTGCTGCAGACTATTAGAGTATACAAACTGAAAACTACTTCTACTAATTATTGACTTAGCCATAACTGAATGAAGATGCCTTCCTTCACTTTTTGTATGAATTAAAATCCTCTCTTTAGAGCCACAGTGCAGCCACCAGACCAGAGTCACAAAGTGGCTGAGAATGGCTTTGAAGGTCACCTGGCCCAACACTCTGCCCTCCAGCAGGACCACCTAAAGCTGTTTGCTTCAGACTGTGTCCAGACAGCTTTTGAATATCTCCAAGGACTGTGACTTCACAACCTCTCTGAGCAACTTGTTGGTCTCTCTCACAGTAAAAAAGTGTTTCCTGATGTTCAGACAGTTTCCTGTGTTTAAGCACGTGTCCGTTGCCTCTTGTCCTGTCACTGRGCACCACTGGAAGGAGCCTGGCTATGCCATCTTTATATTCTACCATCCTCTATTTATACACAGTGGTAAGACTCCCCCATGAGCATTCTCTTCTTTGCTAAACAATCCCGGCCCCCCAAGCCTCTCCTCAAAGGGGAGATTCTTCAGTTCCTTAATCCTCTTTCTGTACTTTTATTGGACTCTGTCTAGTACATTCATGGACATATTTGTACTGGGCATGTTGTTGAGAGTCATGAGTGAAACCTGATCCTGCTGTTGAGTGAATACTGTGTGCATTTTAACAAAGAAAAAAATTTAGCTCATTTATATATAACAGTCTGCACTGTAATCCTAGTGATATTAATAACTTTTTATTCACGTTCTTCTTTCATATGCTTCAAGATGTGTTTTATGATTTTTGAAGAAGGAATTACTTGAACAGTAGCCTTCTTTTCATATTGGACTTGATTTAAGAGAGAATGTTTCTGGCAGAACTTACTGCAGAAGCCTGATCCTTTGTCATGCTGAGCTCTTCTTTCAGCAAGGTGGGTGTTTTTGCCTGACTAAAGCCAATGTCAGCAAAATCTTTCCTGCTAACTGAAACTCCAGCTGGAACACAAAAGTCTGAATCGAACACATTAACCAGCCAGGTTACATTGTGCCTGGTGCGAATAAGTTTAGCTCACCCAATTTCTCGCTGCTTGCAGCATCAGTTCCAGAGGGATGGAAAGGGTTGGTTCTGTTCAACYAGAAAAAGAAAATGTAAAGCAAGTTTTCATAAATGAGATGCATCATTTGGTGACAGCTTAAAGGAAAGCCAGGGACTCAAGAGATCAACTGTGTTACTCCCTTACATTACTGCTTGTCAAACAAAGCATCTCTAGTGCTTCTTAGGCTAAAAAAATTTACTGTCAAACAGAAAAAATCTTCAACTGAAATACTGAACAAAGGACAACAGGTAGCATAAGTGATCCCTTCATCACATCATTTTCTATCTCTTCCAGGACGCATCTGTACCTTGACCCTTCCTTCCATAATACGCAGAAGCATCACAACACAACATAATCACATCATATTTTTTACATATATCCTTACATGATTTTGTTGAGTTTCTTCTCAACATTAGGAAATCTGCCAGTGGTCTTCTRTATTTGCCTATTTTGAAATTGTACTGAATGTCATGGCATAATAGTTTCAAATGAAATGGGATTTTGAAAGACTRTCACAAAGTACTGAAAAATTCCTTAACTGCTTTCTTAATAAAACTATTTACAGAAAAGTGTGTGTTGAGCAATTATATATTGTCACTCCTTCATTATGCGCACAGTTTAAAGAAACAATAGCAGAAAAGTAGCTGAGCCAAATAGTGCTCTGATCTACATCACTGTGAGCCTGCAGTTATACCTCTGACATTTTGATTTGGATTTACATGCCTGTAATTTGCTGAATTTTGTTGTCTTTAAAAATGTGGAAAGGTGGTTGATGCCTCAGGCCATTCTTAATCAGCTCTGGCTGTACCAATTTCACAGAAGGCAGACAGACATTAAATATTTTTTACCCTTTTCCTGGCATATGTCAGTCACAAGAAGCTGAGCATAAATATTTACAGAATTTCTGTGGAGCCAGTTTATTTGTTATACAGCCTGAATGTTTGACATTCCCTGTTTTTCCTATAATGCTATTCTATGTCTGCCAGGATGTCCAAATATCACATTTATTGTTTAGTCCATGCACAAGAACATGCCAACAGAAAAATGAAAAGAGTTTATAATCTCTGCACACAATTTTGAATCCAAACTATAATTTCAATGAAAGTAAGCAAGAAAAATACATGGTACTTTTTAGTACGACTTAAACCCCAAAATTTTAGAGAAAGTGATCCAAACTTGTTTCAATTTTCTCTTTACTTCACTGCAAAAACAGAACAAAGAMGACATATGGCAAAAAAGATTGTCCAACAATTAGCAAAATGTGCAATTTATGAAGATAAACAATGATTCAATCTGCAGTATTGAAAACATACCAGTTCTAGGACATATATGTGCTTTCATATGAAAAAGGATTCACTTACTTCTGTCTTTAACCTTCAGTTACAAAAATAACTGAAATCCTGCTTGAAAATCCACTTGCTGAGAAACCTCATCTGGCATCAAGGTACCCCCTTTCTCCTTAATTTAAGCCTTGAAGGGATACATTTTGCCAGACCAGTTATATATATAACTCCTTTTTTTCCTTTCCTTGGAATTSTCTCCAAAACCAGCACCTCATCCTAACTGCTATTCTGGTACCTGTTGATTTCTTCATTACACCCTCCAGTAACTCTGCAACCAAGCAGCTCAATATCATTAACTGTTTCCAGTTTCAGCTCATTTTGAAATTTTAAAAGGAAAATAAAATAATAATTTGGATGTTTCCTTAATTCCTTAGAACTTACGTTTTCTGAAACAATGATTTACACAAGCCAGCTTTGACACACATTTGTGATAATTAACTCAGTAAATTAATGACTTATAAAACTGCCTTTTGASCATGACTGATCAACAAGATACTGAGAGAAGCACTGGATACCATATTATTGCACCTTTGAGTTTAAARTCTGGATGGGCTTCAGCATCCTGACTTGAAAAATTTATTTTCTATGCTGCAGACTTCAAGGGGCTGATCAAAGTGTGTGGGCTGGTTTGGATGCGAGCCATGCTTTTTCCACACATCATTGTGTCTCCTGCACTGATGACTCACACCTGCACATGCTGCTATCTGATTTCTAGACAAAGTTATTTATAAACTGGAACAGCAGTATTCTGGTGGTGTGACTATCCCAGTCATTATTTACCTAAAGCACTTGTCTGTGAAGCACAGACAATTTGGGGACACTGAGTTTGCTCGCCTTTGAGGAGCCAGGWAAACTGGATGCAACTTCTCCCTGATAAAACCCACATTGCAATTTTATTTTGCAGACTTCTATGGATTTAACGTGGTAACACACTGTTTTTCACATGGCTGCAAGATAAACACAAGCACAGTCTTCCAAGGTCACACAGAAAAAAAATCCTATCTTTTCTGACAGCAGCTAGTGGAATTATTTCCTATAGGGGTTTTTTATATTTGGAGACTTGCATGTTGCTGACTTAAAAAAAAAAAAAAAGTATTTTATTCAAACAAAAATACTTTTGCCCCAAGCTTATGATTGGAGTCTTGCCTGCAGTGCCTCACTTGCTGGTCCAAAAAAGTATTTAAACCTTTGCATGACAGTCTCYACCTTCAGACAGTCTTCCCCAGTGCTCAGGCTTTTGCTAGCTATGACTGTAGAACTGTCAGCATTTAGCAGTAATTGCTTATCTCTTTCTCCTTCTGCAAGTGGCCATGAAGTGTTTTTACTACAGCTTCAGATGGGGCCATTTGTCTTTTTTTCTTTGAGGTAAYTTGATGAAGAGCACAGAAAAAGAACAGTTCAGAACAACTACCTAAATGACCTCTCAGTGAAAGACCATTACAAAACGTACAATGAGTTACAGCCTCAGAGAGATAAAACAGTCATCTGCTGCAGTGAAGATTTTCAAAGATGTTAATCTTACACCTAGTAAGCAGCCAGCATCCTGCCCCTTAATGCTGAAAATCATATAGTGTTTTGAATCTCAGATTGAATGATTGTATATCTAAACAAAGTTCTGTTTAAATGGGAAAAAAAACCCCAAACCAACAAACTGAGCCTTTATACAGAAAGTCAGGTATATAAGCAAGCCTGTTCCMGTTACTTACAGAAGTTACAGACATGCATTTTGCTTCCAGCAACACAAGGTTCTTCTACACATAARCTTATGTATGCTTCTCATTTTGTGCCTCAGAAGAAAAACTGTAAGATATTAACATTAATATGGCTGTTGAACTGCACACTAGAGTGCATTTGATTTCAGGTAGCTGAGCTGTGTTCAGAAATCAATATGCTGCTGTCTTCCTTGGTGCAAATTTACTGATGTTAAGGGTTTGCTGCTGCCTACGTTATTAGCAGTTCAATACAGGGCCAAATATTTTAAACTTTTACAGATCACTCAGCAAAATAAGGCTTCACTTCCAGTTAAGCAGTACCATAGTTAATAAGCCTTTTGAGTAGTATCATAGTTAATTTAGCTTGAATCCGTAGTACCAGGGGTTAAAATACATCATAAACTGAGTAAGGATATTTTGTCTTTAAGTTACAGAAGCAATAGGAAAACAAGGTTTCAGTTCATCATACAGGCTTTTTTCTCCTCACAGACATTGTACTAAAAAGAATAGAACAGTGTTCGTTGATGTGATTAGTTTGGATAGGCTTGCTCTTTTTTTTGTCTCCGTAATTTTGGACTGCATAAGTTGACATTAATTAAGCAACRAATACCAGGGAAACACTGACTGATCAGGGAAGTGCCCTCAGTCATACASCCTTGCTTCTCACAGCTGAGCAGAAGTAAAATAAAAAAATTTCAAATTCAGCTCACTGTACATCTATCCACATTTGCTCGCCTTCTGCTTTTCCTCCYTTTCCATGAGTTTAAAATTTTCTCAATGCCCAGTGTTTCTTAGCTGCTTAGGAAACTATCATTCTTAATTTAGATTATCTTTTGATATGAATTCAGTCTTGCTGAAGTTCTTACACCCACTCATTTCCCCATATTTTCTTTTTTTTTTAGTTTATTTTCTTTCCAAAATTAGTAYTTCCAACTTTCTCTCTGTTTATGAAGAAACTAATTTATGTAATGCTTCTCAAAATAAAAATGTCTTTAACTCATTAGATATGATTTGTTTAACAGTAACAAATTCACTACTTCCATAAGGAAGGTATTTTCTTTATTCATGGAACTAGAACATGAATGAAGGAACTAGAACATGAACCAAGAATGAATGGGTGAATTCTGAGGCCCTGCCTGTCAAATGTCCTGAAATACTATACAGTCACRTAAATGGGATTTGTTCTCGCTACCTTTTCATGACAAAATTTTTACCAGTACCTATGTCACAGTGAAGTTTACGATGTTTTTAGAAACTGAACTCAAAGTATAAATTGATTTCACTGAAAAAGACCAATGGATGGTGCAATACTATCAAATCCAAAGACTCAAAGAGCTCCAGATCCTTATACAAATTGCCTGAGGCATTTTAAAAATAAAGAGCTTGCTGCAAAGACTATTGATTCTGAAAACATATAGTTTTAATTTTTAACCATAAATCTGATTTCATTTGCTGGAAAAAAAAACCAAAAAACCCAAAAAAAACCCAAAAACCCAGGAATAAAACCTGACCAAAAAAAGAGAGGAAAAAAACCCAAGCAAACTGAACAAAAAACAAACATTGGGGGGGGGGGTGTCAACAAAAAAAAAACCCCCAAACACACCTTTTCAATCTCCACTTTTTTCCCAGCTGCTGGTCTAACACAGAAACAACTAGCCTTTCCTGGCATTGGCATTGCCACTCCTTCTTTCCCCATCTATCTATTTTTACTCCTGTGCAGATTCATGGAAAGCCAAAAACCAACTCCATACTTATAAGGCAAAGGAGGTTCCAGAGCATGGAAGTATTTCTGACCTTACCTGCTCACATGCATGTGGCTGGCCGGCAATTCTCTGCATCCCCAGCAGTGTCACACSGTCTCACTGGTGCCTGAGCAGTGCCAGGTGGGCAATGCAGCACACGGGGCCACACAGGCATCACAGGACACATTCCTGCTGCAAGAACTGCAAACAAATCTTCCCCAAAAGCCTTTATATCCTCTCCCCAGACTGACCTGGCAGGTCACAATCTGCCTCTGCTCTAATGACTGACCTTATTCACCTGTGTAGGTAGAGTGGCTTTATTTGTCTCAGCTGTGACTCTCAATTCAGCTGTCCACTCAACAATTACCTTGAGCTCTTATTTCCTTTAATCAAACCCAACAATTTGCTTTTACTCATGTTAGCTACACTTATGCTATCTGCAATGCCACCATCTCACTCGGAATATAATTAGCATACAATTGTTTTCTCTCTGTAAATGGAAGAGAAGACTAAGCCCAGGAGCCAGGACACATAGAAGTAAACAGTCAGAATGTTGTGGTTTCTTTCTCACCTCTGCCAATGACCTGGAAGATTACTGTGAGCCATTGCTTCTAAATGAGCACCAGTAGAAGACTTCAAAGTGCCATGAAATTACCACAAAAGTACAAAGAAAAAAATGTTTTCATTTCCTAAGCAATCTCTGAAAACCAAGACTTTCCCAGTCMTCCTGCAGATGTGTGATTTACCTGGCCACAAATGTTACACTTCCTACTATAACTAAACAGGCTCATTACCAACACCTACACTAGAGCTACCAGATTGCCTGCAATAAATACACAAACACCCATGAAGCTTCATTTTGAATATAAAAATCAGCTTCCCACTGATATGTTCAGCACCCATTTACATTCTTCAAAAAAAAAAACTAAGCCGCACTTGAATTTATAAGTAATTTTTATTTATGAAATTTTTTTTTCCCTTCCCACACACCGTGTGAAGACAGACAATGGCAAKACATTAACAAAGTCAGTAGCAAACTGGTACTTTTCATGTTCCCATAAGTGCGAAAGAAATGTCAAAGGTAGTAATTTAATACTTTTTGGATTTCTGAAGGCAAAAGTGAAGTCATGAATGGCTATCACTAAGACTTCTATCATTTCTAGAAATGCATGGGGAAACTTAAAATTAAACAGGTACAGATTTAACATATTTTGACAGAAGTTCTGAATTCTACACACTGATTTAAGACCATTTGCACACTCTTTTTAGGCCCTTTTAGTACAATTTTGACTGCAAGTTTGTGTCMTTAAAAGGAGAACTAGACTACATAAGTAGATATTACCTTGAAGCAATGTTATTTTATATAAGGAGTATGTTAAGTCTCATCATGTTGAACCAAGAAGAAAATAATCAGGAGATATTTTTTGCTCTACCATTGAGTTAACCTTCAGATAAACTTTCTCCTCGTCTTACTCAGGGCTCTCCTACTTCTCCTTTGTATATGCCTACAAATTTCTCTTATTTCTGCTTATACAGGCATGTACCATGTAAGATTCTCTGTTTTGTGCTACGACAAGTGCACGTCAGTTTGGACATCTGCTGGCTTGAGCCTTATACTCTATAAAGGAACCTAATTGCTTCACATGGCTATCAACAAAGAGTGATTAAAGCTACAGACTTTAAGATTTAGGCCAACACTTGAAATGATAACATGCACATTAATAATGCACTTTCTATTCCACTAAGCAATGTGAAATGAAGAACCATCACTCTGTTACCATGTCCAGTTCCAGGCACCTCAGTACAAGACAGGCATGGGAATCCTACAGCAGGTCCAGCAGAGGGCTACAAAGACGATTAGGAGACTAGAGCATCTCTCACCTGAAAAGGCTGAAGGAGCTGGGCCTGTTCAACCTCAAGAARAGATGGCTGAGAGGGCAACTAAYCAGTGTCTGTGAGTGTCTGAAGGTGGGGTATCAAGAGCCACACTCTTCGCGATGGTGCCAGCAACAGGACAAATTGCAATGGGCACAAAGCTGATGCACAGGATGTTCCACATGAATATAAGGAAGAATTCCTTTATTGTGTAGCCTTTTGAACATGCACAAGTTGTTATAAAACCAAAAGATACTGCGGAATGACCCTTTTTGCCACCACCAAACACTTGTTCAGTGTTTGAATGAAAAGTGGCACATCATGAGTTCCACCAAATAGCAAACCTACTGAGACTCTTACCTCTGTCACAAATGCTTCCATCTGCACAAGGCATAAGGAGAAAAGAGATGCAAAAGGAGAGCAACAGGATAAAAGGGAAAATGCTGAAGGAAGATAACACTGGAGTACACTGCTTGTTGCAAAAATGGTGATGCAGCTGTTGAAGTAGGAGAAGAAAAATGAGGGTGATGTAGAATCAGCCATCAACTAGCAAGCAGAATGACAAAGATCTGATGGTGCAATTAAAAGAATATTTTTAAACCCCATGAAGTGTTGGGCTTCTCATAGTATCCAAGCTGTGTATATCCCAGCTCACAGCCAAGTGTCAAGAATTCCTTTCCAGAACTTTAGTGTGCAAAAGCTTGACAGAGAAAATATTTTCACAGTTTGAGAAAAAAGTATTTTGCATGCACTAAAATAAAAAAGTTAAAAATCACATGAGTTTCTTCTTGAGRGAAAATAAAACCATTCACCTTAAAAATCTAAAATGTGATAAAGCTACAAGTCATCAATGAAATATGTTGGAAAATGTTCAGCCACTTTCAGCATCTAACACAATAAAAGGCTGCTCAATTTTTAATAATTGGTGATACTGCTAGACTGAAGCACCAATACATGCAGAGACTGGATAACTTTATGGACAAACAGGGAGGCAGCTATTGAGTGTAAGCAATTTCTTGGATCAGGTAGCCGTAAGACTATTTTTGAGTGAAGATACCTGAAGTACACTTAAAAGTCTCTTMATCTTGTCAACTTCAAGAGAACACTGAAAAGTGTGGGCAGATAAGGTCTGAGGCTACCCAGCAAAGCCGGGGCAGAGAAACGGCAAACACTGTTCAGTGTTTAAGGCAGATGAGAAGCCTCTCCTAGGCTGGTGTTGGAAGCAGACGTGCAGGTAAGTGAAGCACGGYTCAGCAGGATTTTAAGGCAATACTAAGGGACAAGATAAGAAACCTGAGGCGCCGGCTGGCGCCGTAGTGCCTGGCATCCACTTGATGGCACTGTGAGCAGGCGACAGGGCTGGCAGGGCTGGCAGGGCTGGCAGGGAGGGGACAGCGCGGCTTTGTCCCGGAGCTGCACACGGGGACAGCCCAGAGCTGGGCTGCTCTCACATGGAGCACTGTCTGTCGCCAACCGCACCAGCACCACAAGGATGGATAACTTGATCTATATTTAATTAACACTTACTAAACATGCTGCCGTGCTAAAAATGAACAAAAAAATAGCAGAAACATGAAGCCATAGGAGTGTCACCACTCATCCGTGGGAGCCCCTACTCCAGCTATACGTGCTAACCTAAGTTTGTAGTATTATCACCACGGACCGAGGAGGAATGCAAGCCACTAGAGGGGGTGAGACCCTTTTCTGGCAGCACACGAGTGCGAGCCTCAAGCCCGGGAGTGCAGGACGATTTCCATCGCTTATCGCTGTGTCCTGAGCCTGGGGCTGCCCCAGCTTTGCACTGCCTCAGCCCTGTCCCTTCCTTCCCCCGCTTCCCCTCTCCCTCTTGCAAAAACCTGGCTTAAAGAGATAACAAGTTCTCTATCCCTACATGTGCTTCTGTAATAGAAGAATGTGCTACTTAACAATCAGCCTCATTCCCGGTTTTTGGGTTTTTGTTTTTTGGTTGCTGCAACAGTACCAATCACAAGACCACAGATTTGAGTATTAATTGTGGTCCCACTGCCAGAMTAACAGGAAAATTATAGCCATGCCATTAGGCATGGCAGCAGGTATTTGCAGCAGCAGCTGCTGCAGAGACTTCTGTCCTCCAAGAAAGGCAGAATCAAGTCACGAAATTAAAATACTGAGAGAAAAGGAAATGCAAAGTAATTCCATTAAAGAAAATAATCCATCACAGTTCTGCTGCTGTAACTCCGCCATTGTAAAAGATGCATCCAGACACACAGTGTTCTGGTTATTGTTCCTGATGCTCACTTTCATAGCTTTCACAATCATATTCATATAAAGTCTCACTGTCTGACTAACTTCACATCMGAAGTACAGTAACTATGCCAGAAACGCAGGTTCTGTTAAAAAATATTCATGAGATACTATTTTAACAGTTAGGTATTTCCTGCTTCAACATCACATTCTACTATAAGCATCTAACATTTAATCTTTTTMCGTAAGCAAAAATAGATCTCAGTATCTGACTTGACATATCTATTCTAATAAAAYCCACAAAACTGACAGCAGATGCAAAACAGAAGGCCATGCATATTCTAGTAAAATTAAATTAGAATCAATTCTTATTATTCATCTCTAGTTCAGTTTTCATTAAAAGAGGAAGTCTAAGTACCTGATGAAACAATAACTGAAGTATTTTGTTTTAATATTCAGGACATACTACTTAAGTATGACATCAGCGAGGAACATGATCACTGAGTAGAACTCRGTGGAATTTATTTTCATATTAATTTTATTGAATCCTCCTTAAACACAGAACACAGGCTTATCAAATAAGTTTCTCACCATTCCTACTCTGARAATGGAATTTAATTTTTAAATATTATTTTTTATAGAATATGTTAAAAGCTGTAATCGCTTGAAGGGGGAAAAAACCCAACCAACCAACAAGCCCGACCTCTTTATTCTTCCAGAARTTGCATTAATGCAACAACTTCAAACTAATAGCTGAACACATAAAATGCTCAAGCTCATTCCTATAGGCTTTTATGGTGGCTTTTCATATCTCACTAGAATGGCTTCTGCTTCCTATGTATGGTGATTTCCCAAAATGCACTTCAGAAAAATAAAATGCTTTCCATTTCTGTATGAACTGCTTAGTCTGGCAGCAACTTCTGAATCCATCACCCAATGGTCAGATATTCATGAAATCGTATAAAACCAGAGGTTATCTCTCCACTTATGAGACAAACTACAGTCTCTCCATTACATGTTTTCCCAAAACTTAAGTTAAATGCAGTACCTTGTTGTTTTAATTTGGTAGTGAGAACTTCTTGTAAGTCTGATGGTTTAACACTGTCTGCAGGCAGRCATAAGCTTTTGTAAGTCATCCACATCTTCACTGCTCTAACTTTACCAATTTCTGAAGTTCAGAATTATTTTGTATTGTTTAAGAGACTAGAGATCAGAATTTACCTTTGAAACAGCTATATTATAGAGGTGACATTTCAGCTGCTGTGCRTGTGTAGTGGGGTAGTAACAAACTTTGCCACCGAGTATAAAAATTTCTGGACATTCAGGATTAAAAGCTCTTGACTTTACACGTTGAGTTGAGGAAGGCACCCTGAAATCCGAGGCTAGAGCAGATTACCAGCCTTTGTGATTCAAGCACAGAAGCAAGCACCTAGGCCCCAACAGCCATATTTTCTACCTTGTGAAACAGAAAAAGAAAATTCAGATTTTTTATGGTAACATATCTTGGCGAGCTCCCTCCTTTCAAAGCCTCCCCTCCTCAGTAGGCAGCAGAAGCATATTCACAGCTGCTCTGCTCAGCAGGACTGCTCCAGCTCTGACCACAAGATGTGGCCCCAGTGTCCTACAGAATATGCCACTGACGCCTCACCTCATGGCAGCTCAGACATCCTCAGCTCTTGATCTCCACAAGTCCATCACTGCTTGGCACCCCACAACCCAGCCCTACACACTGGGCACCCTCCACTGCAGCTCATGGCATTCCCATTCACCTCCCTGTTCAAAACCATGCCACAACAGTGGAGAGCTATCACCAACGAATTTTCCTAGTAACCATGACACCAGTAATGCAAAATGTTAGTCTGTTTTTATGCAGCAAAAGCTTTTTCTTTAAAAAAAAAACCAAAAAACAACCAAACCACCAAAAACAAAATAGCAGGAAAGAGAAAAAATTAAGGCTTGTTTTTACCACTCTACAGCATGGACAGCAAGTTGCCAGCAAATTAATAATAAGGTTAAATTCATGTCAAATTTAGTCTAAAGACTGTAGCCTTAATAGCTGCCAGTATAAATATTGTTTCACTAAAAATGTATGTGGATAATTATTCTAAGTAATAAAGTTTCCCACAGACCAAATGGATAATTAAGGGTCCTACTCACAGCTGTCATGAAGCATTCTTCCTGGTCTGCCTCTATCATTATGCTGTTCACAGGAAACATTTTTCTAAATATGGTTTGATAAACCTGTTAAGGGTTACCTGAAGTGCACTACATAATTTCCTGTCTGGAATTTCTGAYCACCATTCAGCATTATGAACAATGTGGCTCCATTTTCTTACAGCTCCAACAACATTTCATCTATAAAAATCATCACAATATTGTTTTAACCCTAGTTTAGTGCTTCACAGTTATGCAAGAGATGCAAAATTATAATCATTACTTGGTTAACTACTTTAGTTTTCAAAATTTCAGTCAGTTTGGGTCTAGAACATGTAATCTGGCTGCAGAGTAACTGTTAATCTTGTTGACTAATTTTTGCTGGTAACCCAAAATATTTTTGATGTTTTTCTGTAGGTTTGTTTTTTGGTTTGTTTTTTTTCTTTTTTTTTCAATTAAAATGCACAGCAATTCAGAGAGATCAGGTATTTTTCATAAGGACAGAAACAGATTTTGCTAGAATTAACAATCAGCAAAATGAAYTAGCTAGTTAAGTGATGAGCAAAACTTTTTTTTCATGGCAATGCAGTGACATCAAGATGACAACAGAAGCAATCAAGACATGCCCAGGCTTTCAAAAAAGGTTTTGGGCATGACTAAGAGGTATCTTTGAAACACTAAGAAAGGTGCAGTTGTTGGTTTTTCAGACTTGAGGGTACGAAAAAATTGGTACAAATGTCTTCTCCAGACATGGAAATTACCAAGTGTCAGAGCAGCACAGAGGCACTGACCAGAGGCTCTGAGGAGCAGGCACCCATCCTGCCAAAGCAGACAGAGATGGCAGAAAATCTGCTGTACCAGGTGGGAACTGCTGAAGATTTTTAGGGCAAAGCAACTGGGATGAAAATGAATAGAGAATGCCTTTTCACTGTGTCCACTAAAAGAAAAACAAAGAATAACATGAAATTAATTAAAGCCACACAGCGGTTCTTCTCACAATGGGCAGGTTGTTGTGAAAGTTATAAGCTTGTCTTGCTTCAAGAAATGCCTGAATAAACTCCTAAGCAGAAAATCCCTGGGGTGGTATTAAATACACAGATACCATGTCTGGCCTGAGCAGCAAATAACAGTACGCTGGTGGGCTACATGAGAGAAATACCATCCCGTGCTTGCCTCATTCCAGACATTTGCCTGAAGCAGCTGGCAGAGAAAAGTCCTCTGAAAGACAAGAAGAGTTTTATTTGTTTGTGCCCACAGATTTAAACAGCCAATTCCCAGATTTAGGGGAAACACATTCCTGTGTACTCCTAACAGGCATTACAGCTCTATTGCTGCTTACACACTCCAGCTGCTGGGATGTAGACAGGAATTTCTCAGATGGACAGTTGCAAAGATAGCATGGAGGAGAGCTGAATTCCTTCTAATGTACAATCAGTAGTTTGCCAGTTGAAGACCAGCTACACTTCTGCCAGCCTGCTGTCTTTGGTCAGCAAAATTTTCATGGAGATGAGAAACTCTATAGGTAAAGCTGAAACAGAGATGAGAAATACTATATGCAAAGCTGGGACTATTAAACAAACTGCTGGAACTGATTTTTGCGAAATTGTTTTGGTGTTTTCTAACCAGATCTGTTCAAATAAGAGATGGTACCTGCAAAGAAAGCAGTCAACAAGGCTTCAAAAGCTCAGGATGAGTCAAAAAGAAAGAAAATTATTTCCTAATTATAAAGTAAGAATACTTAAAATTCAAAATTTGATAGCACATATGGAACCACCTAGTGCCATTTTTAGAGGTATGTATCAGAAAAGAGATTTGCTCAAGGGGATACTGTGAATCAGTGCTAGAACAACAATACTGTTTTAATTACAGTTTCTTATTAAGYCTGTATGAACATGCTGAAGGTCAGAGGTTGACTTAATTTTTAGCAAAATTATTTGCAGAGAAGTTTTCAATATCTCATCATGTAACCTATAGCTACAGATAGGTTCTGCATCACTATTCCTGGGGGAAATACAGGAATTGGCAGGAATACAGGATGGCAGGAACTGTATGAACATTTCATTCTGCTTCAGGATAGATAAGCAATTCACAGGAGATGCAAAATGTTATTTTCTAAAAGCATATCAAGCCTTGAAGTTATGAAGAACAACTAGGGGGGACTGAATACACTGACAGAAATTCAGAAAACACTTCACTAGGGACCAAGTCCTCCCATCCAGCCCACAGGGCACATCTCCAGTAATTGTCAGAAATAAAGGCTTCACCAGCTGTTGACCACAAAGGCTTCCTTTTACATGCTTCTGTAACAGGGYCCCAGTGCAGATATCACTTCAAGCAAACAAGATTTTTCTAATAAGCCATCTGATCAAAATGATTTACTTAGTTTAAGGGAGTTTTGCCAAGAAAATAAAGACAGCTGAAAGTAAAAAGTTTATTCCTTAGGCAATGTAAGAACGGGGTTTTCTCCAGGAAAAAACAACCCCAAAATAACAAACAACAAAAACTAGCTTGTCTAGTCAATTCCTTATATAGACAGTACCAAAGATTTATACTGTACCACAAATTTATAGCATAGCTTTCAAGACCAGCAGTCTTTCTTTCTGATGAGAGATGTATYAAACAAAATTCAAATCCTCCTGAGCCTTTGTATTATTGTTGTTTTGGCATTCAAAGCATATTTAAATGAAAAATATATAAATACATTATTAATAAAAAAGAGTAATATTAACATCACTCTTTCTAGTTACTAAGGTATCTTAGAATTACCATCAGAACCACAGAGCTCTTAGCTTTTAGATTTCCTGTTGAAAATTTTATTCTGYTTCTCACTGAATAATGTAGTATGGCCGCACAAAGGCTTCCATGATGGTGCCATTTGGTTGCATTATCAGTCTTCCTGAGTTGTTCTTGTGTTTGACCAGTAGAGATCTGGGCTCCCTTCTCCTGCTGCAATGCCTGCTAAATATGAATGAGAGTGGAACACAGAGCACAAGCTCCAGGCTATTTCTGTGCTTCAGAATTTGCAGAAARATCCAGTGTTTCTCTTTATTTTACACCAAGGTACTCCTGAATGCTTCGTATTTCACATCCATTTATCCTCRTAAGTCCCCTGGAATTTTTTTCAAACAAGGATATAAATAATAAAAATAATTTTTGATAATGTGACTGAAATAAGCATGAAGGAAAGCAGCACAGTCTACTGTGAACCTGTCTCCTCCAGTGTAAGCAACAAGTGCCAAAACTTGTTCTTAACCAATCTCTTTACAGTGAGCTGACATGGATGAATTTAAACTTCATAAACAGATTTGAGTGTCTGCATTAACTAAATGTTCCTATGTCAGAAATGAACAGAAGTTTGATTTTAAACAATCATGAAGTCAGCAGAGAYTCGTTTAATTTAGTGAGCTCTGAGTCAAATACTACGAACATTAGCCAAATGACAGTCTAGGTTCACAGAAAAGAGCTCTTATTTATTCAGGTCTCTCCGTATTAATTAAGAAGATACAAGCACAGGCAATATGGGAAGAACCAATAGGTTCAGATTCCTGCTGGCAATTGCAGGAAGAATCCAGGTATCTTGTATAATGGTGAGAGCAAGGAAGGGGAGAACAAAACTTCAGTCCCCACAAAAAAAMMAAAAMAAAAAMCMAAAAAAMMCCCATGACAATTTGTCTTCAACAGTTCTATAGAGGAAACCCTTCCTGATACCAAATCTGACAATTTGTTTATTTGTATTATGATAGGCCCTAGAGGCATCAAACRAGTATCAAGAATTTAGTGTAATATTTATCATAAACACACAGCAACAAAGTAGCCCCTAACTCTAGGAAAATACATATTTTTCTTTGAAGAAATATTCACTGAAATATCACTGTAACATCTTAGGGCACGTTTCCATACCTCAGAGATAAAGATGTCTAATTCAAATATTAACTGCCAGTCTTAAAACAGAGGTATTGGTACAGGGAGGTTTTTGTTAAGTTTCAAGTACACTTTGGGTTCTGTAATTAAGAAGAAACCTAGACTTCCAGCTTAACTTGAAAGCATGACAAAATGTATACAAGACTGAAAGAAGTCCATGCAAATATCTGTCATGGCAGTCATTTTGTGCTGTTGGTTACAAACCAGTGGTGTTAAGATGCCTGGATAAAGCACATATCCTAGTGGCAAATTGCTTTAARCTCCCCCAGCAAGACAGTTCAGTTACTATGATTTATTTTAATTTAGATTTGTGCAGCAAGTACTTTTTGAGAAGTATACCTAATAGACCATTAGAGTTTTCCCAGATAGCGGWAGTGCTTCAGCACATTCATCCTTCAAATATCTTTATTATTTTTGGCCTTCTTTCAGCAAATATGTCTCTTGCCCTGGAAGGTAAGTGACATATAGACCACATGACACCTTTGAGGATTGCACCATTTTTAAATAATAGCTTTTGGCATCTCACTGAGAACCAAGGTCGATGTAAGCAGGATGTTATCACATACTGCAATATATGAAACACAAAAATTCTTTATCTAATTTGTTTCTCATGTTCCTTTGTAGTGGATCCATCAATAACTTTCAGATTACTTTATTTTTTTGTAAATTCCACACATTCAAAGAGCTGGAGTTAACCATTTTCACAACAGCTAGAGATGCTTGCCTGTTCTGGATCACTTCCTTTCCTAGAAGTTTTATTTACAGTTGATTATTTCCCTAAGATAAAGAAATGGTCCCTACTGACTTTGAAGATGCTCTCTAAGCTCAGCATGACTCTAAGCTCATAATGCAAAAACTCAGAAAATCAATCAGTAGSTATAGCAAAATCCCTGGAAATCATTTATCACTATKGTAGACCTGGTATAGGATATATTTWAGCTTTGACTAATAYGGACTGAGAAGAGCATGTCAAATTGGAAAATTTAGAATCACAAGGCTGCTATTAGGAATGTAAGAAATACAGATGGAGCATGAGAACACTTACCTTCAAGCCCCCACAAACCAAACACACATCAGATAAATCCTGCAATCTATAGACATATATACTTCTTAATAAAATTATCGCCAGAGCACAGACAACCAAATCCAGTTCTTACTTCCCCCTCCCAGATCTCACTGCATTCAAACYAGTGGTTTTCAGCAAAACCAGCAGGGTTTGATTCGAGATGGCAGCCCTGGGTACTTTCCCCGCGGTCAATTCACCTCTTTCAGATGAGGAGGATGTCAGAGGCACAGAGAACCAGGATGCCAATTTTAGTGACCATGGAGCTGCTGTTGCTGTTCATTAAGCCTCCCTGATGGAGGATTAGATTTGTTTTGGCACTGCGTCTCGAAGACTCTGAAGGGCAGACAAAAATCTAAACCACAGACTGTCAAACTCTTGTTAGGCTTTTCTCACCAGTCCTGGAACAAGAATGACTCACCAGCAAACAGCACACACACTTAAGTGAATCTTCAGCACAGAACAGGGAATGCATGAAGGGAGCATAATTCTTTCCAAGGGTTTGGGGGTTTTAAATTTCTGCTCTATGTCTGCAAATGAACTGCTCTCTTCATTTGCAAAATACATGTAGAAGTGTATCACCTGCTATTTTCCTAAAAAGTTACCAATTACACATACTTTAATAGCGATGGCTATAAATAAGGAATTCTACTATTGTTTGTACCCAACTGAAAAATCTCCGAAAGCAGTCTGTTCGACTGAGCCACTAATATTGGRGTGACAAAACACATTGTGACACCAAACACCTTTCTCTCATGCCTGTGGCTATCTAATTCTGCACTTAAACAATGAATTGGCTGAAACATCCCTAACACCAAAAGGAGAAAGGAAATTTGGCAGTGGGAAACAATAATTAAATGTGGAAAATTCACTCCTATTTGTCACTAGTGCTGTGCTTTTAACACTGCAGTCAGACATGTAAAATAAAGCCCTGTGAATTTGCTGTGAAAAACAAAAGCAGAAGAACCTTGGAAAATAATGCTCCCTTTTTGATACTGCAAAGCATAAACTTGGTTACAGCTTGAGAGCATTAAAAACTCCTAAAATCTTAAATATTTTATTTGCTATTAACTTCCTGAAAATAACTGAGTACATAAAAATGATGCTAGCATCTACTTAATTATAATTGAAAACATAAGTCTTTGTTTCCTATTGACTCAAGACAGCAGTGCTGCCAAGAGACATTTCATTAGACAATATAGTCTAATGTCGTTTTGTGAAAAAAACCTCCAACAGATTCTTTTAATTGCTTTGCACAATACTAAGAGAGGAAAGACACTTACAAACAAGAGCCAGACTCAATGATAGTGACATTTCTCTGAGAGGGTTTCGGGGGCAGGAAGAAGACCAGTAATTTACATTTTCATTTTCTAGCCATTCTGAAGCCACTGATTGTCAGAAAATGTAACATCAACATAAAGCTGCATATAGGTCTTCTGCCAGCTACTCATTAGGCTTCTCTGCACAAGCATCTCAATACCCAGGCTAGCCCAGCTTTCTTTTCTTATTCTGAAGAGGGCCTCTCAGTTTTTACCTGCCTCCTTTCCTCACAACCATCTATTGATATTAGATTAAAAAAACCCTGTTTGCTAATCCTGCAAGACAGCTCTCCTGAAAGTATGTGTTCTCTTGCTTCCCAGAGGTATATCATGCTTTCTAGATTACCAAGTGAGTGAAAAAAACTTAAAAGCACAGGTTTTGAAATAACAGCACATGGACTGCCAGGCCTCATTAAATCCAAGATCTGTTACAGGGCAAAATGATGGTTTATGTTCTCATTTACGTTTCCATAAAATCTACATGTCACAACCCATTTCATATATTCCTGAAGAGTTCTGACATACAGGCTTTTAACTATAGCCTATAGTGAGATAAATTAATAGAAAAAAATAAAGATGACAAAGTATGGGCAATATGCTGATTTTTAGATAATACTCGGTAATCACTGAATGAAAGCAAATGCCACAGTAKCAGTACCAGCATCAAATATTCATATATTAGACTATTTATGTAATACACAATTTGCATGTACACAGCTGTTTTGCTAGTTGAATGTRTGATAATCAAATGTAGAATACACCATAAAGGCTCCATTTTAAACAAAATTCCCTTTACAAGGACAATGCTAATAAAAAGAAGTAGAGAAAACCCCTCTTCAGGGATGGTTTAATTTGCATTTAGTTACTCATTGAGGCTTTCATTGCTAATAAATCAATATTCAACATCCAAGATTCTCAAGAATCAAAASTAATTCAGAAGAAGCCTATAGTTACACAAGTTTAGTTAGCTTCTAAAGAAGGAATTTAAGTAGCACTGGATAACTTCAGACACAGTTCCATCTGAAAATTGAGAGTTATTTTTAAAGTTAGTTAATTCARACTAAACCACTATGCCAAATTAGTTACACAAACACCTTGCAGAAATAAAAATCAAGAGTTAATTATTTTTATGGGGGGRAAAAAATGTGTATAACATTAACTGCCATTGAATCAATATAAAGAGCTTCTTGGAGGACAAGTCTACCTCTAACTACACTTCCACCAAAAAAGATTCAATGCTATTTTAATACACAGAAGAGTARTAGTTCCCTATTATGTGCCTAAAGCAGATTCCATTTCTCTTTTCCTGGGCAGAGAGTTGCAGTTCTGTTCCTCCCCAGGTTGCTGCCCTCTACCATTCTCTTCCCCWGTCATGTTTTGGCTTCATGCACATTTTCCCTTCAAGGTCAGCTGAATACATTTGCCTTCAACAGCAATATTTCATATTTTCTCCACTCTCTTTAATTTAAGTTCCTTCTCAGCAGATACTTCTACTTTCCTGCCTTTTAAGCTCACTTTACTCTCCAAATTCCACCTAACATACAAATACCYGGTGTTCTTTCCCATCCTCTTTGTCCTTTCATGGCTATTGGAAAGTTTCAAATATTTTAGAATATCAGAGTTGCATGTGCATAATTTCCTCCAAAATTAAACTTCTTTTGCATGTACTACAGGCATTTATCCCACAGAAAGTTCTAAGAGAAGATCTTGATTTTTAGAGCCAGCAAGCTTAGGAGTGTCTATGTGATAGTTTCTCCCCAAAATAAAATAAAAAAAAATTTAAAAGTCTTCCTACTAAGGAAGTCTACTACATTAAAAGGTCTGCATAAGATTAAATTGAAGCCAGAAGAACTCATGCATTTACAGAACAAATATACATTTTCTATTGCAAACAACAAAAATGTACACTGTGTTATGCACTTCTAAAAAAATTAACACAGTTGATGAGCTATTTATTGATTAAGTCTCTTTACACAAGTCTACTGAATTAGAGRAAAAAATTAGAAAGCATGCAAAAGTAAAGGTAATCTTACTTTTTCGTCATCATCAGAAAAAGGGGCACCTCCTGGGGTCTTATTTATTGCTTGGGCAACACCAATAATCTCTCCATCACTGTTTCTTATGGGCATGCACAAGAGTGACTTTGTCTTGTATCCAGTCAGTTTGTCAATCTCATCATTAAAACGYCGATCCTTCAAAAGAAAATAAAGAAACATTAACATACATTTCATATACCTAAGCTTTCTTCAGACAGCAAAGTACTTTTCTCAATGTCTGATATGGTATTTTTCAGTAGCATTAGGCTGTCTCTTCTCTGTTATTACCCTGTTCTTTATTAGCTGTTTTTCCTTGCTTTTCCCAGGGGATCAGTACAAGGTTTACYATTACATAATTGCATTCACTGCAGCCCCACATTTACACCTCAGTTCAGACTGATACCTGGCATTAGTAGTGTGATCATTCCCACACACTTCTGCCAGCTCCTGCTGCCACTTCACACCYATATTCTGGACATGCTCACAATTGCTCTGCCCAAGTAAATGGAGACTGGTTTTGGCCCCATTTCTGTCTGTTCAAGACCAGTTATGTGGACTGGWATTCCAAAGTGGTAAAAACACATTTGCAAAGAAATACCAGAAAWACCTCAGCTCTTTCTGAAGGCTAAGTACAGGAATATCCAAGTTCAGAAAGAGCACTRTGCAGCAATCCATTCTCTGGAACAGTAAAACCCAAACTGCAGATCATAAAGTAACTCAAAGGAGGCTGAAAAGTTAAGAGGTAGTGCTGACATCACTTTTGTTCATCTTGGCAGAGCATAGTCTTCAACAGCTCTTCTATCAGCCAGAAAAGAAATGAACTGCTTTTCACTGGCAGCAGCTCTGTTCTCCAGGGTGAAGTCAGCAGCTGTGTTGTGACAACAGTTCAGCCAGTTCAGACTCTCCTAACACGAGCGAACTAAGCTGTTGTACAAAATCAGGCACAACTTTTGAAAACAAGAAGTTTAAACAATATTGGCTGTGAAATAAGGTCCTCATTTGTCTCAAGTCACAAAAACAATCCACACAGTTCTTAATTTGATTGTGATGAGGAATTAATTAAATTTTAACTGATACTAAAAATATAACCTTATCAAAACTACTACATTTCATGTGAGCATAATTAGCATGATTTAGGACAAAATAAAAAATAATCCTAACCCAAGTTAGCTAAGAATCAAATATTATAATGGTGGATGAAACCTGCTTCATAATATTTCCAGAATTTAAGTCTTCCTCTTTGTTCAAWATCTAAAGAAAAGTGTTTAATCTAGTGAAATGCACCGAATGCCTCAGCCAAAGCTGCCAGTTAAAAGAGAAAGCCATTTCTGATTTTATGATTTGAAAACACTTTTCAAATCTTTTCATCACACAGAAGAGAACACAACAAAAAAGGTTCAATTAACAGGCCTGGCCTATTCTATTTTACCATTTATTGCACCACTTTTTGTATTTGCTTTGTTTTTCTCTTTAGAAAGGACTCTACTTAAAAAAAAAAAAAAAGCACACAGATGTGCATCAAAATTTCCTGGAATATACGGTATTTAAATTGCTGATCAAATTTCTAAGTTGTATCAAAAATAGTAATACAACTAATATGACAGCACTGTTAATACCTGAGTATTACTGTAGTACCAAAGTGCATGGGATAGACAAGTTTGAGTGAATTTACAGACAGCCATCCTCCAAGAGCCTTTCCAAAAATAAAGAAATTGCAGTTGGAAGATTTCATAACTCGTTTCACTTTCTTAATCATGCTTACTTAAGTGCAATACACAAGCTTTCATRGAAAGCAAAAACAGCAAGAAAGCAAAAAGAGCAATCTAAAAGACAGCAAGTTCTCTAGATTCAAAGTGTAACATACAAAAAGCTAAATACAAATAAAAAAAATTAAGGCATGCAGTCTGTTCTAGGTACACTTTTCTAAAATCACATATGGTGCAAATTACATTGTGCATAAACAGGAAATAAAAAACCAAGCAATAAACCACTAAGGGAGATATGGGGAAACATTGGACAGAAGAAACTCACACAGAAAAAGCAAGCAATACAGCAATCTCTGAAGGGACTCCTATGCAAGGACTACTGCAGCTATTCCTGTCATCTCCCCCAAAATCCATAAATCCCCAGAGACAAAAGCAGCAGGAGAACAAACCAGTACCAGCCAGCAGCAGTACAAACCTAATTCTCCCAACTAAATAWGCACAGTCCAGTTATATTGTGACTATTTATATAGGGAGAGCAATATTTCTGATAAAATTACTAAAACAAGACAGGACTCATGAAACAGCTCAGCCAGCTCTTATTTCCTTATTCCCAAAACAATTCTTATAAAAGGAGAGAACACTGATCCTCAAAAGTTTTTAAGTTTCAGATTTAAAACTAAGACCATATATAGTTTGAATTTATAAAGTAGCTTACTTTGAAACAACAAAAAAAGGTTTGATTTGCACCATTGCAATACTGAAGTTTTTCGGTGGTTCCCCCCCCCCCCCCCATATGTCAGGAGTTTGGGGCTTTGTCTAGTTTGATTGGTGGGAGTGTCTCATATGATTTATACCTTTTCCTGACCACTGTTTCATTTATTAGTTTGACAATGGACATTAGTAACACTGTGTGTTTGTCTAATTATGACTTGCACAAAATTAATGTGAAAAAAATGGTATAATAGTCTTAAACATGAGTAAATGACTTTATGAGCACTAGCACGTCTGCAAACATGAGTGCCTAGCTAATAAGCATAATTACAGTTCATGCTTCATAGTCTGAACTGATCAGCAGCAGGGGTCAGAAGATATTCCTCTGTAGGACATTACCAGATMCATCACATAAGGTTTTTGTTTTCTTCCTTCAGAAAAAAAAACCTCCATTTAGATCACCCATAGCACAACAGTGAGTCACGTTGTGGTCAAGCAGATGCTGTGCACYTCTAGTCTGCTTKTATCAGCATTAAAGRAACTGTTTACCAAAGAAMMTATTTTMCCTCTSTCTCATTTYCAATATTTAGAGATGACACCTGGTWACTCCATCACAGTGGTTCTCTCTCCTCTCCTCTACCAGATCTGACTGATGCCCCACTTGGCACCATCCACAACCACAYCCATGTTCCCATCTTGTTCCAACATTTCTTTGGTGCTGACCTCCTAAATATTCATGATTCTTTATACAAGATATATACACAYAGGTGGCCTAAAAAAGCTAATACTCCTCTGAACAAGGAAATCAATACTCGTGAGTGTTTCAAGAAAAATGTGTGTGGGTTTAAACCCAGCACCTGCTGGAGATTACTCAGGTGGGCAACACAGTTTCAAGTGCTACAGCAGCAGTATAATGGCATTCTTAAACAAGAAATTAAAAATATGTTATTGGGACAAAGCAGTAGTGTTTGTTATTAACAAAGAAGCACTCATTTTTGAGTGTGCACTGTAGAGACATRAAGCTCAGACTGCACAGAGTTGTCATTGCCCTGTTAACACATAACTCTGCTGAGCCATTAGTTTAAGTCATTAATTTTTAGTTTGTCAATATGGTTATTTTAGAAAAGTGAAACAAATCAAGTTGCATAATGATGCATGTATACTTCTTAAATTTGTTATTCTATAGAAAARCTATGCAGTAGCATACAACTGTAAATAACCAAAATGAAATATCCATTTGTTTTGGAAAATTGAAAGCCAACCAAGCAGAACACCAAAATAATTTATGACACAAAACTACAGCTTGTGCTTGTAACAGACTTCAGCTACAATCTGAAGAACCAAATCCTGCAGGGTTTTTTTCCTAGTCACTGACCTGCTCTCATCAAATATATATCCTACCTTCTTATGAGGAACTATAGGCTACAGAGTGTCACCAATTTCACATCTGTTCTACAAAGATGTTCTAGAATGTCTCAGGTAAAAAAAAACAAAAAACAAAAAAAACCAAAAAAAACCAACCCTGAAAACATCTGTACTCTTCAGACATATGGATTGGCTGAGCAATAAGCTAGTTAATATCTATCAGCTTACCAAAAAGAAAACCACCCCAGCTCTCCAAAAAGCTTTTTTTTCCTGCCAAAGTCTGCAGGGTCAGCAGGCAGGGACCTGCTGGAGGAGGGAAAGCTGGGGATACCACCAATCTTTTGGAAAGGCCAAAGGCACCCACRACTGAGTACCYGCTYTATAKGGCAACTAAGAAAAGGAGACACATMTATATAYWTWTTTTTTWAAGTAGAGAAACATCACAAAATTACTAACTTCTTCATGAAGTCCTTCATGCTTGAGTTTGCCTGGGAGTGACCCATCACACCAGCACCAACAAAACASGCCATCTCCTTCAGCACTGATTTTAAGTCATGTATAATGTACAGCAAAAAGATGGTTTTTGACTTTTTTTCTGTATTACACGAAAATTTTAAAGACTGCTGCATATTCTGCTTGCCAGGTCCCACGATCTTTGCTCCCTAAAGAGCAATCTCTCCTTGTTGAGAATCAACCCTGCAATAACAGAGCTGTTGTCGGTGCCACGGGGCAATGCTGCCCTGTAGGACAGTGGTAAGTGCTTTCCACGGGCAGAACTGAACCTCCCAGGACTTCAGTGCTTTAACTGCTCTTTGAAACTGAGCCCTGCTGTTCATAGTGACGGTGACAAACAGCCACCCTGTGCCAGCAAACGTGGCTGGTGCCTCTTCTGGAACACCCGCAGCCAGTGCCCCTGGGCCCTTGGAGGCTCAAAGGGCTGCACCCCAAGCATCAACTCTGTCATGCTGTCCTGGCACAGAGGAGACGCTCAACTCTCAGACCTCACCAGAAGGGCATGAAAAAGACAAAATCCATGCTGTGCCYAGGTATTCAAGAACGTTTAAACTTGCTGTAAACCGTACTGTGTGAATTAACTGTTCCACTTGGCCGAAGCCTGAAAGACGTAACAGGAGAGTCCCTACAAAGACAGCTCGATTTGTTTCTTACTTTCCTTGCTTTCAGTTGCAGTGATGTGGTTGCATTTTCTTTTTGAAGACTTGAGTTGTGTTGAAAAATAACTCAGGTCATATTTTATGGCACTTTCTCTAACTTACAATACTCATGTCTATTTCTATTTAATATTTCTCCTATCGCTGCTACATGCTTTATTAGAACATCCATCTGGTATGCCACTTTTGTCTTTTAAAGCAACTTTTTAAATTCCATATTTAACATAAGATGTGCAGAAGATGACACTGGAAAATGTCAGAACACATTTTTCACTGCTTTCTGATATATGCTTATTATTTTAGAGGGTAATATTTTTTTCCACTAGTTAGAAGGATTTGGGATGCTATTAAATAGTTTCCTAATTTTTGCACAGCTAAAGGTATAACATTAACCAAACATTATTTGTGGTTTAAAATGTTTATTATTTAAATACTGGTGATGGAACAAAATTGAATCAGTAATTTCAGTTAAACATCATGGTTGTCCTGTGGGAAGAAAGAGTGGCATGAAGAAATCCATAGCTTTAAACGGGAAAAACCCTTAAATTTTTAAACAGCTTCTAAGAACTAGAGATAATGGTCTCTGTCTGTGTACTTACAATATGCTTATTAATCTTTATATATGATAACAGAAGCTACATCTATTCTCTGTTGAAAGAAGCCTCAATGGACATTTAGGCCCCAAATTTTCTTGCCAGTATGACCTGATTCTTCCAACATGTGTGCTCAAGAT
Source organism: Malurus melanocephalus (assembly GCF_030028575.1). NCBI lineage: Eukaryota > Metazoa > Chordata > Aves > Passeriformes > Maluridae > Malurus > Malurus melanocephalus. The sequence goes on from NW_026623262.1 coordinate 2,171,311, forward strand.
ATAGTGCATTATTCCCACGTGAAAAAGGAGTCAGAAATGCTTCCCAAAATTAACATATGGGAACATCYAAGGCCTTATTGTAGAATTTAAAGTGACTGAAAGCTGTATTTATAATTCAACTGGATTAATTTCTGGAGAAAGCATTTTAGACTGGCTCCAAAATGAAAATGCAAAGAAAGTATCCAACTGTTTTCTTTTTCTCAAAATCTCTATACTGCTAACTCTTGCAATATCTCATCATCATGCGTGTTTCAAACKGTTAAAATTATAAACTTACTTTCATCAAATGACTTTGCAATGTAATCARTAAAGCTTTTAATGCCATGAATTAAATTGTGCAACTTCTAAACCAGTCCTAGAACATTCATCTAAACCTTTCTATAAATTATTTGKTAAATTCTCTACTGCTGTGAGCCTCCAAGAAATTTGTTCAAAGCTGAACTTCATCAATTAAATTACTGTGAGATCATATATAGTCACTAGTATAGTATATACACTTAATAGTATTGTATTAAGAGTGATTATTATACAGTCCYCAATAATTAATATCAATTCCAAACCTTGTATCTATGTGTGGTCATTAAATTAAGAAAGATTGTTCACATGAGCAGATTTTTAAAGTTACACTCAACAACTATAACAATCACCTGGATTGTGAAAAGCCCCATCCTATTATTGATTTGTTTGGCATGYTTTCTCTTTAGAAAAAGGAATGTGTAATTTCTAACTACAGAGTCTCAGCTACAGACATAACTAGTAATTTACAAACACTTCCTAAATCAGTCAGTCTGTGTATGGGCACAGGGTACTGCCTGCATGGAGCACACTGCAAGATATGACAGCTTTTAAATGTAATGCTGACTGCACTGAAGTACCATTAATGTCAGTCAACCCTGTACTCAGTGCTAGAATTCCAGCCARTATTTGATCAGGCTTGGAAAAAATAGAGATAGTTGGATGATAATACATTTCCTAATATTGTAAATTCACTAATTGATGATAMGGAAGTAAGTTCACCTCTTTCTAAACAAGTTTGTTAATTTAAAAAACAAGCAAAAGAAGTTTAAATTAATGTAGAAGTTCCTCTGACCTTGTGTAAGGCCTTTTCTTGCSGAACAGGTATCATCAATGTAGAAACCCTCTTCAATAGACAAAATAATGGCACTCCTGCTGTCCCCCCTTTTCCTTCAGCTCCACCTGACAGAGTTTCCTGGTGGTGCTGTTTTTTCACCTGACAGTTGATTAAACACTTTCATCATCACTAGCAGAAAAGAATATATCAAGTTTATTAATTTTTAAAGTGCTTCATTGTGAGCACTACAATGATCTGAAAAGGAACAGCTGTCACTTCTTCATGCCCATGTACCTGGGCTTCCATARAGCCCTTTATGCCATTAAATTAGAAATGTCTCTTTTTAATGGTGCACAATGGATATAYATCCTTGCCAAGTAAGAGAAGATAAACTGCACTAACTCAGAAATGTAACTGAAAGCAGGGCCCTGTTTTATTATCACACAAAACTTCCATTACAGTTGGAAAGTCTTACGTTTCATTTGCACTAAAATCAATCGAATTAGCTCCAGTGAAAGTAGGGAAGTTGCAATTGATGTAATTACATGATGGACTTGGATTAGAACTTGCCCATCTACTGCAAGTAATGTACATAGGGCTTAAATATATAATGAATTGTATTATTTATAATCTTGAAATTGATTTTGAATAAGAGCCAGACAAAAGTATAACAAAAATAACACCAGGAATTGCAACTGGATGTTTTTCACTCTTCTCTSTGGATGAAACAGAAAATACACTGTTCAAAGAAGCTGGACTTTTTCATAGGGAAGTGAACACAAAGTGAACAAACACTGAAGAAAAAATAATACAATATATGTCCCTAGGACTAGCAAACACTGCTCTTTCAGTGGCATTCTCACATTCAAAAAAAAAATGTGGCTGGCGGTATCCAGAGTTAGGAGGGATCAAGTTCTTTCCTAGCCAAACTCAGATAYTCTATCTGTTTAGCGAGTTGAGACTATTCAGAACACACTGCTTCACCTACAACAGCAGATGTTCTGGGAATTGCATAGTTTTAGAAGTAAAAGTAACAAAATCAGATTACAAGGAAAAATGTATAATGCAGAAAGGGGGAAAAATAAAGGAAAAAAGCCAGTTGAATTTTTTTTTTTTCGAAGGTGATCCAAAAGTCATTTTAGTCTGAGCATTTTTACTATTCCCTTTGAAATCTGTGGGTTGGSAACCTCTGTCAGTCTGGATCTGTGAGGTTCCTAGTATTTTTCAAATACTGCTTGACAAATAAATAAATAGATAAATAAATATTCAGCCCCAAATACATATACCCTGGTTCTTCTGTACTTAAAAACCAGAACGAACCAAGCCTTATTTTTAAGTTTCTCTTTTGTAGCTTGCTGTAAACTATTAGCAGATTTTTAGTGTTTATTATTTTTGCGGTTACTGTAGAGTAAAATTAGACACTGAGCAATGACTTCTACTAAAACTCCTAAAGACATACATCTCCCACCTTTCCTAAGCTTTCCAAGRTCCTGAGATAACGTGTCACTTTATGGTTCTTCCATTTTCTCAAGAACCTCCAACTGCTAATACTATCTTACACAAATAAACATTAGAAACTGACACACAGACACACACCCCGCGAGAGAGGTGAATTTAAAGCCRGGAAACTGAAGGGTCTGCTCTGCACTGACACCCTCGGGCATTGACAGCCTCGTCTGTCCTTGCTGAAGCCAAGGGTCAAGACATTTCTGCCTTGAAGCCAGAACTACATTTTCACAATTCACACTGAAGCCTCTAAAGAAATAGAAGGTGGGGCAAGTCTTCGCTGGAGAATAACAGGACTGGTTATATCATTCCTAGTGATTTGAAAACACCATGTGGGCTGAGTGGGCTTATGCTCTGAGTGAAAATAATGAGAAAGTAATGAGATTTTTTTCGGCAGTGGACAGCCAGGGAACATWGAGACAGAGATATAAGAACAGTATCACTGGGACTGTCACGAGCATTTTTTTAAAAACTTTTCTTCAGTCGGTTTCAAAACATGCTTTGGAAACACATGAAGCCGCCTATCGTTCCTGCGAAAKCCAGAGCACTTTTGATTTTGGGGCCCTTTTAGCCCCCAAGCGGGGCTCCCCTGCGGCTCTCCCCGCAGTCCCCTCGGTACCCCGTGCACACCCGCGGCATTCCCGGCCAGGACCCGCCGGGGGAGGCTGGCGGCGGGGAGCGACCCACGGGGGCGGCAGGACCAGGCGACGGGACACTTGTGGTCCGCACCTCCGCGGGCCGGGGGAGCCTGCCCGGCTCCTACCTGGTAGGCGTCGGGAATGTTGACCGTCTCTCCGTGCTCCGCCACGTAGCCGATGATGCCCTTGCCCCAGGGCACCTGCACCTCGTTGCTGTCCTCGGTGGAACCGCAGGGCAGCAGCGGGGTGCCGGCGTGCACGTCGAAGAACTTGGAGACCAGGGTCTTCTTGCCGGCGGAGGACCCCTCCACGAGGAAGAGGGATCCCCGGTCCGCGTCCACCATGAGGCAGACGAAGATGAGGATCTTGTAGCTGAGGCTGGTGAGGTCCAGGTCATTGGAGATGTCCTTGACCAGTTCCAGGAAGAACTGACGCTCGTTGTGCTCCTTGAGGTAGCGCTTGTAGTCCAGGGCGGTGGGGGGGTACTGGGGCAGGCTGACGCGGGACTCGAGCAGGGCGCTGAGGATGTGGGCGGTGGTGGGGGGCAAGGAGCTGGCCTTCCGCAGCAGCGCCCGCCGCCGCACACTGCTCAGCGGCTCCTGCGCCCGGCCGTGCACATGCTCGTCGTAGGTGAGGTTGACGTGGATAGCCTTGGAGCGGGCGAAGCTCTTCCGCAGCTCCTTCTGGGACGCTCGGCGCTGCAGCCCGCCGGGGCCGGGACCGGGACCGGGACCGCCGGGGCCACCCGCGCTCCCCCAGACGCCGCCGGGGCCGTCGCTGCTCCGCCGCTCCTCCGACGGGCCGGCAGCAGGGRCGGCAGGCGCTTTAGCGAGCGAGTTCTTTCTCTGCAGCCACTTCTCCACCAGCTCCGGGTGCCTCTCTAGGAAACTTTCCACCGCCGCCACGTCGAGGCCGGCATCGCCGGGAGCTGCCATGGTGCCGGCGGCGGGGGCGGCTCAGGCCGCGGTAGCTCCCGCTCTGGCCATGCCCCGCCGCCGCCACGTGCTGCTGCTGCCGCCCCGACGGCCGCCCCGGGGCACGGGGAATGCCGGCAGCCCCGGCGAGGGGCCACTTCTGCCCTTTGCCCGGGCCCCTCCTCAGCGGCGCGCCTTCTTCTCGCCTTCTGCTCTCCCCCGCGACCTCTTTTTCCTGCCCACCACTCTTTATTATTAGTAGTAATATTATTCGATATTTTCTAGGTATTTTTGGTGCTTGCCGGTTTTCAGCCTTTCTCCGGCTCTGGCCTCGGTTCCCGGTTCTGGGCCGCTCCCCTGGTGAGTCGGGCAGGCGGTGCCGCCGCGCCTCTGGAGATGCTCTGGGAGCGCTCGGGCAAACCCCTTCTGCCAAGTGCTGTCAGTGCTGGCGGCGGCTCCTGCGTAAGCCAGCCGGCAGACCACTGAGAAGGAGGGAGGGGAGGACGCGTGAGCCGAACGGGGGGGCAGGCGGGGAGGAGGGAGGGCTGGCAGCAGCTCTGGCAATCCCCGCTGCGGGTTGGGGGGGGCACTGCCGCCCGCCTGGCAGCAGCCGCCTCGGCAGGGCGGGCGGGAGGACCCCCGGCGGTGGGGAGCTGTGCTAGGGAGCTTCATTCAACAGCATCGCGGGGGGAAAGGGAGGGGCCTTTTGTCTGTGATGCGTGTTCGGGGAACAGACGAGCGCCGCCGCGGCTCCCACCCGCCGTCCGCGAGAGAGGAGGCGGGTGGTAATGGGAAAGCTCCCGTTAAAGACCTCTCATTTATAGCATTATCTGAGCTGCTTTAGTACTTCAGGAAACAGGCAGAAAAACTGAGCCCTTCCAAGAACCCTGAGTGAATTCCGTTTCTTGAATCACTCAATTGATTTTCGTAGAGCCTCACCGGTGCGGAGACCCAGCTCTGCCCGGCGAGTATCGCTCCAGCGGGGTGTGAGAGGCACAGCGGGCTCCCCGCCCGGAGTCGCCCAGAGCTTTCTGCCGAAAGCCACTTTTCCCCGGGCAGCTCGGCGGGAGCGGGCGCACCCAGGCACTCCTGGGTGTCCGCTCGGGCATCACCGGCTGCCAGACGGAAACCAACCGCATCCACCGCGGGGTTATTTTTATGCGCACGTGGAGTGCTTTTCATTCCTAAATCAATGCCTACGCATAAGCGATTGAGAAAACAGTCATGGATCTTAACACGTGAAAATGTTTTTCATGCGCTCACCAAAGAGTGAATGAAGGCGGCTTCAAAAATTCATGAATGGGAGCTCGGCTAGCTGGGAAAACACACGGGCAAATCTTCAGTCAGACGAGATTCCGACCTGCCGGGCACCCTGTCCTGCAGCAGCCCCTTACGGCGCGGGGTGCGGGCAGTGCTTGGGAGGAGAGGGAGCACTTTTGGGACACGTGTCGATAGCGCAGGCGGGTGCGCGGGTGTCAGGCGGGGAGGGAGGGCTRCGTGTGTGTTCCGGAGGACCGCCGCGTCTCCCGCGGCAGTAGGGGTGACCCTCAGGCGCTCCGTGCAGACGCTGCGGCTTGCGCAGCTYGGAGACTGCCTAGAAAGCCATAGACAAAGGATTTGGGTTCCCAGTGTCGGTGCCCGCGCCGTTGCAGGCTGAGCAGCAKCTCCCTCGCCGCGCCGGTCCCGGGCCGCTGTGGCCGCACGGCCGTGTGCTTGCCCCCCGCTCTCGGCGGGGTTTCATACAGCTCTCCGGCTCTCCCCGCCGCGCAGGGATGCTGCCGCAGGAGGACGGGCTCTCCATTGAGAAACCCCGCCGCCACCGGCACACATGGGCAATAGGGCAGTGGGRGCGGCGCGCAGGCAGCCGGGGCGGGGGACACAGCCCCTGCAGCAGCCCCTGCAGCAGCCCCCGGCACTCGGGGGACGGAGGAAGGAGCCGGGAGCCAGCCCGGCCCTGGTCGCTCCCGCCGCCGCACCGTGCCCCGCCTGACTTGCGAAGGGCGCCCGGCTGCAGAGCCCGCGGCCAGGGGGCTGAGGGGCCACCGGGCGGAAAGCGGGGAGCTCGGGGAACAGGCTCTAGGGGGTCGTCCCCGAGCTGCTCGCATCTCTAAAGAAGCCGAGCTCTTTCCGTGCAGATAGCTGGGCTATGACATGGCAGCGTGTGTCGGCGAGGGCAAGGTCTGTCAGCGTTTCCGAGCGCGCTGCCGGAGCTRTGACGCAAAAGGGATTTCAGGGCGGCGGCTGGCGCAGCCCCTCGGGCTGAGCTGCCGCTGTCGGGAGCCAGCGCTCCCCGAGTCCCTTCTCTCCCCGGGAGCTGCCGTTGAGCCGCCCGGGAGCTGCCGCTGAGCCGCCCCCGAGCTGCCCCCAGCCCGAGCTGCATTTGCGGTTTTGCARTGCTGGCGCAAACACTCCACTCACACAAAGAAATCGCATGAGCTGCTGGAGGCCAGCCCGGCGCGTACCTCCAGCTCTCAGGCCAGGACCTTGGGTGGGAAATAATTGTATGCGAGTAATTTTTACCATTTCACTGTGGTAATGTTTGGTTTGAGCACGCACATCAGTGTTTACTACAAAATGGCTACTATGTAGCAATTCTGTATGTAAACACTTAAACTTAGTGTTTCTGTAAGCCTAGGTATAGGCTAGGTCCTTCAAAATCTTGCAGGATCTTTAGTTTATTTGCTGGGATTTTATGTATAGGATTTGGTTACATCAGAATTCTGGATATTGACAATCTCTCAAATAGCAGTCAATACTGAAGAAAGTAAAACTGTAGTCTCCATTGCATGGGATTCACAGTGAACGATTTACTGTAACAGTTTAATTGTAAAGAACTGTGGAACCTGAAATCAATGTAAAGAKGAAATGTGACAGAGATGACCACACTAGTTTGACTGTTCTGCAGCTTTTACAGGCTTTGGACATGCTGTCAGGATAAAACCAGGTTCAGAAGTCTGGCCTGATGTGCATTGATGGCTGTTAGGAGAAAACTGGGGTCTCTGTTCTGTTTGCAGGGTGAGTTAAAAAAGCACAGTGCACACTGTACTGCAGTCTTGTGTGTTGGCCTGAGATAGATTAGCTTCAACCTTTTGTGGGAGGGCAAAACCAGGAAAATGGATTTTGGCAATGCCATGGGATTGTGCTGCCTTTCTAATTTTATAGGTATGCTGCAGTGAGGTACAGGCAGCAAACATCTGATGCATCTGACGTATGATGCACCTTTTGTCAGCAGGGATGCACAGTGCCAAATCAGACAGCAGTGCAGCCTTTAGCCACTTGCATCTGGTTTCCTTGGGTACAGTATRCAGAATTGCCCTAAGATGCTCTAACATAATCACAAGGAGAAATGTCGGTGCACTTCTCAGGTGCAGCATTTCCTTGTTCAGAAACRCAGTGGTGTAACACTCCTCAAAATGCAATTGGGGAAACCATTTGAGAAAATTATATAATTTGGGGAGATGCTTTATTACTCTRAAGTCTGAAAGGGGGAAGTAGTCCAGGTAGAATTGAAGAGAATGGGATCATAAATGATATATACTACAAAAAGCACAAGTATACCTTGTGTCACTTTATTAATAAAATAAAGTAGAATAGAAAATAAAGTAAAATAGAAATCCTTTTTGCATCATGGAGAGTTGCAGTTCTTTGCATCATTTCATATAGAACTACTTATTACTTCTAAACTATGATATGTGAATATCTTTGTAATTCCAATATCTGAAAGATCCAACTTAATTTCGTACAGTTTTGAAAGATAAGCATGAGATTGACATGGAATTCCTCGAGGCTGTGCTCCATTGAAGGGCATTAGGAAAAGGGTTGTCAATAGCCAGTTCCTGGAATCTCTTGACAGAAGTTGAAAAGCCATTATTGTTTCCTTCCAAACCTGCTAAAACCTGCCTCRTTCAACAGAAGCCTGCTCTTGTATTGACGACTACTGCAACTCCTGTTATGACATGTTCATGTTTCTCTTCTGTCTTCCAGAGCTAACTCTTCCCATTGTCTAAAGTGAATTTAGGTATCACTTTGTTTGTCCTCTTTCAAAAACTTGTACTAAGATCTGTATGATTTGTTCACTACAATTTTAATGGGAAAACATAGTTACAGTATGCTGATGATATATTGAAGGAAATTTCAGTATAAAGTGAATGCCACAAAACGTTTCCTAGAAATCACAGGAGAAAAAAAGTCATCCAATTCTAAAGCACTTTAGTAGCCAAAAAAAAAAAAAACCCAACCCACAGGATACAGGACACTATTTGTAATGAATGGCTTGATTCAAATAATATAATTTATATTTAAATAATAGAAATAAACCCAATGAAAACCACACAGAATACTTTCCCTTTTATATGCTCCACTGTTTTTCAATTTTCACTGTCTGTGTGAAAAGCACAAGAAAACCCRTAAGTCATAGCGTACTAGTGTGGAACGGTGTTTAGTCAAACAAAACAACTGCAGCACACCACGATGCCAGTAGAGGGTAGTGACCAGCAAACAAAATCTAAAAGCTTTCCAGAAACAGAAATGAAAATCTGCCCATTGGCACTATACCGTTCTGGGAAAGCGGTAAACCTGACCTGGTGCACTGAATATTAGAAATTGTACCAGAATTYAATACAGGGAATGAGGATTTTTGTTTCTTTGGAATTGCAGTTGGGATTCATCTGMAGTAATGCAAAGTCGACAGTTTGGATAGTAAACCCTTATAAGGGTTTCTATCATAGGTCTATAGAAAAAATTTCTTTTATATATGTCCCCGCCAGTACTGCACCTTATTTTTGTCACCTCTTAATTTTGCCTTTGTTTTTGTTTGCATCTCAGTAAGAAAATCCTGCAGCTTGTCCTGTTGAACAGCCGATAACCCCCAAAGATTTGGTCCTGTTTTATGCTCTCCATCTTTTCAGATAATGCGGCGCTGTGCGTATTTCTGAATAGAAATACTGTTTCTTCAACATAACCCGTTTAGATCTATGAAAAAGATACCAAATGTTATCACGTCCTTCTACCTGACAACTGCATCTGCTTCTGTGAAAGAGAGGGGGGATTTCTTCATTTAATTTGGTTGTGAAAAATAATAGGAAGCATGCTCGCAGCCCGAGCMCCATGCTTGCGGGCCCGGCGGGGGCGGTGTGCGCGGAGCGGCGCTCAGAGCGGCGGGGAAGCGGCGGCGGAAGGGGCGGGCGCTCCGTGTCCCCGGCGGAAAAGGCGCTGCCGCCCTTCCCTGCTGGCCCGCTGGAGAATCCTGCGGCTCTCGGCGGCTCCRCCATGGAGGAGAGCAGCGGTGTCCGCCTCTCGGCGGAGTGCCTGGACGAGCCGCCCAACAGCCGCATCTTCGTGGTGCTGGGCAAGGACACCAGCGAGGCGCTGGTCCGGGARCGCTTCTCGCCCTTCGGGGACATCCAGAACATCTGGCTCCTGCGGGACAGGCGCACCAACGAGTCCCGCGGCATCGCCTTCATCAAGTTCGCCCGCAGCTCGCAGGCCTGCCGGGCCATGGAGGAGATGCACGGCCGCAGCCTGCTCCCCGACAGCAAGCCCATCAAGGTAGGCCCGGGGAGCGCGGAGGCGGCGGCAGCGGCGGGCGGGAGCGCCTCAGGCCCGGCGGGAGCGCCTCAGGCCCGGCGGGAGTGCCTCAGGCCCGGCGGGAGCGCCTCAGGCCCGGCGGAGCTGCCTCAGGCCCGGCGGGAGCGCCTCAGGCCCGGCGGAGCTGCCTCAATGCCGGCTGGGCCCGGGCCGTTCCCGGTCTGATCCACCGGCGGGGCCCATCCGCTCCCCAAGGTGCCGCGTGTGGCCTGAGCTGTGGCAGGCCTGCGGAAAATGCTGCGCCTGGAAGCSAGGGGGTGTGTTTGTGACAGAGATCCCTTTGTATATTTTAAGTGTTGTAAGCAAGATMGATGCGAATAAATAGAGCTGTCTTTGTAAGTATGTATTATATTGGTTTTGTAGCTTGGGATCACTTTTCAGAATTATTTTATTAATCTGTGGGACTGTTCTGTCWGCTTTCAGCTTTCCCATTTGTTTTTCTATTCACCAGCTAGTAAAGTATGAATGAGTTTGAAGAGTGAAAGAGGATGCCAAGTGTTTCATTTGAAAGTGCAATTGAGTCAGTAAAATTTTTTCTGAAGAACTTGCCATCAGAAGCCAAAAGATTAGAGTTGCATTCCTCCCTCCCTTGCGTGGCTATTAGTAAAATAAATTAAGAGCTCTGCGAAGTCAGTTGCTATTTGTGCATAGGAGGCTTACTTTGAAAGTTATAGCTTTTTTTCATGGTTGTTTTGGTTTTGTTTGTTTGTTTTTGTGTGTGATTTTTTTTGGGCTTTTTTTCTTGATTGTCTTCTGRTGTGCCCTTCTTAGATGAAATTTATTTCAATAACTAAAAAAGATTTTAACACTAACAGATACGAGAAGTTACAATCCTTCATAGAGCAGAGAAGTTACAAACCTTCATAGAGCATAGATTTGTAAATTTTGGCCCAGCTGAGCAGTGAACTGCAGTAACAAGGTTTTATTAAGCTGTTAGACTTGTTGGCTTGCTTGTTTGTTTTTACTAGTGCCGTACTAGACCTGTCACACTCTTTGCTACCTCACGTGTCACTGGTGATGTTGACAGTACTGCTGAATCAGCAGTGAAAGGTATTTCTCACCATGGCTCATTATCCCCAGTAAGAAATTCTGGCCCCAGTTTGGGAAAKTGTTCAGGGTTTATTGTATTTGTAGGTCTTTTGTCACAGGTGATCACAGATGGTATTTTCTTTCCAGGCTAAGCTTGTGTGAACAAAAAATAYGAAGATAGTTGAAGTATTTTACTTGCTTGTCGATGTGTGTCTTAGATCCTTTTGGCAGTAATTAGTGTCTGTGTCGTTATTTCATTAGGTATTTATTGCACAGTCAAGAGCTTCTGGAAGCCATCGAGATGTTGAAGATGAGGAGCTTACACGAATCTTTGTTATGATACCAAAAACCTTCACAGAGGAGGATCTGCGAGAGAAGTTTAAGGTACTGATTTGCTGGTTGTTGTTACTTYAAAATGCCTTTTTCWTAATTTATGAGAAGGGCTTAGCATRTGGAACTTTTTGTGGTTTTCAAATATTGGATATTAATACATTTTTTAATTGTTCTAGATGTATGGAGACATTGAATATTGCAGCATTATTAAAAACAAGACTACTGGAGAAAGTAAAGGTTTGGGCTATGTCAGGTACCTAAAGCCATCGCAAGCTGCACGAGCCATTGAAGAATGTGATCGAAGTAAGAATCTGAGTGAATTCTTTGAGAATTTTTTGCAATAAGTGTGTGTTATCACTAATGTACCTTTAATTTTTATTTTTGTGTGCAGGTAAATTATTTATGATGTAGAAACATCTTCATAAAAAGTTCAATTGCAAATAAATAATAGCATTGTTAACATTCAGTGAGMACAGTCACCTGATCACATTTTTTTAGGACCAAACTGCAAGATCAGTGAGAAGAGCTTGGAATTTGTTGATCTCTAAGTTTCCTTGCAGCCCACCATTCTGTGATCCTGTAATTTGTCTGATGCTCTRGTACCAAAAGTTGTTAATGAGTTTGAGTGAGTCTGGTGGAAGGCCACCAAGGATGTCAGGGGCTGAAAGCACAAGGCTTTGAAGGAGAGACAGAGGGAATTGGGTTTGCTCATCCAGGGGAAGAAATGTTCTCTCAAAAGCCTAAGAGCAGTCTTCCATTCCAGCCTCTGGTTTGATGTTGCTTAATCACAAATATGAAACAACTTGGGGTGTGGGTGTGGTTGGTTGTTGTTCCTATTTTTTATAGCTTTATTTGTTTTTTTTTTCTTCAGTAATATATATGGTGGTGATTCTACATAGTATCTATCATAAATGGTTGTACAGAAATTATATTTGGCATAGGAATATGAGTCTGAGATTACTTAGCAGTCAAATTTTATTTCTTTCACGCTGTGAGGTTAAAATATAATTAGTTGCATAGTTTGAGTGTAATACCTCTTTGTTTAATAAAAGTAAAACCTAGATCAGTGTAAGACATCCATAAACTACTGTTCTAGCACAGAGGTTCAGGTGATGGCTACTGGAGCATTTCAGAATCCTGTTAAGTATCACAGAATGCTYGARGTTGGAAGGGGCCTCTGGAGGTCACCTTGCTCAAGCCCTTGGCTCAGGCAGGGTCACTTGGGCACTGGTGGCCTAGGACCCTGTCCAGGTGACATTTGCATGGAGACTCCATGGCCTTTCTGGGTAGCCTGTGCCAGTGCTCAGTCACTCTGATAGCAAGTAGCCTCTGTAATGGTGATCTTGTGATTAGGAGTAATTCCCTTTGGAAGCTGATCACTTTCACACAATTATTATGTCAGATTGCAAGTTCAATGATTCCTCTAAAGCCAGCACTTACTGGCTTCTCTGAATAATATGTTTTGAAATATGGTGCTTGGAGTATGTGGGTCTGGTCAGATAATGAATATGAGCTGAGGCGTTACTGTGTGTGTTGTTTCTTTCAGGCTACAGGGCCATTTTGGCTGAACCTAAAAATAAGGCATCTGAGTCTTTTGAACAYGATTATTACAGTGCTAACATGAGGCAAGACCTAAGAGGAAATACACTTCCATTTTGTAAGTCACAACGCTTTTTACTAAAAATGGTTTGTGGTCTCCAGTATGGTTACTAAGTAAGAATGTGGTTTGGATAAAGGGAAGCTAATSGAGGCTTAGGTCAACACTTTAACAGTGGGTAGGATATTGAAGTTAGAAACTACCCAGGCATTTAATSTCTCTCTTTTTATAGCTTGCTTTGCTTGTGTTGGCCAATTATTTTGTGACTTGCAGTGGTGAACTCAACATGTGACCTTAATTATATTACTGACTTGGATTGCTTTTAAAAGTTGAATGCAACGCATGTGAAATGAAGGCATACAAGTATGATGACTCCAATTATTTTGTTGATTCTTGAGGTATGCAGCCAGAATTTTGTGGTTTTGAAAAACCTGAGACCCGAATTCAAGAGCCAGTCTCCAAACGCCTGTCGGTGGTGTCACGGCTCCCCTTTATTCAAGAGCAGCTGTTTGCCCTTTTTGATTTAGTTCCAGGACTGGAATATTGTGATGTTCAGCGAGATCCTCATACCAATAGTGGTAAGTAAAAGTACAAAAAGTTTTGGGGTTTTTTTTGTCTCTGAAGGGAAGCCGTTTTAATTGTACTTTAATTATTTTGTGCTGSAAAATGCAGTACAGTTGTTGGAAACAATCAGTGGTTGTCATTGCATGAAGCCAAAAATCCAGTTTTGTTTGAACCCGCTTAAGAGCTTATACTTTTACTTTGAGGTAACTTCGAAAAACTCAAGGAGGATAGAATGAAAGTAATGATAAGTTTTTGGGTTTTGGTCAAATTAATAGTTTGAGGCAGAATAAATGAAGAAAAAGTTCCAGAAATTACTAGACATCAAAGTAAAGTGTTCTCTAAACAGGTCTTTTTAGATTTTCATTCTGAAATACATGTGTTGCGTACAAGTTTGCATGAGTAAATAGATTAAATAATTCCAARATGGATCATCTTTTCTGTTGAGAGATGGTTTTGGTTTCAGTCTTGTTTTACTGCTGCTGAGACAAATGCAGCCTTTTCTCCAAGAAAYTTGAAATGTGGATGATTCAGAGAGTTACATCTTTAACTTTACAGTTCTTGAAATTCAGTGTTGATGGCATAATTGCATTTTAAAATAAAATTAGGCATCCTTTTGTTACTAATTCTGGAATAGTGAGAAAGACATGTTTTCACTTTCGTGGTTKTATTGCCAGCTTTTTGAGTTAGCATAAATACAGCTCATCTGCCCCTCRTTAATTTCAATGAAGTTTCCATCACGAATCAAATTGATGAGTAAAAATGATGTGCGCTAAGAAGACTTCAGAATCTTGTGTCATCCACAAGTGATGTGCAGTTTAAATATATTGCTCATGTGAGTGTAACTCGTTTTCAGGATTTACCTGACACTGTGTGCACTGTGTTTGCAGGGTACGCTGTGATTCAGTACAGCACTGCTGCCTCAGCTATATATGCCAAGTACAAACTCCATGGGTTTGAGTATCCTCCTGGAAATCGACTGGCTGTCTTTTTCCTAGAAGATGGGAATGATAGCTCGGAGTAAGTACTAGTACATTAAGGTAAAAAGTCGTAAGTTGTCTTCTGGAGAGCAAAATCTAAAATAAATACATTTTTAACATAAGAAATAACATCAGAATCACTGTGAACTTGTGCCATACTTGCAGATAGTATTTTCTGAAACTGTTTGGTCTGGGGTTTTCTTTTTGAATGGCTTAGAATAAGCCTTTTGAAACTTAGTAGTCTTTGATAAAGAAAATACTAAAATGCATATTTTTAAGGTACTGTGGAAAAGTCTTGGATTTGGCAAGAATCGGTCAATATATCTGTAATATGTAACAAGGGAGGAATGTATTTTTGATGAGGTTTTTGAATTATAACCAGATTTACTTATCTCTTGCTTGTGTTTACAGTAGTGAAAGTAGTAGCTTTGTGAAGCACATGTGTAGAGTAAAATTTTTGGATGCTGAAGGTCTGGTATCGCCACAGTATGGGGAATTGCCAGGTGTTTGACCATCTCTCACTTCTTCTGTGATTTGAATGCCCAGTACAAGTACAACTTGTACAAGTACAACAACTTCTTGTAATGAATGTTTTGCCTTAATTTTATTCAGATCATCTCKGTAGGGTGTCATGAAAGCCTGTCTYGATTTTCATTACGTACATGGCAGATTTCATGATGCGCCTTGATGTATATTAAAACTTAGTTTCTCTTGCTAACTTTAAGATTACCATGCCTTAGCTCTTTCTTTAAAGTGGTTTATTATCACTTCTGCTTGCAGCCTCATCAGAAAAATGGCAACRCAGCTGGTGACAGCTCAGGTGTCATCGGCGCTGCGCAGCAACAGCGCGATTGTTCAGCARTTCAGGACGCCTCCTGTGAGTTCATATCAGGGGTAGTGGTGGTCCTCTTCTGGATTGTTGTAATAAACTTCAGATGTGTCAATAAAGAATGCTGCTCACTTGCTTCTATTATTTGTTTTACATGCTGCATTTTTGAGATGTACCTCTGGTGTGTTTTTATTCCCTGAGGGGGTGTCTGACCTCACTTGAATCTATTGTCCCAATCTAATGAAATAACCAAAGTAAATAAAGTAATGATGATCAGAACTCACATGGCCTATTTATATCCTGTGATGGAATTAAAATTGTAAGAAAGGTAAAATTACTTCCTTTGCSCCCTGCCATCAGTTAACTTGCATGTTTTCCCCTGTTTCAGCAAGCATTTGCAGGTACTTCTGGCTCACAGTTGCTGCAGCCCCAAACTGATGCCATACTTCCACCACCCAAAAAAAAAGTTCCAGCTGACACTTCTGTGAAGGAAAGGCTTTTCATACTTTTTCATCCCCATCCTTTACCTGTAAATGTACTGGAGGATGTCTTCTGGTAAGACTCTGTTTACAATTAAGTGTTCCCTAACAAAAAGAAAAGAAACTRTGAAACACTTAACACTGAAAATAAAAAAGAGGGCCTGAAAACTCTTTCCAGAAAAGGCAGTACATAGTGACCCTTAAGTCATAAGTGAACAGTAGATAATAGTTGCTAACAGTTTCTTTTTGAAAGAAGTGTGTGTTGGAATTCACATTGAAGTACAACTGCCATATCATCAGTACAGCAGCTTAATTATAAATTAACTTAATCTGAAGTAAAATGTCTGGTCTTCTAATGCTTATTTTTAACCAAAAAATGTAGTATTTTCAGCTACTATTTCCTAATTAATTTTGCATTTTCTTTTACATATTTATGTGAGGCATTTAACTATTTTGATAAATTTTCTCAGTAACTTAGGGGGAATAAGTATAGGGTGTTCTTTTTTTTTCTGATACATTAATAATCGTTTGCATCTTAGTAACACTATTTTATTCTATCTCTATGTGGAGCAAAGACTTGAGACAATTTTTGCCATCTTTAAAAATATTGTTAGCCATTTTTCATTATCTTATATTTATTTGTAGTATACTCTTGAAGAAATAGACATTTGTCTTTTCTAATAGCTTGAATTTGCAATAAATCTTTGGAAAGCCAGATTATTTTCAGAGCACCAGAAGAGGAAAACCACCATGAGATGAATACGTTTTCTGTGAAACATTTTGTGTAAAATTTAAAATGTACCTATTTSATATAATGGATTTTCTTGATCAGATGCTGGATGAGGAAAATGCTGTGCACTCGAGTCTTTACCCTTCAGCATAACTTCAGTAAGAAAGAAGCAGACTRTTTTTTAAAAATACTTAAGGATCTGTCTAGGGAGTACTTGGAAATCTATGTTCTTCCCCGAAGCTGTAGTGCTTGCTTTCTGAATCACTTCAGTGAGACCTTTTCAAAGATGAATCACAACTAAGCAAGTTCATTAGCTTCTAAATTAGCTGCTGGCTTGGGTGTATATGTCTTACTTTTGGTTGGTCTGGGTTTTTTCTTGTTTTGTGTTTGTGGGGTGTTTTGAGTGCCGTTTGGGGTCTGTAGTATTGATTTGCTTTATATATTTTAAATAAGACAGAAATCATTGATGTTTGTGGTTGTATTGTAATATTTCATAGAAAACATCAMCTGTAAGCCTCTGGTGTTTGTTTGCATTCCTGCCCATAATTCARGAGAAGGGAATATGCAAAATGGGAGTTATGGAAAACACCAACACAAGAAAACATAGATATAGGAACATTGTTTTTGCAGTTAAGAAATCATACACGTTTCAGATCGGAAATGTTGCAGGAAAATCTGTAAACTTTTTTTCCTTTTTGTTTTCTCCCCAGTCGTTTTGGACAATTGATAAGTGTTTATCTTGTGGCTGGAAAAAATGTGGGCTATGCAAAATTTGCAGACAGAGCAAGTGCCAGCGAGGCCATAACGGCATTACATGGCAAGATTGTGAATGGTGTGAGGCTGAAAGTGAGGCTGGCAGACTCGCCCTCGGAGGAGCCCAACAAACGCCAGAGAACCTACTGAGAGGTGAGTACCCCCTCCCCTTACTCTGAACTTCAGCTACCTGAAATAGTGACAGGCAAACAYTTCCAAGTTAGATACGAACACGTAAGGATAAACTTTAAATCTATTCTTAGCTAAAGACTTGAAATAGAAYTTTTTATATATCTGTGTGTGGATACCCATAATATATATTTATGGGTGTGTATACTTACACGTGCACATGTGCACTTTATTTTAAGAAAAATCAGTTTTTATAATTCTTGAAAAAAACACTCACCAGTTGATAAAAATCAATCTGGATGTTCTTAGAAATATCACTTTTGTACGTGAGAGAATCAGTTGACAGAGAATCAGTTGACRTTGAAAAGCGTATGCAAAAATAAACAATGAAACAGACATAAGCTTGTGTGTGTCTTTTTTTCCTTACAATCACATGCCCTCAGTGGCATTGCATAAAGGTGCAGAGTTGAACCCTTGAAGGACAGAGAAGTGAAGGGGTAAATACAAAAAGGATGGCGAGGGGGGAGGACAGGTAAAATTGTCAGGTAGACAAGATTGTCAGAAACCAAAGATTTGGGATATGTGACTCATCTGTGTTCTCAGAAATCAGGTGTAGCTGGAATATAGCATAGTGAAGAAAATATAGCAGAGCCTATGGTGAAGGAATTGAGATACATGTTTGAGATAATTAGTATGAGAACTTAMTCTTTGATGCTTATGGCCTGAGAAAGCTGGCTAAACTAGAAAGGTTTTATATTTTACTGATTTAAGGGACYAAAATTCAATTGTTCTTTTAAAGCATTGGTTCAAATTATATTGAATTTAATCACATTTTAAAATTACTTTTATTTTTTTCAGTATTAGGACTATTGCCAAAGAAAAATATAGTTGAGGGAGAAAAGGCTAAGCCCTGTTTTCTACAAAACAACTCTCAAATATTACTAACTTCTAGATAATTCCAGTACCATACTACCTTCCTAGGGGACGTGAAATTTGGATTTAACTAAGTCAGAAAATATCTGAAATCGTGACTATCTTTGCATCAATATTTTACCTCTAAGCTTGACTCCTTGTACCTTTCTTTGTATAGATGTTCTTTGTGACCCTAGAGTTGCAAAGACCAAAAAAAGCTTTTGCCCAAAGTGTTCTTTTTTCCTTTTCTCCATACAACTTCTGTGTTGCTCTTTTGATAAGCAGCAGATACTAAACATTGCCTTAGTCTTTGTATACAATGTTCATTAAAGTTGGATTTCTGGGCATTCTTTTTCTGMATGGAAATACAGCTAAAACTAATTTGAAATTTCATTTTTAATCAGCAACTCTGGTGAATGCAATTTTAAGTAACTTGTCCCCATGCTCTTATCTTTGTACGAAGTTTTGTTTTGTTTTTAATGTGAGTTTTGCTTTCAGCAATAAAAGCCCAGCCTCTGGGTWGCTACAGGGATAACTATGATGTAAACTGCAGTATAATACCAGGTCTGCCTTGTGTAATTCGTACTGGAGAAGTGTAAATACAACATGCATCCAAAATCAGAAAAAATATTTATCCCTACTTTTTCTATACACCAGGTTCCTGATTCTGAGTCTCTAAGATGCCACGACAACTTGCTATCTCTTTTCAGGAYAGACAGACAGAATTACTTGTTCATTTGTCCTTTAGTTGGTTTCTCAGGTTCTATGGAAGTGGCACCTAAATGGGAAGATTCCCTTTCCAAAAGGCTTGTCCATGCCAGTGATGTTTACCACTGCCTGASTTTGCACTGGACAGGCTGACAAGCTTTGCAGTAGTTAGGGGGCTTGTATTTCGCTTTCAATTAAAGTGTTAAATTATGCATGTGAAAGAAATGCAATTCTCTCTACCTCTGAAACAGTTGTGGGGTTTTTTTAAGGTGTGAGAATACTAACTTTTTTCATTTTGAATTTTAGCTGTAGGAAGTAATCTTTCTAGCTAAAACGTCTGTGAGTTTTCACTTAAGGAAATCATTATCTCTTAATTAAAAAAAAAAACCTTTTCTAAAGTCCTGTTGTATTGCTTGCCTTTTAGTTTCTAACAAGGTGACAGAATTTCTGAAATAGTAATTTCTATACAAGATTCTCTGATTAAAATCCAGTATAAGACCTGTGGATTCTAGAATCTATATGAAAATAAATGTCACTTAATGGAACAGTTAAGTGAAACRTTTATTTTTTCAGTACATTTCAAATTTTGCCCCCACACCTTCTTACACAAATAATCTTTTTCAAAAGACAGTTTGCAAAATTGTTTCTTAAAACGGTTTTATGGTAGCAGTATGCTACTKATAATGCTTTTGCCATGTAAACTTCTGACTCTCAAGAGCTTTCTGTTACCTTGCAGCAAACTCTTCATCAGGCAAATCTGAATACATATCTATTAATATTCTAAACTAYTCCAGTTAATGAATTTTACAGGCTCTGTTATCCTAAAATTCAGTTAAAATTCAGTTGTTTATGTGAATAGTTAAAAGTAGCAGTGAAAAGATGGAAATCCGACTAGCAAGGTTCTGTTAACCACTTCATGTTCTAATATAAGTTTTTTGAGAGGTGAGGTTATCCCCTCTTACTCTTAGGTATTAATGGCTGAAATAATCACTTGAGRCTATTCTTGCTTTAAATCTGTAGGCTTGAGAAGCTACAGTGTTTACCTCTAGGCAGTTGCTAAAAGCAGACCTGYGTTAATAATCGTGCTGTTGCCCTTCTTGTGCTCTCCACTCAGGGCTTTGCATCACTTTGAGTGTTTTGTGAATACCTCACTGCAGTGTCTGATGTCAGTTACATAAATTATGTCATTCAGAAGTAGCAAGTTCTTTCCTTGCTCTTCTATCTTTTGGAAGCATTGGGGAATTCCAGTTAATCTCTTCATTGTTCCCTAGTAGTTGTGTTTAAATACCAGCCCTACCCTTGGGGAAAAAAAAGAAACCAAAACCCCCCAAAACATATTTCAAAAAACTTTGAAATAGTCCTCAGAAAACAGAGCTGCTAACTAGTTTTGTGGGAGAAATGCAAGACACATCTACATGAAGCTAGGTTCTGTGGCTCTTCATAGTCGTTGCTGATTGACTTTAACCAAAGCAAATGGATTCATTGCATTTTTCCCCTGCTGAAAAAGATCGGGTGTTTTAAATAATTATTTAGTTACTTACTAAAAAGCATTGAAAAAGCATTTATTATGTCATAAAATACTTGGTTATTGTTGTCTTTGGTTATTCTTGTCCAGAAGTCCTGCATTACTGATTTGATTTGCATTCTTTTTAGTTAAGGCTTTATTAAAATCCTAATGTTTATAATGATTTCTTGCTCTGCAAAAATGTTTTTAAAAAGTAATTGTATCATAGTTGTGATATACATTGAAAAAAATAGCTGTATTTTGTACCAACAGTATACTGCAGCAAAAATTCTGGCTTTTGAACACTGCTGGGAGAAGGAGGCACTTCTTTAAAAGTTAGAGAAGCATGCCTAAAACTTTAATACTATTCTTCTAAACATATCGAAAGCCTTTATATACTGTTGTAATGATTATATTTTATATGTACTTTAAAATAAAAATAGATACGTTGCTTTTTGATACTATTTTTGTACTTGTGTTTTTTCTACAGAAACTAAGTAATGACATGACCCTCAGCTAGCTGACTGACTGACTGAAAACGTGACTAGACATGGTTCCTGTGGACAGTGACAGCTTTTTTCAGTGACAACTTTTTTGGTTTTTTGTTAATTGTTACTTAGTTGATCTCTATGGTCCTTTTTTCATTCTGAATATGCAGACATGCAGTTCTGAACATTGAAAAGTGTAAACTGGTGGTTGTTTTTGTAATAATATATAAMCTTGTATTACAGAAATAGCTCTTGTTTTTACTTGAATTCTTCCTATAAGATGGAAATTACAATGATGGAGGAAATAAAGGAGTCAGCATTTTCTGACTTGACTGGTTGATTGATAATGATTTAGATTCTGTTAAAATAGAGGATGTATCATGATCCAAATTGCATTGAAAAGTGAAGTACGGCATTAAATTAAAAGAAAATGAAGCAACTTCAACAATTGCTAGCAGACATGACAGTATTAATCTAGATTTAAGAAAATAGCTGTAATCAATAAAATAATTTAAAGTGCATTCTTAAATATTTGTTGATTTGGGCCAAAGGTATTCATTATGCTGTGTAGTGAAAGGGACATTTGACTCTGTGTCAGACTACCAAAACTCCTTTCATTTATCCTTTCTTATCCTGAGTCTTTTGGCTTTAACTGTGGGGAAACTGTGGAGTCTAGGGCTGTGGGTATGGTTTTGAGGGGTTGGGGTGTTTCTCAGAAGATACCTGAAGTTTTTTAGAAGATACCTAGAGTAAAATCGTTACTGTTCTCCTTAGAGTTCAGTGTATTCCTGGAAACARTGTACTATTCTTTGGTTAATTAACAGTTTATGTAAGAACATTTTTTATTAGATATGATATTCATCATTCCCTATTTAATTGTTACGTAGCACTACTGATAAGTGGCATGCTGCTTTTCTGGGTCCTCTCATTGGTAAGTAAGAACTTGGTCTGCTGTGACAATGAGCGTTAGGTGCCTGTACTGGAAAAAAAACCTGTGTCACTCATATTCCTTTTGTTGCTTGTAAATGAATTGAGCATAACTGGATGAGGTTTTTGGTGTGTTGTTTTGCTATATCAGTGCTTTAATGCTGGTAAGTAGAATTTAGCATGCTTACCTGTCAGTGACTTAAGACTTCAGCTGTGTTCATCAGCTAAAGTTTCTGTTGCTGTTTGAACAAGACTTGTGTACCTTCTGAAAATGAGATAATAAGAGATTGCAGAGATCACACTAATTTAATGTCCAGTTGAAATAATTTTATCCATTTACTGAGTCATAACCACTTGGTCAGCAGAGGAACCTTGTTTGTGTAACTGGAGGATGATACTAACTTGTTTATGTTGCCTGAATGTCTACATTAATGTCTTTCTGATCATAAGTGAAAAAGGCCATTCTCCAGAGGGCTGTGCATCGTGAKTATGATCAGTGAGTCAGTGATTACAGTTCCCCTCATCCTGGGGCTCCTGAGCCCTTTTCCTTGTTGGCASAAACCACTACTGGAGTGACTCACGTGGGGGCAGAGCCCAGGTTTGCAGTGCACAGTGCAATTGGATTTCCTTTGGATCCTTCCTCATCGTCTGTGGTCCTCTTTCTGACCCAGGGCACTTTGTCATGTTTGTTCTGCTCTGTCTACAGAGATCATCTCGTGTCTGCAATTCCAGGCACTCCACTCTTCCCGTTATTGTAGCAGTTAATGAGAGACWGAAGGAATAATCTTATGTGAAGGGGAAGCTGTTGAAAGTGAAAACAGCATGTGATTATGTGCACAGCTTCAGTTCAGGAAAACTACTCATATCATATTCTCACCATGCTGCATTCCTGAACTTTAATTGTATTTGTTAAACATTCATTTACAAGTTCATCAAAGATTCTGATCACGTTTTTCACAGAATGTCAGACTAGAACTGCTTTACAGTGGTGAAGTTCCTCCAAAACAAAATGAAGGGAAAAATATCAAAGGAACCGGGAGGATAACAATGCCAAGTTCACTTACAGTGATAATGAAGGGRCAAAGGGTGATGCCACAGCACTGCCAGGAATCCCCCAGTTCCAGCAGAGGTCTCTGGATGTGTAGATAGAGGCTGCAGCTCGAAGTTGACACTACTGAGAATGTTCACCTGCTCTTAAAATAATCAGCCTGTATAGAGAACTTCTTGACCCAAATGTTGCAATTTGTTTTTTTTTTCCACAGAGAAAGAATTATCAATAGATATATAGATCTCAAACATATGATTTAATTCACTTTAATGTAAGTTAATAATTAAAATAATTTCAAGTAATTTATTTAAAAATAATCAAGAGAAGACGGTACCATAGTTTAACTTGCATATATTCTCTGAATTATTGGATCGATGTTCATCACAAAGGAACCACAGAGGCCCTTACATCAATCTGTAATAGTGTCACTCTTGTGTCTTACATGTCTTTAATTTTGAAATGCAGAGATTGTTGTGCACCATGCATATTTCATATGCACATAGTGAATATTGTAGCACCAGGATTACTTTTAAAGCAGTATGGGTTTTTTTCYAAAGTCATGTGCTTTGTGTTGAGCTCACTCACCTTGGGCAATTTCTTGTTCATCCCTCTACTGTGTGGTGGTTTTGTACCCGCTCCTTGCTGTGACACAGCTCACCCCAGCTGCAGCTGCCTGCAGTTCGCTGAACAAGTTGCAGCAAAAATTCACGTCAGGTCACTCATCCACAGCCTCTGCTTTTGYAGGGACAAGCACTGCAACAGGAGCTTGAGCTGCACGCGGGATCAGGCTTCCTGCAGCCAGCCTGGTGCTGTGTCCCACTCCAAAAGGGACATCCCAGATGCCTTGGACAGCTCTGGCAGATGAAGCTGGGAGCCTGAAGCTCTGTGCCAGGCAGCTCTGCTGGCTACAAGGGTGAAAAGAAGCGTGCAGCTGARTATGACACAAAAGTCAGCTGCTTGCTCTGCCTGGTTAGAAATGCTTTAAAGGAAGCTTTAAAGGGGAGTTGCTTTGAGGGATGAGGGATTTATGGTCTTGGTGCTTTGTAAACATCATAAATCACAGCTTGAAAATAACACTTCAGTTCTATACAGTCCACTTCATAGATGGTAGGGCTGTTGTTTTGAGCTATGTATGGYACTGTCAGATTAATTAAATATTGATAAAAGACTTCTATTTCATCTACTTCAACTATACATCTGCCTGCTCCCATACCTGAATTCTTTTATTAAAAATTTTTCTTGAAATGCTGCAGATTTGGGTTTGAGAAAATGGAACTTCATCCAACACAAAGTGTAGGGTATCCAAATCTAATGTTAACATGTAATATCTAACACACAATAGTTGCAGGACTTTACTAAGACTGAAGAGTTAACTGCTGATCAGACCCTACTCCATATTTAGAGAGTGTTTGCAAATCCTGAGCATGGGAGTACAGAAGTTTCATTGGGAATTCTTCCAACTCTTCTGCCCAAGCTCTGTCTTTGGAAAGTTCTAATGAGCAATTTTTTTCAGATGCCATTTTAGAAGATACAGGGCAATGTTAACAGAGCATGTTCAGGTATGTGGACATCAAAATTATTGGAAATGCAAATATATACTAGAAATTTTCTAAAATTGAAATTATAAGCAGCTTCACAGATAAAATTGCAAGATGGCTGAAAGTTATTTTAAGTATCAGAATGCTGCTTATCCTTGTGCCAGGCACACTAAATCCCCTTTCTAATGTGTCTGTTATATCTAAGGATAGCAGGAGTGAAGTTATGATTAATCAGCAAAACAAAATGAAAGGCAGTGGCATGTGAAAACATGCTTTGCATGTCTTGACCCACTGATGTTTTTAAATTTTAATCAAGTCCACAAAATTCACTTCTGTTCAGAATTCACTTCTTGTAATAATGCTGGGGGATGTTAACATTTTCTGCCTTTCTTTGTGGCGACATACCGACTGAGCTGCTTAAAATTATGGCCAGCATTTTAGACATGGGTTTTCCATAAATATGTATTACAGTAAGTTTTAGCCTTTRCTTGTTTAAAGGCCAGGGATACAGAGATGGCCTCAATACCCATAKATAACAGCATTCTTGGAATTTTATCCTGGAGACCATCTGAAASTGTTTGAAGCTGGGTAATCTCTGGTGCTTTGGAAAAATAAATTAATAGGGTAGTTCTCAGAGAGGGCAGAGGAAACTGTACCACTGTGAACCTTTAAAGCCATTCTAGTGCAGTTACTGAGAGAAAAGTCCTTTAAATGTTGAAACCTGAAACARTGGAGTCTAGAACAGAAAGTAATACAGGGCTAGTAATAGCAGGGTTATAAGCATTGTAGTTACAACACTTCCAACTAGAGATTTCTTTGTCTTTGTTGTTGTGTAGGATGTATAGCTCCAAGTGTTTATACTGCTTTAGTTTTGCAGTCTATGCAGTAAAGAGATCATACATTGTGCTGAAAATGAGGCCATGGGACTACTACCCAGTGGTAAAATCAAGTATGAAACAAACTTTGCCTTATCTTTGAGTGGATGTAATTAACTATACTACGAACCACATAGATTTTGTTTATGTGAGACTGAACCACTCCAGCTGCTTTATCATGTATATCTTCAGAGATTCTTGGA
This sequence comes from Malurus melanocephalus, assembly GCF_030028575.1. NCBI lineage: Eukaryota > Metazoa > Chordata > Aves > Passeriformes > Maluridae > Malurus > Malurus melanocephalus. The sequence continues at coordinate 2,196,650 of NW_026623262.1, forward strand.
GTTCTGACAAACTGCATTTCAGATTTGCTTTTCTTTGATTTAATGGGGATATTCTTAATAAAACTCTTACAAATTGTGATTATCTATGTAGGATGTTTATCTGTAACTTCAGTTTTAAATAATCTCCAGGTGTTTCTACTTCCCTTTCCAGTTTCTTCAATGAGAAGACATAATTTTCCTTTTTCCTTCAGCRATGTCCACAAATAGGTTAGATTTTTTTTTTTGTGATAATCTATGATTATGGCAAGTATTTGGTATAGTCTATGTGTATCTTACGTTATTATGCTTCAGGATTTCTCTTGCTATGTACTGCCCCATTTTTTCAGCTGCATGCATGTATTTTCCAGTTTCACATTTTCATAATGAAGGAACTGGAACTGTACACAGGACTCAAGTGCAAAGAGATTTACGTGGGGTTGTAATGAGCTTTTCTGCTTTRTTTTCTGCATCTTTTGAAGCAATTTCTAACACTGTTTGTCTTTTGGACTACTGCTGAGTACCAAACCAATGTTTGCAGAAAACTACTCACAATGACTCCAAATAATAAAGGCTAATTTATAGCCCATTATTATGTATGTTTAGTTAGGGTTATTTTCACTACTGTTTACATTAATTTCCAGTTATTGACATAGACTTTCAGCCACCATGTCATTGCCCTGTTGCTCACTATTGTCAGATTCTTCTACATCTGCTCAGTCAGTTTTTGTTTTGCCTACCATGAGTAATTTTGCATCATCAGGAAACTGTGTTGTCTTTACACAAGTAATTTGAGGCAATTTAGGTGCAGAAGTGCTMATCCAGAAGTATTCTAAGCAATTCAGCCCTCAGGAGGACTCAAGAGGAAAGTAAATAGTGTTGGGTGGTCTGTTTCTATCAAGGAAAGGGGATGTTGATCTGGTTACCTGATGTCCTAATGGCAGCTGTGCTTTTGGATGCTTTTGGATTCCTGGAGATGGCTCTCCAATCTTCTGGCACTCCCCTACTCTAGGGCACATCCCTTTTCCATCTGCTGCTGCCTGCCTTTCTCCTTTTGCAGCTTGTGCCTGCTATGAGCCTGCCACTGCCTCCCAAGCTCTCCCTGTGCCCAATTTGTTTACTATCACACACTCTTTAATGCTCCTTGGTGCTCTGCTTCATGCTTTTTCTTCAAAGTACTGCAGTTCACTGCTTAATACTACTGTACTCACAGTTTTTTTATAATTCAATGAATTGGCAAAAAAGGCAAGGTGTAATATACAGAAATCCTTATTAAAAACATGTCTTCTACCTAAGCCTTGCCTAAGGGTAGTGTTTTGTCAAACACACACACACCCCCTAACAATAAATGACATCAATGAAACAACAGTATTACCTGTTACAGGAGAAAATTAAAAGTATTTTCTTAAGGTTCTGTTAGTAAATATTTTCAACACTCTTAGCTCTGCTTATCCTCAGCATATGGGTAGTAAGCAAACATTTAATTTTATATTTAGTAAACTTTCCTGCTGTCTGAATTAAAGAATGGGAATGACTACATTTATCTAAGAAACAGTTCTAAATAATTAAGACCTTAGAAGATGAGGGTACCTGTGTGTATACCTAGCACTTTGTCTTCCACCATGTATGTAACATAACTATTATTTTAAAAAAATGTTTAAGGTGTCCTTCTACATGTTTGTTTCTCTTTGGTTTAAGCATAGGCAAATTAGTGAAAAATCTCTGTAGAATAGCCWCTTAAGAATTTGGTCTCAAGATCATTAGAGAATATTAAAGAATAAGTTGTTCAGAAACAAGTGGGCTAATGACAACAGTTTTCTGGAATTTCCTTCTGGTCCCAGATGTTGAGCAGCCTCCTGTCTGAAATGGTGTTGAATGGTGACCTTAAGACACCTCTATCTCTTTGCCCTGWTGCTTATTTCTTTTGGAAGAAAAATAAGTGACTACATTCCTGCTATTATTAAATGTTTGTAAGAGACTTAAAAATCCTAACACTGTTAAGATCATCGAAGGACTGCCCGCTATGGCAAACGGTCTGAAGAAGCTGTGGGAAGCCCGCCCTGCCCGAATCTGGGAAATTGAACTGTAAGTTCTAAGACACCTGTTGGGAACTTGAGCTAAAACAAAGATGGTACTACTGTTCAATTATCTCTGGGCAAAAGAGAAATGAACAAGGCTGGGGTAGAAGAACTATCCACAAGGAAAGCCARCTCTGCAGTGTGCTGGGCAGTCAGMTCTGGCTGGGTGTGGYGGGGGAAGCCAGAGGCACTCATTTGCTGAGGCCAGGTTTGTGCACTCTTTCCCCCGCAGCCGAGGTGGGGCAGGAGCAGTTTTGGGGGTGCGGGGGTGAAGCCTGTGCTCTGCGTAGGATAGAGGGAATGAGCACCCACCCTCGGAGGCTACAAGCYGGGCTTTGAGCCACATAACAAGCCGTCCCTGCAGAGATGGGGTGTTGTTTTAATCACGCCAGTTGTCTGCCTGCACACAAGCTGGCCCAGTTGTGAAATTGCTGCTGCTCCTCCTCGGGGAAGGTCACATCCGCACGGGACATTCACCGGTCCGAGGTGGGGCGTCCCTTGTGCTGGACAGAGCTGGTTCAGCTGCGCTGATGGCAGAGGCAGCTCTCGGGCTGGGAGGGATCGTAACCCATCAAAGAGCTCCGCAGCACCCCCAGACTCACTTCTGAGGCCTTCCACCGAAGGACTGCACGGGGTCCACAATGTTGCAAAAGACAGTGTAAAATCTCCCATGGACACCCGAAGGTATTAACCSATGGAACTCTACATTTCATGGCCCGCTCCCGACTGAGAATAGCAGAAGAGGAGTAACGGGAGTACCATCTGGATCCATGAGTGGTGATATCTTTCTACCCCAGTGATGTCTTTCTGTGCTTTTCTTCCCTCCCCACTCCCCCGTCCCCTTCTTTTTTTCTATTTTTTTCTCTCTGCCACACCCCCCCCCCATTTACTGATAAATAATACCCATGCAATTGACTTTGGCATATGGTCTCATTTGCACCTTAACTGGGAGAGAGGCATTGCTCTCTAATGATCCAATCTTAATGTGTTCTATAATGTATATGGCTTCTTACTTAATCTTTCTGTGGCTTATGTATGAAAACTTGCTCTGACACCCGCCAAAGTCCCGCTTAATGATTTTGCTGCTCCAGCTCTTAGAAACTGAACACGAAAAAGAAAAAGATGCGTTAGTTAATTTCCTAACTTTATTCAACCACATTCAAAATGAAATGGATTCAGCTGAGAAAATRAAGCKYTTTTTTYCCCYARTAAGTTATCCTAGAAGTTACACAAAAAGTACTGTGTCAAGGGATCCTTCTGTGTTGGTCTGCTTTAATAGGAAAATGTCTCTGGCTTTTGTATACCAGAGTCCCCAAAATGATCCTTTGTTGCACAATGCTGCTGCAAAATCTGCCTGTATGAGAAATGGAGAAAACATAAACCAGCATCATGCAGCCTGTTTGTCTTTGCCTAAAGAATAGTGTAGGTTCAATAATGTATAGAATGCTGTAAATCTACTTTTTCTTCAGAAGCATTTGCCCCTTTCCCCATTCTCTTATTGGAATTTGCTGGCAGTGGCATCTAAATTGATTTTCTTGGACGACAAAATCTATTTCCAGTCTTGTTACCATGAACCAGAGAGCAGGGCTAAGTAAATAGTAGGAGTACAGTTTGCTAAAAGGCGCCTGAAAGCCATCTCCGGTGGGCAAAAGTATGCCAGCTCTGGRGACAGGGAGTGACCCGGCTCCAGCAGGACGCGGGTGCCAGAGGCAAATCACTCACCAGACAGATGAGCCGACAGCCTGTCTGCTCCACAGCAGAGTGACCTGTTCCACTCCACAGGTTCTCTACACAAGACAGTCCAGCTTCCCCTTTCCGAAGGTGTGTCTAAGCTATCAAGTATGTTGTAAAATCTGTGACGGAGGACCTACAGGGAAAACACACCACCACCACAGCCACCCTCAAAATAATACCCCAAAACAACCACAAAAAAAAGCCCCCCAAAACCAACCCACCAAAAAGAAAGGCCCCAAAAATCTAATACAAATAGATCAAAGGAATCGTTTCTACGGCAGCTTTCTGGTGCATGTAACGTTGTTTTTACAGCCACCTCCCATTATCGTAGAACAAAGATTGATCAGCTAACGCAGTGACCACTGCGGRAGGGTGACGGTGCGAGGCTGGGTGTCGCGCTTGTGTCACCAAGCCTTGAGGGTGGGGAAAGGCCCTTACGCTGCTGGTGACAGCCCCGTCCACCGGCGGTACCCCTTTGTCTGACACCATCCTCCCGCCCCTGGCACGGAGGTCCCTGTCGCTCCAGCACAGCTCCACTGTCGCCCACGTGCTTTGCCGTTCAATTCCAGCCCCGATGTCACGACTGAAGCCCGTCAGGCGGTCCCCGCCGCTGCCCCGTTTCTCCGCCGCGCCGGCGGCACCCTGACCCGGGGCTTGGCTCGGCGCACCGGGGCGGCTGCGGGAGCGGAGGGCGAGGTACCGAGCCGAGCCCCGGCGCCGCCCCGCCGCTGCGCGCACAGGGCCGCGGCCGCGCTGGGCTGAGCATCCCTGCACCGCCAGCCCCTCGTCAGCCCGGTCCCGGCACCCGTCCCCGGCACCCGTCCCCGGCACCCGTCCCCGGGCCCGTCCCGCTGCCGCAGGTGGGTACGGCCGGGCGAGGGCACCTTGGCCGGCGGGCGGAGGCGGGGGGCGGCGCGGCGGGGCTGCGGCGGCGCTGCCCGCCCCCTCCCTCCCTCCCTCTCTCCGTCAGGCGGGCGGGGAGCTGCGGCGGGAGGGAGCGGGAGCGGCGGGGCGCAGCCTCCCGGGCCGCAGCGGGGATGCGCCGCGGATCCCGGCCAGGAGGTGGGCGCTGAGCGGCGGCGCTGGGGGCGCGGTGCGGGGCCGGAGCGGCGGGACCGGCCGTGCGGGGAGCCCCGGGTCAAGGGGTGCTGGTGCCGGGGCTCGGCGGCCCGCGGGGGATGCGCGGTGCCGGGGGCTCCGGGGCTGGGGCCGGGGCTGGGGCTGTGGCTGTGGCTGGGGCTGTGGCCCGACCGTGGCTCTGCGGCCCCGGGGAGCAGCCGGAGCATCCGGACAGGAGGGGCCGGGCCGGGGTTACGTAACGGCATCCGCGCAGCGAGATGCGCCCCTGTCAGCCCCGGCTTCGCTGGCGCTCCCCGAGGTCGTGATTTTTTCGCCCTTCCCTGCAGAGCAATTTAAAATGCTCCAATGAATGGTGTGGTCTGTGAGATTCAGTTGCAGATTAGCTATTGCCAAGTTGATGTGCTCTTAGGATACCTTTTCGTTTTCGTTCTGTTTCTTCCCGAAAAAAGGCAGGAATGGCCTGTGTTCCCAATTTGCTAGCAAGGCTGTGAATCCCTTCCAAGTACTTTGAAGATGTATGGATTCATTAAAACTGTTGTTTGGAAATCATGTGTTTGCCAGAAGTGCTGATGCTGAAAATGACTGTATGACGTGAGTTTTGCCATTGGCTCGTCATTTCATGTCAGTTTGTAATTGCTGTCGTGTGCTTGGAGGATACATTGGTGATTTTCTTCCCGAAAGCTTCAGCAATGCAGGTGCTATGGACTAACAGTAACTGAAACAAAAGACCTTGCTGGGCTTCCCAGAGCAAATTAGGAAGCCAAGGTCGAACAGCAAACATCAGTGCAACTTGTATGGGGTAGCGTGACAGAACAAAAGTGTTCGCAAAYCTTATTTGAGAATTTAAGTGAAAAGTGTTCCTTAAATAGACTATTACTCAGTAGATGAAAAAAAAATTAGTGAAGGTGTGAGGAAATAGCTATTTTAGGACTACAATTAACTATATCAGCTCAATTTTAATGGAACTAGTACATTTAATGGCATTCCTAACAGATTTTCTGTTCTCTAGATGATTAACTTGCRGAATGATACCAGCTCAAAGATTAAAATCTCATCAAATATCTAATGGTTTCTGTACAGYGTAATTGTGTTTGGTTTATAATAGTTCTTTTCTACTAACCAGCCTTTGCCCATGCAGCTGTAGAYACTATAATTAGAGTTTTTTATCTTAGTGTAAATGACATGACCTTGACCTTTAGAGGTTTAGTAGATGTCATTGTTATGGATCTTATATATTTAGTGAAGCATCTTTATGTATGTATAATAAATAGGATTTTCTTTTCTGTTTTTTTTAAACTATACAAGGAGACTACTTTATCTTGTCTCCTTAGATAAATTATGAGAGATGTGTAAAATGCTGATTATTTAAAAACCCTAAAAGGTTTATATTTAAACTACTTTTTCTTTACAAGTACATGGCAAGATGTTTGTTTGGAAAACAATATTGGAGGGTTTGTTACTGAAGACTCCCCAAACATTTCCCCTTGCTACTAAGGGCTGAAAGAGGTCCCTTTTGTTGTACTGTAGTTCATCAAGCTTGCTTCTTCCACTTCTCATTAATTTGCTATTGGGGTCCCAGATCCTCTGTGGTGCTCAGTGCTGCACTGTTGAAGGCCCTGCTTGCATCCTTGCTTATTGCTGGCAATTTCTTGTTCTTATCCTCATCCTGGGAGCTTCTTCGTAAATGTCTGYGATGCAAAGATTGGTTTTCAAGTGCTTGCAGGAACATGTTTGGGGCTTTTTTTCCAACTGCTGGTGTCGAAGGGCTGTACTCTGTATATTTATACTTTTTTTTATACGACCATCAAAAACATAACTTTGCTCACAGGTGTGAGTGTTACTGTGCATCTGAGCCACCATTCATRCATTCATTCATACATTACAAAGCCCCCATGGCCATGGAAGGGTAAAGCTCTGTGATTTCTGTAGTTGGGGAGTTCCTTGCCTTGGGCTCTGTTGCAAGTGATGGTAGGCATGACACTGCTCTCCTTTGCCACTTCTTCCTCCAGTCCACTCTGGAGATGAAAGCAGAGGATGTTCATAGTTCTGCTTAATTTTCCTTTTGTGCTCTGGCATGTGTGTGAGATGAGCACATGTGTGCAGCCCTGGTGCTGTACATTTCAGCTGAGCCACGGTCTACCTATGGATTTCTTAGTGTGACAGAAGTGAATGGTTTTGCTCTTGTTTTGCCAAATACATGTGATATCAGCAGAGGTTTTTCTCTG
>NW_026623262.1:2205112-2216070 GCF_030028575.1 Malurus melanocephalus
CCTCTTTGTTTTGGGATGCTGAGAATCAGGTGGATAAGCTGAATCTACCCAGAATTTAGCAGATAGCAGTCTTGGTATGATCGCTCTCAGTGTGATATGACTGCTTGCATTCATAACTCTGCTAAAATAGCTTTATTTTCCCCTTTTTTTTTTTTTTTTTTACAGTGGAAATTGAGAGATGGAAATGCTTCTAGCCTATAAACTACACACCCCGTCAGTATTTTTCAGTTCTCATGCAAATTGTGAGAATAACAAAAATCGTGATTTGTCCCTATTGATTTAYACATTTCTAGCACAGATGCAATGGCACTGGTGGATTCTCTACCTAAAAGGCTGGATTAACGTGAWCTCTATGTGATATCAAATGTAGTTCCACTCTCAATGCAAATACTGTTCTGTTGGTATCAGGCTTATCTAGAGCATATATTATTCCCCATTAAATTAATGAGTTATAGTTTGAAGGGTGCGGAGGTTTTAAAGTGGTGTATTGGATCCTTCACATCAGCACAGGAGGGTGTACATCTGGGATTGCTTTGTTATGAAAACAAGTAAAACCAAAGCAGGTAAYGTTTGTCTAAGAATGAGCTATAGATCAATTTCAAGAAACCTTATCTTGGAATGTGATATGCTTTTTCAGATGATGAACTGAAAAGTTTTCTGTTGAGAAATGTAATGAGCTCAGGTTGCCCAGAGAAGAGTCTGTATGAAACCTGTGCCGTGGAGTGAARCTGTCTGCTCAGACAGAGAACACCTGGGCTGTGCAGCTGACCTGATCAGTCCTGGAGAGTGAAAAATCAACAGAAGAACTTTATTCTGTAGCAGTTCCTAACTTCTTGCTCCTGTAACTGTGTGATGGGAGACCAAAGAGTTACAGAAACCTTGGTGGTGATTGCTCCTTGACCTCACATATGGACTGTGGGATCGGTGAGACTTTCATGGCTCATGCTGACAGTTTAAATGGGAACAGAAAAAWWAATAAATAAATAAATAAAWRAATAAATAAATGAGAGAGGAATTAAAGCAGTGGCCCCAGGTTTGGGGGAGCATGACAGAGGACATGCACATACCTCTTCCCCTTGGAAGGCTGAGCTGGAAGGGAACAGCTTGGAGGGAGGGCCAGGCCAGTGGGCAGGACTTGGACATACTGAGCAGCTGGAGTGAGCAGTCTGTTCCTCGGGGTCTCTTGTGCCAGTCAGCTGGACCTTGATTTGTGTGCATCATGGAATGGACGAGCTGGAATAGAAGTGCCACACTCACCCTGCTAATAAACCACAATAAGATTGTGTGATGCAGTGGTGTCTCTCAATTCTTGTTGCCACCCCAACCTCTTCCCCTGTGACAAACTCAGTATGGATAAGGTGATGTTAAATGGAATTTGGGTCAAGAGATGTTTCTGTTAACATCCTACAGGAATGTTTCCAGGCTGCTGATTCTTCCTGTTTCACCTCTGCCTTTGCTTTCTCTGTCCTGTGTGAGGTCAACCTGCATCTGCAGTGGGACTGCAAGTGCACCCCTCTTCCCATTTCTACTTTATGAGGATTTTTATAGCTGAGCTACTCAGGGATGCCTGGCACCCTTTTGATCTTGTTCAGAAAAACAGCATTTAACTGTTTCTTCCCTTCTGYCATGGAAAATCAAACTGAACCTTGTTTGGAAAGAAATGACAGTGTTATAGAAGAAGTGGGAGAGAAGTTAACCCTAAGAGACTGTGGCATATCTTATTAGATAATGATTTTTGAGATTTTAGCCACAAGATAAAAGTTTCTTTAATTAATTTATTTTCATGTAAAACGGTGGAGAGCAACTTATTTTCTTTTATATGTTTATATTGAGGGAGCCAGTTAGCTGTGTTGTCACTTGATAAGGACAGATCTAGGAAAAATGGAAAGACAGAATCACTGACAGAGAACTACAGAAATGACAAGAAATGCACAAGATAAAAGGACTTTCACCYTGAAAATGGGAAGCTGKAGTGGTTCATTTAGTGCCAAATATTTCTTTCAGAGTAGAGTGGGTCAGCTGGGTGAGAAGGTGGTGGCTAATGGTGGAAATGATACTTGGCTAAAAGGAAGAACTTTCAACATAAAACAGCTTGCTGAGATCTGAAAACAGCAGTTGGTGTTGAGTCATCTTGAGGKCCCTCTGACCCCAAAATGAGCATGACATACAAGTCCGTCTCATAAGTAATTAGGTTGCTTTTCTGTTTAAAATCTGTATTTCTTTGGTTTATTCTGTTTCTGGAAAACAAGCTTCGTAAGATGCTTGCCAAAACCGGAAGGATAGGAGTGATAGGAAATAGAGCTGTAGAATAGTCAGAGTATGAGTCTGGATGTTAAGTGTTGGTGTGTCCCTGGTACTGAAGGTCAGCTCTGTAGCCAGACAAATTCTGTATCTTTCAGTGTAATGGCTGAAGAATATGTTAAATCCATTCCCTTTTTTCTCTCTTTCTGTCAGCTAAATACAAATTGTCTTTCCATATTCACTTGTACCTGACAACTYTGTTCTGTGTATAACTTCTAGCAAGTATGGGCAGGTCATAGTTGCTACYTGGTTTAATATTCTTGGGTAACATAATCATGGGCAAAAATAATGCAATCTCTGACTGAAGGCAGAAAAAAAGAGCTCTCTAACTCTCCTTAACTGTGACCTATATCGTGTGGGTGCGCAAAGATGCTGTGGGAAGCTAAATGTAAATCATATGCTGTTCCACTGAGCAGGCTTTTCTGGGTTCTCCTAATGACTGGTAGTGTAGCCTACAAAGAAAACCCATGGTCAGTTTGCAGTATGCAAATACAATGCAATTATTATTATTATTTGGAATGCAAAATAATCTTTAAAAAACCCAAACAAGGTGGTTTTTTTTAGTAGCTGCAAACTGTCTCTTGCCCAGCCACCATAAATACTGTTTTGTGACAGAGCTTGCAATTAATAACAAGAGTGACTTCAGTCTCTAATTAAAACAACARTAGTTGTGCTTTCTTTTGATGTGGATTGAGGTTTAGTGGGGGAGGCTTCAAATCAAGTCAGAAATGAGAGTTAGAATGAGCCCAGCTGGCCAACCCTGAGACCCTTAGAGGGCTCTACAGTAGCTGCACGTGGCTGGGCAGTGTCTGATAGTTTAAGGGGTAGAAACAGCTTCTGAAGTAATCCATGAGATGCTTTTTGATTTCCCTTTCTGGTGATACAGAGGTTGTGGTTGAATCTGCAGATGCTYTAAAATGCAACAGTGACATGGCAGCTTGGGCTCATAGCTCATGCCCTTCTCCTRACAGCTGCTGGGTGTGTCTGTCTGCCTGCTACAAATTTTAATTCCGCCAACTACATTAGGAAGAAGAGAATGTGTCAGCTTTTGTGCCTTCACAATTTATTAATTCTATTCATTGATTTCTTTGGTTTTTCATAGTGTTTTGGCCAAAACAATTAATCTGCAATGAGCAAGTTTGGGTAAAACAGCCATGCTGTAATGACATGGCCTTTCCTAAAGCTGTGATATTTTTCYTAATACCCTTGGGTTTTGGGGTTTCCAGTTGAGATGCCCAGAGCAGTTCTGCAGAGRCTGTGTAACAGATCACTGCTCAGCGTTCTCCTGATGTTTTGTGCCTTCCTGAGTGCCTCATTTTTCTCCGAACTGTTTGACCTTTAGGGATGCAAATGTACACTTGTCCTCTCAGACGTGTGCATGTTCTGATAGTTGAAATGTTACTCAAACTGTTCACCAGTGAGGGTAGTGCACTGGGCATGGAAGGAAGGCAGGAAGGGAAGGATTGTTGCCTCCAGCTGATTCCTSCTGCCTGCCTTGACTGCCAGCTCGTGGTGCAAAGGCACGGAGATATTATTATCTCCTGCCACCTTACTGGTGTAATTACCTTCTGATAYATTCATTATTAGATCTCCCCCTCAATGTTCTTCAGCATTTTTACAGATTTATTCAGTGTTTGTAGATTTTTAGGCTTTGATCTTAACTTTGTGAGCACAGCAGCTCAATCATTTTGCATGAAGCTTTCAAATGTCAGTCATGAAMCTGTCTCTTTGCTATTCTATATACTACTGGTTATTTGAATTATTTTAAAGTTTCACAGAATTAATTTGTAAAGTATAAATACATTGATTTTAGAATATTCTACATTTTCTTCGTTCTTTTTGACGTGTTTTTGTAGTAAGTCARTAAAAATAATTTCAAAGATGCAGTAAAGAATAATGCTGTGTGAAAAATAGGTAGATACTAACAATAAGTTGATAAACATGATGATTTTCCCTTAAGGAGAACAGWAGTATACTAACTTAYATCAGCTGAAGGGATTTGAYGTGCAGTAAAACAGAACTATTTAGSCTGTGATTGAGGTATATTARGCTCATAGCTCTCTCTAGAAAAAGGGCAGTATCTCATAACATAKCTCATCAAATATTTTTTGATGCCACTGCGTGGGTTCAAAGGTAAGCTCTCTGTTTTTGTTTTCCATTCTCCTGTTTTGTCTGGTTGTGGACACTGTGCTCAGTGCTGAGAAACACAGAACACGTATTTGTGGAGGGTATTACAGCTTCAGAGATTTTGTATTTCACCATCTATGGCAGCATTCCCATGTTGAAAACTAGTGGAAACAAACTGCTCTTTAGGCTGCAGATATCATGAGGAACACAGTTCTGCTTTCTTGGCTGATTCTTGGGTAGTTTGCCATGAGAAATGTGTCATAGCTGTGTGATATAACTGAGAAAACCACCAATGTTGGCTAAATCTGTATGCAGGTGAAATTTAGTTTCTGATAACAAAATGTAATGAGTACAAACTTATTTTGAAACTATTTTTTTTGAAGCCAAATGCACCAGGGGTGTGTTCATCACTTATGGCTTTCCAGCCCTGAGACATCCTCTGCAGCTCRTGCCCTCTTTATCATTCTGTCTCTCCCCCAGGTCACTCCTGACCCRTTCATTCTCTGCTCTCAGAATTCCAGTGCTGTGCCAGGCTCACTGATCCTCCTGGGCACACAGGCTTGTCCCCYTGGCCAGTCTGATGATGCTCCATGCCTGTTCCTCCAGCTCCCACTCCTGAGGTCCTTAGCCACCTCCTGTGGGGTAATGCCAGGGGGTGAGGGCTGTGAAAGAAAAAAAAACCTTGGAGAACAAAAGGCCTGGGTAGTCACAGTGTAAGAATAGCAAGGGAAATCAGTTCTTTTCCTACCAGTTCTTATGCCTAGAAGCAGTGTAAGGTGGCATTTCTTAATGACACCAAGTGAAATATTTTTGCACTTTAGGCTGGTGTTTCTGTCAAGGTGGGTTATACATCTCAAYCGTGCTGAAGCAGATTTAAAGGTAATTGTACAACTTCCAAATGCAAGTTTCTCATTTAGAAGGACAAATCTGAACAGAAATAAATGTCTGTATATATTGTGGGACCCAGAAAGTAATTCAAGCAGACCTTTCTGAAATTTTTCTTTTTAAGCAAACTCAGTATGCTGCAAAAATGGATTAAAAATCTTTAGTTACTCACAGGTTGCAGCACAAAAAATCAATACTTTTTCAGCTAATGTCAATTTTTTCCATTAAAAGATAAATAAGCAAGTGTGAAGCTTGTAGTGTTCTCAGATTTCTGTGCTCTTCCCAGACAGCTGGTTTTAATTTATCTTTGTATTTTGTATAATGTGTACTTAGTGCTTGTCGTTCTCACTGCCAACCATTGCTTATGTTTATGGGCTAAATAATCAAAAAATGATGCAACTGTGGTGCATTTTTAAAGCCTTTGTTCAAGTTAAGAGGGTGAATGTTTTATTTGAGGAAATTAAACTTTGCAGGAAGCTGAAAATGATCCCTGTCACAGGTTAGAGTTTTGCTTGTTCAGAAATATGCTGACTTAATATTATTTTTGTAGTCACTGGAATTTGTCAGTGTTTAAGTACTGGTACTCTGGAGGTTTGGTCTCCTGTTTAATCTTTATAAACTAAAAATTAGAATAAATATTTTATAAATAATTTCAAGGGCTAAAACATACATATTKGAAAGGAACGGACTGTAGATTGCAAACTTCTACTATAGACTTCTACTCTACAGAGCCTTTTTCCTTCTCTTTCTCCTCAGCCCTTTTTCTTAGGGTCTGACTGGAATGGTGGGGAAGTAGAGACCATTGCCCTGGACAGCTGCAGAGAGTGAAAAAAAAAGGAAAATAACTTTCCTAACTTTTCCAATTCATGAGAGCTATGAGCCTGCATTGTAAAACTGATTCAATTTTCCAGTTTCAGGAAGCTTGTTAAAAATCAGGATTAATTTGAAATTTTCTTCCCAGAAAACTGCAGTTTCCAGCTGAATATCTACAGTGCTTTTCCCCCCTTCTTTTTAACCTGCCTTTTGGAATTTTTATAGTTGGGAAGCTGTCCCAAAAYGTATTTGTCTGGTGTCACTATGTAGCAGTAATACAATTAACCTTACAAGTCAGCTTTGCTTCCTTAGCGTATTTGCTTGGTAGTATTTCAAGAATTATTTTACTGCTATTTTCTGGTGCTGAWTAATTTTGGAACAGGTATTGCATTCAGCAGGGGAGTTTCTCTTTTGTGTAAATGGCTATGGGCATCTTGGCTGAGGTTACTGACACATATTTGGCTAAATGCTGATTTACCAGCTACTGTGAAGGACTGAAGAATGTTGAAAAAATTGACTGAGTTACTTAAGAAAATTAGTGTTGTCCTTACAGCTGGAGTGATTTTTCTTCTCATGGAAGAAAAAGAAATTGCAACAGAAATTGAGTCAGTATTGAAATAAATGTCAGGTGTATCAAAATACTTTACAATGTTGGGGTAAAAAGTTGTCCTTAAGTGCCTTAAAAAAGCCTTGCTGGCTTAGCCTGGCTAAGTTCAGTATCTTTGWTCATTCTGTGGCGATACACACATAAATGAAAAGATTCAGTGGAAAAACACAAAGTCTCTACTTGTGAGTAGAACTGGGATGCTTCTCTAATTCAGGTTTCTGGTATAACTCTCTCAGGGTATGATAATGTCAATATTATGACAGGTGATAAAATTTTGGGGGGATAACATTTATGTATAAATATATCACAATATATTTTCACTGTCTAAATGATAGATGACTCAATCAATGCTTTTTATTCTAATGAATTTACAAATACTGACTTGCCCATACCTGAGTATATAATTTGTGAATAGCAACAAGGAGGAGAGGGAGAAATTTCTTCTCTATCTTTATGGTATCTTTTATGGTTTTTAATATAGTATCATTTTATTGTTTATGCTTTTGGCATTAATCTTGCATGAAATACAATTTTCAGGACTATTCTTATACCTGGATGTTGCTGCCAGGTAATATTAGGAGATTTTTCATTAACTAAGAAATCAATAGGCAACAGGAAGCTTAAAAAGGAGATGCTGCACTTCAGACCACAGATGGTATGGCATTAGAAATTCAGAAGAACCTGAGGGCTCAAGTTGCAACTTCAGGCACAAATTKTGAGGGCTGGARCACATCTCCTKTGAAGAAAGGCTGAGAGAGTTGGGGGTGTTCAGCCTGGAGGAGACTCCAGGGARACCWTAGAGCAACTTTCATTATCTGAAGGGGGTCTTTCTACAAGGGTGTGCTGACAAGACAAGGAGTAATGGCTTAAGATTGACAGAGGGTGGGTTAAGATACAGGGAAAAAATTCTTCACTATGAGGATGGAGAGGCAYTGGTACAGRTTGCCCAGAGAAGCTGTGGCTGYCCCATCCTTGGCAGTGTTCAAGGCCAGGTTGGATGGAGCTCTGAGCAGCCCCATCAGGTCTAATGGAAGGTGTTCCTGCCCCTGGCAGAGGGTGGGAACTGGATGATTTTTAAGGTCCCTTTCTACGCAAACCATTCTGTGATTCTCTGTTTAGGTCTTCATTGCCAGCAAAATAGGAAGTGAACCCTTCCATTACTTTGGTAGTGGGTACCTAAACCTTCTGTTTCATAAATGTGTGATTCCTGAAAAGAGAGAAAAGGATGCTTGTAGTTTGGTCCAGTTTTATTCATGCAAATTTATGACTAGAATCCTGCTCATATTGAAGCTTGTTCTGGAAAATCCAAATTTGTCAGCATCTTACATGGGAATCAGAAACTCTGAGTGGGAGCTKGGCTCCATGATTTGCCAAAGTGAGCAGAGGGAGGAGGAATGCTTAATGATCTCTGTTTGACTGGAGTTTGTGACAGCCAGCACATCTTCTCAGCTTGGCCAGGACCGCAGATAAAATCCTAGAGCAGTTGTTAACAGCAGAGTTGGAGGTGTGGATGGAATCCTGGCAACTGAGGCATTTGTGTTACACAAATGACGTCAGATGTCATCATGAAAGAAAATTTTTGGTGTCCCGTCTTGAGCATGAGTATCCACCAACAATCATTGCTTCCTCTTCAGGCTGAGAATCAGTCCTAATGGAATTGCAGGTGAAGGCTGAGCTGCTTCCTTCTGAGAATTCATGATGACAGTAATCAAAACAATCTGATTTATGTTCAGCTGCTTACTGCTGGAGGTCTTTTTGTTATCTTTAACTCAGTGTTAATTTAGGTCATCCTGTAGTCTAAGTAAAAGAGGCCACAAATGCTTTTTCTTTTGACTYTGTGTCTGTACAGAGTGTCTAGAGAATGCTGTTCATTTTGCTGCTAGTCTGTTTCCTGAAATGTCAGTTTGATATTAAAACAAAGGGGCTATTAATATAATTTGATAGTTTACAGTGTGTATTTATTTATTTTSGGCATCCTTCTGTATTCCTGCTTGTAAGTATAGAACCAAGTCCTTTAAAAAATGCTTGTTTTATTGGTAATTACCATGAATGCACAAGTGCAGCAAGAGTCTGTGAGTTGTTAATATCTCTGCCTGGCCACTTGAAGGGCTCAGTGAGCCCTCCTGAGATAGATGAGGGGCCATGAGTGCAGTGAACTTCGAGGCCTGCACATAAATGCCGTACGAGCAAAAGTGTCTTCCAAAAATTTGCTCGTAATTGAAAACAGAATGCAAACAGAAAAAACCCACAAGAGTTACCTTTTCTCTTTGTGAGACCGAATTAGTGCAAGTTATAACTCATCATTTGCTCACATAGCTCTTTAGAAAATTAACACATTTCCAGTAGTAGTAGTTGTAAGGACAAGTCTTTAATTTTCCTGTTATTTATCTTCTGAATACAGTCCACCAATGTCACTTGTTTCGTTAATGTTCCTGAGTACATAATAATTTATAATAGAGAAATATGACTCCTGTGTCTCTTCCTCCAGGCTTAAATAATAACATTTTGTCATTTCTATTTATGTTGTATATGTTAAAGTGTCATTATGAAATTGAAAATGCCTCTGAGTACATTTTGTGAAAGTTGAAAGCCCCTGAGTGATAACAGCAGGATGCTGTTGACCTTGTCAGTGTTGAAGTGCTAAGGCAGTGTTTTGGGTTGCACAACATCTTGATATAGGCAGTTATCTGTGATGTGGGGCTCTCAGATGGTCTTCTTGTTCAAGTGTTCTCAGTGCTAAATTCTGCTTTCTTATGTTAGAGAGCTGGAGTGCTTTCCTTGGATAGGGGAATATGCCTGAAAATGTGAAATACGTGGAAAGAGCCACCCACTGTGGAAATAATGGAGATTAAGAAAGTTATTTTGCCAAAAACAGTTGCAAGTACATGCAAATCTAGCTAAACAAATACTATACCAGAGCTTTCTGACCAGTTGGGAATAAATAAGTACAAGATTTCTACACTTACGTCTCTTATTCTGTGTAGCGGGAGCTATTCCTGGGCTTTGAAAACAGGGAWGATCCATGGGGGAAAAATAGTTAAGACAGTATACTTCGAGAAGTATAGCTAATGACTTTGAAAATATTTTTAATCMCATTTTTCTTCCTCTAGACATGAAAGATGAGCACGGGCTGTATGTTGTGCATTAGGTCTGCTGAGCCTGGTGTCCTGCCCATGGTGGTAACTCAGAGCAGGGAGCCCAACAAGCTGCCTTTACCAACCCTTTCYCTCTGCTCTGGAAGTGTCATAGGGAGCTCCAGATACATCTTTGCCCCCTAGCTGGTCTCTTCCTAGACATTAAATTTGGCTGTAAGTTTCTGTGTGGCTCCAGGGCTAAAGAAAACCAGAGAGGTTCCAGTGGATCTGTAACTCCTGTGAGCCCCACAGAAAATASAGAGACAGTACAGGGATCCACAGAAGAGGATTTTTGGCTCTGTTGGATTAGGAARTGCAATTTATTGGTTTGTTATTATTAGAAAAATGTTTGCCTTTTGTACCTTTGGTAGTGAATTTGGATTAGGTTTAACAAATACTTTTCATAAAAGGAAAAATGGAGAAAAACTGAAATTTTATCTGAATATGTTTTCGGTGAAATGTTAATTTTGGTGTGTGTGTGACGTTTAAATGGTTTTTTACTTGAAATTTCTCCTTTCTTCCTCCTTTTGGTCTCTGAACTAAAAAAGAAGCTGCGTTTCATGCACCAAAATARATTTTCTTTTTCAGTTAAGGATTTGAGGTTTATGAAACATGTCAATAAACATGCCCAAGGAAAAGCTTGTGTGTTCCAAAAATATCAGGCAGACTTCTCTAGTTAAGAAAAGTCATCCCAGCATATGGTGTGTTTCTTTTAAGATGCAAAATATTCCTATACTGAGATGAACCCTCTGGAGGAACTTTGAGACAGTAGCTCTTGCTCTTWAAGCTTCTGTCTGCATTTGTTTCAGCAGACATTTACTTTCTGAATATTTTTCTTCCYGATTTCTAAAAGATGTTAAAGCTGCCCTGCCAAACTGTTGTTGACAGTCTGTTTCTTGTAGGATACTGTTATATATAAATAGCTTTTTTTTTTTTTATGTTTAATTTTTTCAAGCCAGGAGAAACATTCAGATTTGCTTTCAGCATGAGTCTGGGATAACATTGTCTCTGGCATCGCAGTTGTAGTTTTGTATGACAACTGTTGTACACATTATCTCACACGCCTGTGGCTGCAGAATGGATTGGGGTTT
>NW_026623262.1:2217421-2238528 GCF_030028575.1 Malurus melanocephalus
AATAACACAACAAACTAAATTGGAAATGAGGAATATTGAAACTAGATGATTTTTAAGGTCCCCTCCAACTCTAACCATTCTATAGTTCTATAAAACTTTTTTTTTTAGTGTTTTTTGGCCTCAGCAAAGTGTATGTGTTTCAATTTTAACTACCTGAGGTCTCCTTAAGAGTCAGTTTATTCTGCCACTTAAGTGCTAGTTTCTTCAATTTTTACAAAAAGATATTCCTTGTCCAGAATTGTTTGTGTTCTTCTTTAACAGCTTTCCTGCTATGTAATTTCATTATGGGTGATGTAATCTGTAAGGCTTTTATTTTTTCCTCTCCTTCCTAGCATGATTTGATGGGATCAACAAAATCTGTTACATTGAGGTGTGTTCTCATTCATTAAAATCTTGTTTTTGCTGGTCACTGTAATACTCTGCTCTGTCAGCTATTTTTAAGGTAGCTGCCCCTGTGAGCAGTCACAATGACAAAGTACTTGTGCCTGTGGGCTTGGATTCAGAAATCAGAGTGSATTGGCTTCCACGACGCAGAGCTCTAGTTCTGGCTACAGCAAAGCTCATCTCTTGTCTCTAAATAGCATAGTTGGCTTGAATGTATCTTCTGCTTTGATGGCTTCTACTTCTGTTCATGTCCTTTYCATGTTGTAATCTGACCAACATCTCTTCGTGTTATCATATGATGTTGCGATGGACGGGTGAAGTTCTGATTGTCCCATCAGCTTCTCACACAAACATCAGCTTCCAAAGTAACAGAAAATGAGAAAACCACTCCATAACACAGCAATACAGGTTTCCCTGCCCTGTGTCTCAGAGTTTTCAGAGCATCCCTCTGAAAGGACCTGTCTTTTCTGTTAGAGGATCTGCACTTGGTTCAAGTTCCTTTTTTGCCTTGTGAAGCTTTTTTATAAAGCTTGAAGCAAWTGCAGTGACGAGGCAAATGAAACAGCCACCCTGCTGTAGGAGTTGGAGCAGGTTTCTTGGAAGAGTTTGTCATTGAGAATTGTTGTTTATTTGAATTKCAAGTCTAAATCAAGGCTAAATACAGATTTAGAAGGTTAATTTTAGGATCCATCCAGCTAAAACAAAAAAAAAATTAGTCTTATGTCTAAGATAAAACTAAATAAAATGAAAATATTATCTTTGGTTATGCTGTCCTCAGGATAAAACATCTCTGTTTATATAAAAAAAAATTATTTATTTGAGTGAGGAACAGTACATTTTTAAAGTGTACTTGCAGATAAAATATGTCTTATCTTTGTATAAATATGTTATAASTAATAAGCAGAGAGACCTACGGTAATTTCCTTAATATTTAGGGAATAGAATAAATGTTACTGAACTGTTTTGTTTTTTTTTCTCTCTACCTTGGGATCAAAAGCTCTTTTATGGTATGTGCACATTAAGATTGATAATTTTTGTCTCTTGGCTAAAAATATAAATATCTATAAATAAGAAAAGACTCTTTAATACAAAAGTGGTTACTTTACACTTTGCAAAGCTGTGTGTTTTATGGGTTTTTCAGTAAATTCTAAGTCGTGTACCTAGAATGCCTAGTGTTTAAACAATACATTCATGATAATCTCCTTTTGAAAAATAAAATGACAATTYTGTAATTGTAGAACTCCTTTTTTTCTCTTCTATTTATCTCCTCTACATGCAGCCTGTGTAATCTTACTTTCAATTCTTCTGATCCCGTATTTCCCAGGAGATCTCATGTATTATTATTTTTATTAGATTAAAATAGGATTCTGGATGCATTTTCTATATGTCTGCTATTAATATGTGATTGGGAAGGGCCTCTCTGGGCTGCTTTATTTATTTATTTGTTTGTGTCATATGCGAGTCAAGTGGATGGGTGAGTCACTGTGACAAGTCAGAGCACAGTCAGCCTCCCCCATCTTACTCAACTCTTTGGTGGTRAATGGTCACTGGCAATGAGTCATCTCTCCCCACTTCACTGATAAATTCCTGTTATTTCTGAGAAGTGTGTTACCATGATAGCTGTAGGACAGACACACAACGAATTGGGATGGAATATTTACTGGGATGAATGCCATTACTGAAAGGTGCTAGCTCAGCTCTGGCTGCAGAACTTTTGTGTGCAGTGCAGTTCAAGATACAGTTTTAGGATTGACACAATTTTTTTTAGTSACTACATAATGAATTTTTTTTATGGGAAATTAGTCAAGTAACGTACCATTTTTTTCAGGCAACTTCTAAAACAGAACGGTACTTTTAAATGCGTTAGAGAATTTTTAAGACTAGAAAGACATGATGGATGCCTTGCTTGGTCTGCTACATGAGACAGCAGAAAACCTTCCACTTATAATTCCTGCAACAATCTAATTGATCTGCACTGTAGCATCTGCAACAATTCTACTTTTTGCTTACACTAATTTCATTTAGAAACACAAGACAGAAGCAGAAGAAACTGTTGCAGATGTGGAATATKTACAAATTTCTCAAGAAAGCATGTACTTTGATGTTTTATGTTTGTATACTTTCACTCCTAAATAGCAAGAAGGGAGAATTGATGAGTGAAACAGAGAGCAGCAACAAGCTCTAATTGATGTCCAGGTGTTAGAAAGACAAATTACTTTTTGGCAGAATTGCCTTGTTAAGATTTA
Source organism: Malurus melanocephalus (assembly GCF_030028575.1). Classification (NCBI taxonomy): domain Eukaryota; kingdom Metazoa; phylum Chordata; class Aves; order Passeriformes; family Maluridae; genus Malurus; species Malurus melanocephalus. Next base: position 2,220,052 of record NW_026623262.1, read on the forward strand.
GGGCTTGACATGCTTCAGTGATCTCAGACCTAGGCTGGGTTACCAAAGGGTAGTGGACACAAAGAATGCAGAATTCACAGCCCACAAGGACATTTGGCCTAAYTCTCAAGATAAGGAAAAAACTGATAAAACCAACTCAGCAACTGTGCTGAATCAGCTCCGGCTGGGTAAGAGGTGTTTGCAGCTGGGGGAGATCAGGACCACTGAGTCACGGATCACCGACCCCAGAAACCCGTGACTAAAAGAAGCAGAAGAGTGAGCACATGGTCTGTTTAGCGTAAGAAATGAGGGAATCATTAATCAATAGCAGATGAAATACTGATTAATAAGAGAACTATGTAACCTGTAGTCAATCAATACTAATTCCTTTGCTTGCTAGAACGTATAAATTGCAAAAAGTTTTAATAGTTGGTGTGCTTGATTTGTGGAATACCTCTGAGCACCCAGGGTTGCTAACTCTGTCTCTCAAGTGTGTCATTATTGGCTGGTTGCACACTGGATAATGAGACTCAATTCTGTGGACAACAAAACCACCTGAGTTGCTGAATCACATCACATGCAATCCTGTAGTGGACAATAATTCCTGAATGTCTGTAAAAATACCTGCTGTGACCAGAAGTCAGAAATATGCCCAACATCATAAATCTGATTGTATCAAAATCCCAGAGAKAAAAGCTTGAATTGTGCTACTAAGAAAGCAAGCTTGTCACCATTGTCTTGAGGTACCCCGGTGACCTGGAGACGTGCCCCAGCAAGGAGTTCATGCTCACAKATCACTTGTCATACTCCTTCCCTTTCTTTCTGAATTCTGAATGACTGCTGGCTGAATAATGCAATACAGTTGCTCAGTGAATATGAGCATGTGAAAAGCTCTGGAGAAAAAGTAATTTGATTATCTGTACTAAGAGAGAACAGCTTTTTATGACATCTGGAATACTCAGTTTTCCAATCTGGTACTTGAATATATATGATTAAAATGCTTTCCTGAAAAAGTAACAATAGAGCAATTGGCTCAAAATTCTGAGGGTTTTTTTCTTGATTTTTGTGTGGCAAGTGTGAAGGTGCTCTTTAAGTGATTTGTATTTTGCCTTAGCCTGGAGCTGCTGCACCCTTATCTCCCATGTGGCTCCAAAGATGTGGTTTGTAGCATTGCAGATGTAAGGATGATGTATTTGGTCATTATGTACTCTGTTTGTCCTGGCTCTAATAGTGGCTTTTCTGGTTCAAGAAAGGCAATATAAGCAGCATCTGCGGCTTTGTAGCAGTTTTGCAGCAGCTTCAATCTTCATAAGTGTGTCAGATTCTTCCAGTGAATAAGTACTTCACAGCACTATTTTCTCCTTGGTGGGTTTGCTTTATATGTGCTATGTTCCTTAGGAACTACTGTTTCTTTTGTGTCATAGATCACAGTGAGAATTTGTGTCTTTTCCACGTATCTCTTTGAGTAAGAAATGAGACCCATTAAATGACAGCGTTGATTTCAATGAGCCTCACTGGTGACAAATATGCACATGTGTAAAATCCTTGAACTAATGTATACACTCCTTTTTTTTTTGTTTTTTTTTCATTGTGATTTTCAAAGATGAGCTTGTACACCAAGATATACTAGAATCATCTTTCTCTTAAGAAGGCCTCRAGGATTCCTCTCTGCTTCTTTGCCTGATATATGAAATAGGCTACTCAAATAATTAATCTAAACTTCTGTGATGACAGTTTGTCATGTGTAGAAATAGTATTTATGTAGTAATTGTCTGGTGATGCTTGTAGGTGGTCAGGAAGTGCTGTCATTTCTGATGGTGCTTGTTTATTCCTGGAGGGCAGCCTCTAGCTCCCTGCATACTGCAACCTTCATTCGTAGTTCAGAAAGACAGTGTGTCCCAATATGTGTGTGGTCTTGCTTTTCTCCTTTTCTGAAGTTTTGTCATCACTTCAGCCTCAAAGCRTCTTTTAAATAATCTCAGTTAGGATGCAGTTTTTCATATTACAGAATTAAAATCTGTATATTAGAGCTAAAGTATTTCTGTAATAATTGGCTTTTCTGGCCTTTCAGCCCACCACAGATGGGCAAATAGTAAAATTCGAAATTTCAGGATAAATATTTCAAATTAGAATAGTTAGTGGCACTGTMACTAAAACTCTTAATTTTTCTGTGGAGTTTAGGATGCTGCAAAATATCCCTGMTATCTGCAGTGTGGAGCCCAGGCAGTGAATCATAAATGCTCTTCTATCTGAACTGCTTTCAGGAGGGAGGGTAATGGAAGTGTGGTGTTCCTGAGTTCTGGCATCTTTCCAGGGGCTTTCAGGCAAAGCAGAGTGGCAGTAGTCACAGTGGCTTTTGTGATGGGAAAGCTTTTACTGATTGCAGGATAACACCAGCACATTTTTCGATGTGGCTGACCATGAACTGGTATCAGTGAAGAGTGAGATTTGGTTGCTGTCAGTTTGCTTTCAATCTGTGACTCAGTGGGCTCTGACTGTTCCCAGGTCTTGGTTTGATATGGGCATAGCAGCTTTGCCAGATAGGGAATTACTAAGATTCCTKTTATAAATTATGAATCCTGGATTTATGCTGATATGGAAGCACACTAAACCAAAAAATATAAGAACTATAAAACATCCTACATTCCTCTAATTTCTGCCTCTTATTTCTCTTTCCTTTCCAAGCATAAAAGAAAGTATATTATAAGGGCTTTTCTTTTTTTCCTGGCATGATATTTTATCATTTTTCCCAAATGCTAGATAACAGCTGTTTGGATATTTGCAGATCCACAAGCCACTACCCTTATTACATTGAAAAAACAATTCAAAGAGAGCTAGTTCAACCTTCTCACACTGTTAACATACCATTAAATATATGCAGGCATGTAGGGACAGTACTGCAAAATGTAGGTGTTGTTCTGTCCTGCTTTCTAGTTGTAGAATGTYACTTTGGTTTTACATTTTAAGCTCTCATGCTTAGTAATGAACAGAGAGAAATGTAATTGMATGCAATTTTTGTTTCTCTTGGAGTAGTAGTTAATATCTTGGGGTGTAGTTTGCTTTTGGTGGTGGATTTTTACTTTAGGGGAACTGTGAGTTAATTATTCAGTTGCAGTGAACTGTGTGAAGATGACAAGTATTGACCTGATGACAAATTCCTCTGTTCTTCACTTTCCAATATGCTGCTTTGAGCTCCCCAATTTCACTAAACCTATTCTACTGGAAGTGGCCATTGCACTTAATAGCTTTATCAGAGTCCCCCTGATAGTCAGTGACAGGCATTTTAAACACCACTTCTCTTTCAGGGTGTTTACGCAGGTCCATATGATGGCTGAATGGAGGGGGTGCTGTACAATGTACACAGCAGTTAGATCAAGGAGAGTTGAACTGACAGTTGTGGACTGCCTAGAAAATTCTATTTATAGCATCTTCATAGTAAAAAATAATAGATATATTTTCAAATKTGAGAATACTGTTTATCACAGTGTATGGTGAGAATAAGGAATCAGAGCTTTTATTACAGTTCTCTTTCTCTTGCATTATTTTCAGCTTCAAAATTGCAGAGAGGAAGAGTCATCCAGGTAACTGATCCTATATTGGAACTTCTTTTTGTGGCAGACTTTCACATGACAGTAGTTCAGGTGACATTTTCCTTTTGATTTCTAAATAAAAATCGTATCCCAATGTTGTATAACAAAAGGTAAGAGTAYTTTAGCTGATGGTGTGAACCTGGAACATTCAATGTCAGCAGGGTGGTTTTCASCTCTTTATTTTATGCATTAAAATCATGATTAGARSTTTTAAAGGCAATAGTAACTTATGYCTCTCTGGAACAAATAATGTACTTACATTTGGAAGATTCTCTAAGGAAGTGKTACCTCAAGTCTTTGGCTCTATTCCAGTTGATTGAATGTACCATATTGGAATTTTTCATAATGATTTAGGTGATGAGTCATTTCTGATTAGACAAAGAGAAAAGAACCAATCTATAAAGGAACCRAAGATTTGAAATGAGAATGACCGCCATGACAGAATAAAAAAAGGAAATGTTGGAAACCTGGATATGAAATTCTGTAACATCTCCATTTGGTATGCTTTTATTTGTCCAATTAATGAAATCATAAAGAGAACCCTTGAAAATCTATCTCCAAATAATGAAAGCTAGTGTCAATATGGTAATTGAATGATTTAATTAACTTTTCCTGAAATAGTTCTTCTTGTGTAACCAACAGTAGTTCACTTAATGAAGTGCAATATATGATAGGCTTCTTTTTTGTGCTAAACTCTTTAAACTGTTAACTTTCAGTTTACTTCCTTTGGGACAGTGAGGTGGTGTTTGCCACACAAAATAAAGGTGGTGGTAGGGGCAGAAGAAGAAGAAGGCAGAAATTGAGTAACAGCCCTTTTCCTCAGATGCATAGACCATACAAAAGTGAAGCCTATGTGGCTTCTTTGATGTAGAAGTCACAGGATAATACCTTATTAGTTGTCCTTTATCCTGTTGTGAGGATTTACAGAAAAGCTCATCAGCATCAGTGCCATTGTCCTTTTTGTGCAAGGTAGARTTACATTCTACATTCCCTATTATTGGTCTTGCCAGCAGTCAGAAGCCATTCAATAATCAGTGGTTTTTTCTCTTTGAAAAGGGAATTACTGAAGTACCAGCTCCAGTTTGGTGAAGCCCTCAGAGCAGCAAGAGATGGAAAAGGACAAAGTAAGATATTTGTGATGGGCAAACTTACGTAGTTTCCTAAAGGACTTGAGAAAACATTCAAATATTTTAATAAAATGAAACRATGTTAGAGTTCTACTTGTGTATTAGGTATTTGCTTTTGCTTAATGTATTAAAGTCAAGGGAGCTAGCTGAATATTTGCTATATACACACAGAAAAATGAAAACTAGGAATGTTTTGCTTGATATCTCTCTCACTTGTGCTTTCTTACGCAGCTTCTCCATTTAGAGGATAGGCTGGGTTAATCACTGTATTTGTCTGAATCAAGTTTTTTAATAATGTGTAAATACTTCATAATCCATCCTTCTCTTACTGTCTTCTGTGCCATATCGTGCTGCAATTGTGAATATTGCAGTCATAACCTTACATTAATAAAATTGATAATAATAATCGATTTTTTTGCTGGATTTTTTGTCTCCCTTCCAGCTGAAGGCATCATTACCTAGTGGACAAACCAAAAAAAAAAAAAATGAACCAACAAGCATTCAATCTAAGAGCTTTAATTTCTATTTGCTGCTGCTTTATGTTTGAGTTGCTTCCTCCTCAATGTAGGAAGGAGATGACTGTGTTAAAAGTGCATCTGAGGAACATGATCTGAACATTCCCTGTCTGTCCTGTCAGCACTTCATCATTCAGTTCTGCTATGCTAAATCTAAGGGAGGCCTCACAGAGGGTTGATCCTGTGGGTATTTCTGGATTGATCAGAAATTGCCTTTCCTCAGTTTACTGTTTAAGTGTTTACTATCCTTGGCAGTGCTGGATTTGAATTTCTGCTGGATTCAAAGTGAAACTTTCTCTCCCAAAATGTGTATGACTGCTGAAAACTTCCCTCAGATTCCTTTTTGARCAACAGTTCAATACCATTCAAATGCTCATAGTTGTTGTAGCTTTCTAACTTCTTGATGTGCCATTTTTTGGCACTTTAAAGTTCTCTTTTCAGTCTAATTGGTGTGATCAAATAAGCTGACACTATTAGCAGGTAAAATGAATATGGCTTTGTCTCTGTGACCTCCTCAGTCTTTGTTTTTTTTTGGCATTAGTGGATTAATACAGTGTCTGGCAAATATTATGGTATTGGCACTCAGCTACCACGGGTTCCTAAGGATAACCACTCTGCASACTGAAATAGCTTGTTTAAGCAAAAAAACTAGCAACATATGATTGCTTTGYTAATTAATATAAAAGCTCTTTAGTTTTCTGTGACTTCCGTTTTGGATTCATTTTGATGAGTTAGAAATTATTTCATTATAAATAATGAAACAGGACTTTTTATTTAAACCTCTGTGAAAATATGGTCTGGAAAAGCAGGCTTAGCCTCCTTATAAATATGGGTTTGGGAGTTAGTTCCTGCTGTGCTGTTCTCTGGAGGCAGRACTCGACTTAACACCTTGTGCCACAAACAGCATTTTAAGCAGGTCAGCATTTCATTGTGAAGGGTGAGAAGAAACAAGTTTTTTGCAGATCACATTGACAAACACAATCTGTTAATGGTTTGCTTGTGTAAAGAACAGCACTTAAAAAGCAGGCAAAAATAGTTCTAAAGAGACCTAAATAGGCCACAGCAAAGCCATATCCAGCTATMATTTACCAAACACAGACAAAATCTTTTTCACTTCAGCAGTGCCTTGTGGAGAACTCTGTTGTACGCTCTGTTTTTCCATCTCTCTGCTGCAGCAGGCAGACTGAATTTATAAACACTCAATTAGCACCATCATCTCTAATCTGTGGAATATATTATGTCAGGGAAATACCCATCTGAAATTTGGTACAGTTATTCTAGAAAACATGCAGATGCAAGGGATCTATCTATATACAGTTAATATTCCACAAGTCTTCTCCCTAATCCTTCAAAGTGAAACTAAATTTGTAAATGCCAGTTTTGCGGTAGAAAGTTCTTACAAAGGCTTTTCCATTCAAGGGTAAATAATCTCAGAGAAGTTTGGAGTTATTGATCAGTTTTATTCTTGGGATGTACTAGCTGCACAGATTTTTAATCTTTTRTTAGTCATACTTAAGAGACTTTTTTTTTTCCATTGAGGCCTGTGGTATATATTATTKAATTATAAGTAGTAGCTGCTGTATGTTGGTTTCGTTGTTGTGTGTACAGCTTTTCAATGTGAACTAAATAGGTAGTGGAGAGTAAATGGAACACCTGCACCAGGCAGTTTTTCAGAAAGTAAGGGATGAATGTGGGTGCAAGGCTCCTGCATTRTCATAAGGCTGTGAAACATTAGTGGAAGACTGAGGCCATGGTACCAGAGGAAAAGYGAGATATGTGTGATGCAGAGCCTCTTTTGTGCTTGCTGGTGGGGTTTTATTGCAGCAGAGGAAGCACAAATACCAGTGACTAATGTCACTTTGAAACCAGGTTTGTCTCAGTACTGGATACATACAGGAGGACGTTACTTTAATGACATATTTTCAGCAGCTGCTGTATGGTCATAGAAAATTATATTTTTCCATTTGGTTTGATTTGTTTGTTTGTTTTGGGGTTTTTTGCCATTTCTCTGTTATCACAAACTGAAAATTCATCACGTTGTTTCTAGCAAGCCGGTGCCTTACATGGTCCCATTAATACTTTTGGATTGTAAAAGCTTCTGAGGAACTGCTGCAAACTTGAGAACTGTTACAACCATATTCTATCAGTTTGGGGTTTTTTTTAAGACAGAATTCTATAACCTGCCTGGCTCTGTGCTGAGAATACTTGGCACTTACACAGCCATGTCTTTGGATGTTGTTGTACAAACTGTCCTGTGTGTACAGCACAGCAAACATTTAATCTCGGTGGTTTGAGACAGTTGGTGCATGCTAATTTAATGATTTTCTTTGGTGCTTTATCCACTACTTAAAAATTTTATACCTCTGAAATGCTTTTCAGTGTATCTTTTCTTTTCAAAACCATCACGAAAGAAGCACCCATTCTCCTCTTGAGCTGACTGCCCCAAATCTCAGGAATTACTAAGGCAGGTTAAAATACTGCAAAGTCATACTGACTTCATCGCATCTGCAGTTACAGTCCGTTTGCASTTGCTCACTGTTCTAAGTACAGAGATCTAATTTACAGTTATTTGCTGACTAAATTTAGATTTGACTGAATTACAATTCAGAATTACTGGTGTGTTCAGAAAGGTATTTCATACCCTCATCATAACTTACACGGTACCATGCAACATTGCCAGCTGATGCAGGGATACTGTGAGTGAATGAGGATGTGACAGTCCCTGCTAACATTGAGTACGGGTCCTTAATCCTACAGTCCCTCTGGGATCTGGGRACTCTGAGTGGAGTGAACTCTGARTCTCTGCTTTCCTARGTGGGAAACAATTGTGCTTTAGAATTAGAATTAATTGACTTAAAAGTACATAGGAATAATTTTGCTGTTCCGATTCCTATTTCAAGTAGAATAAAATGATACAGTAATTAAAGGATTGATAGAAGATTGTTTTATGGGCTATGTATAGCAGAAGAATATCCAGGAATTTACATACAGAGGTGAAAATACACCAACACTTGCACCATATCTGGGACAGATGCTGTCATCCAGAATGTGAGGAGGGTGRAAGACCCCTCTGTTCAGGGCAGCGTGGTTGTTTGGGGAAACCACTTCCTCTGAAATGCTTATTTTCTTGTGCGGTCTTCTTTATACAGAGGAGGAAGAAAACTACTGTAGGCAAGTAAATAAACAAATATTTAATTTCAACTTTTGGCTTTAATGAAATATTCTAAGATTTATAAGGTATTTTCGTGCTTTTCTTTTTCTTTTCTGTAAGAAGTGTGTACACAAAAATTGCATTATGAGTAGTCCTAATCCATGTTCCAAGTCACAATTTCTATAATTTATAATATATAATTATAACTAACTATCCACTGCTGTTACCATTCTGTTGATTAAGAGATGATAGTACTTCCATTGCAACAGCCCAAAAAAAAGTATGCTTTTGGATAATTGCAGTGGCAGAAGGCAGAAAAAACAGTTCTCGTTTTTGGGGTTTTTTTTTTTCTTTTTTTTTTCAAACTCGTTCCTTCACTGTTCATCTTTTTATGAGCTGAAGTTGCAACAGATTTAGGTCACATGCACTGTGGTTTAGTTACTCTTGGTCAATCTCATGTTAGCTCACCTGCACAGAAGATGACATTTTCTGAGTCAATAAGATACCCATGGATTTCACTGACCTTTTTTGTGGCTTTTTRGACCTCCCCGTTCCTATGAACATCAGCTGCCTTCTAAAACAGGAAGCACGGAACAGTTGAACAGTCAGGACTTTCTGTTATGTCATTGATGCTCACAGGCATCAGAGGACGAGATGTTATTTTAGATGACCTGAGGTTTCGGTTATTTGAATTCAGACAGACCTCAAATCTAAATTAATCCTTGTTTGATCTTACTTTAAACTGAATGTATTAGAGAAAGAAATCTTACATTTCCTTAACAAATTTAGAGAGGTCAYTATTCATGAAAAGCCTTCACTTAGTACTTAAGATTCACCCTGTCCAGCCGACCAGCGTGGAAATGGTCAAGGCTGCAGAAGAGCCTTTTCAAYTGTCCCGGTTAATGTCATCCATTTCCTGCACTAAAGGAGCAATTCTGTTGATTGCTGGATTTTGCATCTCTCTCTTGCTGTGCCTGCAGCTGAGTCACTGCCTTTGGCCAGATGCTGGATTCCCCTCTGGCTGTTCTGTTCCTTGCAGCATTGGCTGCTCGCTTTGACGTTAACAMGCGTCACCGGCAAAACGCCCGGGTTTGCTTTCACTGCTGAACTTTTGGCTGCTCATATTTGGTTAGYGGCTGACCAACTCCGGGCACTTGTGCATGTCAGGAAAAGAAGGAAACAATTCTTTTTATCTTCCCCRGTATTATCCATTTGCTTTCTCKCTCRCCTTRAAATAAACTTTGTTTTTTCACCCTSYAGGTTCTGTGATGTGTGTCAGAGCTTGCTGCAGGTTTTGCATTTATTYTACCTCACAGCTCTCCAAAAGGCACCTCTCTAATGATGTTTACTTCTATAAATGTGGAATATGGAATGGTTGCATTCACAGATAGAAAAAACAGCTAATTATTTTGTGTGTGGCAACATTTAAAAAAGTTTTACATTCACCTTGTCTAATCAAAGGGCTTTAAAAAACTGTATTCCATTCATATCAATGTAGTTAGAATGAAAAATGCGTAAATACCTGGAATATATGGCATGAAAAGTTAATTTGAAAAGTTCAAACAAATTAAATTAAAATGAAGACATTTGATTTCCTGCATAATCAATGGAGGTTTTAAAATGATGACATTTCCTTAAAAAAAAAAAAATTTTACCTCTTCCATTGTGTTAATCAATGCTTCACTGCTAAATCAAAGTTTCAAAAATTTGGAGCTGCATATGAATATTGTAGGAAAGTGGTGTTTTTAATTAAGAATGTGTGCAAAATTTTGATAAATATGCCAGGTTACTCATGTATGTTGATGATATAGGTAATAGTTATCTGCTGACAATTTTAGCAAATTAAATGCAGGCCTAAAACATGATTTTTCAAAAACTGAATTAGTTTTCTACAAGTGAAACTGGAGAACTATTCTGAGTCTTTTTGAAGTCGTAGTGAAATTAGGTGGTTTGGAATTTTCTCTTGAGATCAGTTTGGAAATTTTGCATTTGGACGCAAAAGAAAACCTTGGAGTTCCCAGTAAATGTTCTGGTAAAGCACACTGACAGAGTGTTGTAAAGAATTGGCCAGCACTCGTCATTTAGAGCTGGAATGGAAATGTTACGTCGGGTCATTAATGAGGACTTTGTGAGAATTCACTGCAAACTGCAAACTCTGCCTCTTCTGTATCTGACCTGCCTCCATGCTAAAATTGTACTTCTTAAATGCTTTTGTGAAGTACAGCTGAAAGACCCTGAGTAAGTGCTGATGTTGCTGGCATAGCTTTAAGCCTCGCAAYACAAACTGTTTTACAAAGAAAATTGCAAAAACGTTGTGATAAAATTAYAGTGTACCACAGGTTTAGTAGCGTCAAAATAAGGCATGTTTTGCTTGCTGTTATGCCATTGATTTTTTGTTTAGATCAAGCTGAAGAACTTCCTCATATCTCAAAACTAGGGACCAGTTTATTGCAAAGTGGCAGGGTGCAGCGATTTGGTTTTTAAATGCTAATTTTAGGTTCTCTTGGCTTATTCTTTTTTCTTATGATTASAATATGCAGTCATGGTCTCTCCCATGAAGAGCAGGTTTTTGAAAATACAGAATGTGTTTTAAATTTTTTCTAAAGATTTTTTTTTGCTGGGAGCTGAGCTTCAACGCTGTGCTCTGTGACATAAAAAAGTGGGGCATCTATAGAGCTTGGGTTAGAAAAGGAAAGATAATTCACAGGATCATGATTGTGTGCAATTTATGAGAGGACATGAACAAAGAAGGAGGAAAAGGGATCTGACACAGTCATGAAATAGAAAGGAATAATCAGGTCAGTAGGGAGGTAGTCTGTGCTTCATGATTGCAGGATGAGGGAGAGGAAGAATGAAGAATACTGGAGTGGGGGGCAGAGAAGTTGAGCTTTAATGGGGTTGGGTCTGCAGAGTAATTGAGAAAATCTGGAGTGATGGAAGATAAGAACGGGGGTGGAGAAAAACATTGGCTGTAAAAAGTTAAGATGTTAATAATATATAGTGACATGTTAGGGATTTGTGTTTCTACTGCTCTGTTATCCCTGCAMATGTTTTCTGCTGGTTATCACAGGTTATTTATGTGGCACTTGGGAGATGGAAATGCTCTTAAGCACCAAATATCTCACAAGCACCTATCRAGGCTGGCAGGTGTGAATGTTGATCATTAGTACAGAATAATCCTCTTCTCCAGCCTGTGTAAAATTAGCCTGTTTCTCAGTTGAYTGACTTAGCTTTATGTACCTGTTTCCAGCCTGTGTCTGTGTGTCTCAGTGTCTTATTCTTGGCTGCTGTTGTACAAATTGGGGTTTGTCGTGTGTCAAGTGGAGGAAAACGAACTTCATGGCTTGCAAGTGATGCTAATCCAGCAGGTTGTGCAATGATGATCATCACTGAAGCGTTAAAAGGCAAGTTGTTTTTAGATAGATGAAAGCGAGTTTTCAGCTGGGCATTGCTAACCTTGGTGGTTTCTATAAGACACCAAACCATGAGTGTCCTGTCCCAAATTGTGGGGAAGTGTGAGTAGTGTAATGCTTAAAGAGAATAGCAGTGTTGGACATTTGGAGGGAAGGATGCTTGTTTGCCAGCTGGCATGCTGGCTGAATTATGGATATGTAACTGTAAATTACGGCCAAAGATTTCTGTACCTTTTTGTCCAATATCATGTTTGCTGCAGTGTCCAATGTGATTAATCATTATGTTGAGGTGTAGATTGTATAAACAAGTGCACTGCTGTGGGAACTAGGGAAGTTACCTGACTGTTTGGCWCAGCAGCCTTCCAGCCCTCCTCTTAATTTGCYAGATATAAGCCTTTTGGCACATCTRGCTATAAAATGTTTGTCAGTTCTTCAGTTATGCCAATTCTCCTCTAAACTTCATCAAACTTATTAAAAATCTTTGAGAAACCTGAGAAAAYAGAAGTTAGGTGCCTAAAGCCTTGTAAAAATAGTGTATTTGTACACTAGCAAATTTTGTATTTTTAGAGAGCACTTCCTTTTGACAAAGACTCTTGGCTAAGACTTGAGGTTAGAAATATTAGAAGGAGAAATGGCATGCACACTCTTAACAATGCAGGAAAATCAATTGTTGCAAGATGTTTTTTGAATTTGTGGTCAGTTCACAGCACTGAAAGCTTTTGCATTGGGGTTGGATGATTTGCTATGTTATAGGGTTTATTTCAAACAGGAGCTAAGCTGGAAAATTCCTTTGGTCCGTTTTGTGTTATATGACTCTGGGATTCTCTTCTGRTTTCATARTCTGTGTATGTATAAAAATCAATAYATATTACCAGTATTTTTCTGTTTTTAATATGTTTTGGAAATSAATGACTGATGGAAAACATGCAGCTTTTCAATGATGAGAATATTCTAGAGCTACTCAGATATTTCCTTCTGTGCAAGGTGCCTTAGGGCATTGCTGTCCTCMTATTATATCATGCTTTGTGCACAGGCAATGGCAATTTACTGTGGTGTAATTTCAGCTGAAATTAYTAATAGTGTTAGAAGCAGAGAGTTTCTTCTGTGACAAATAAATGTTACTTTTGAGTACACTGTGGTTTTTGTCTGTGAAGCTGGATGTTGATTCATTAGTATTCCAAAGGTAGGAAGAACAAAGCATATCTAACTATTGATGTGTGCAGGACTCAGTATGATGGTAGGAAATATTAAGTGTTCCCCTCATGGAAGAGRTCAAGAGATAACCAGCTGGGCATTAGCAATAAAGGGATTTTTTTTGTTGTTACAGGTTTTTTTTTTGTCCCTGATTGGCACGGTCAGGAAACTGCTTTTGAGCAACTGCCTGTTTTTATGTTCAGTTCAGTTTTAGTCAGTGTAATTTACATGTTGCAGGAACTTCAAAACTGATTATTCCATCTCATGATCTTTTCAGCCATGTCTCTAATTCCTAATGTATTTGTCAATTGCTCAAGACATTTTTGGTATTTTTTTTGACCTGAACAATAATTGTTTTTCTTTCCTGTCTTTCTAATTAAAAGATCACTGAGTGAGGTGTGGAGAAATTTGAGTAGCAATGAGATTAAAAAGTTAATTCATTATGTCCTTCTGCTCTTCCATGGAAAATTAGGTTTTGTGTCAGATTTCTTTAAAGCAGTAAGAAAAACAAATATTAACAGTGATCAGAATCTATCTTTCTCTACACTTGAARAACTTTTAACATTGTTCCATACAGAAGATCAGACTTAATAAAGGCCTAGAGATATATGAAGATAAAATTGGAAAATCCTAAGTGGAGAGATTACTGGGGTGTGCCAGAGGTAGAATTAAGAAAAAAAAAGTCCTTTTATTTTATCTCTCTTTTTCTGTGTTGATTTGGTTTTTTTCTTGSTTGGTTGGCTTCAGTTGTGGAAAGGTCTGCCTGAACTCTTGCCATGGAATGGGTCATTAGGCTACATGGAATGAATTTCTTCTTCCAAATCAGCAGTGATGACTGAGCTTTGGARTATATTGAAAATACCCTCAGACCTTGAAAATTCCAGTCTGATTCTGAAAATGTCTTCTCATACCTCTACACAAATATTAATTGTAATCCTCAGTGCATTTTATCAGTATTAATTATCTTCACCATTATAAATCTGTGAATCTGTGCTTTATTTCTAACCTGCATATATTTATCTCCCCCTTTTTTTTCCATTATGTTTTGTTATACCTTTGAGAAGAATTCTAACAATAAATTCCTTCCCCTCACATGGTGGGGCTATAGATTGTCATCCAGTGACACTTCAATCTTCCTTTTGACAAACTAAATAGATTGACCTCTATAAATCTTCTATTAGTAGTGATGTTTTTCAATCTTRTAGTCATGCTTATGGTTTTCTCTCGAACCCATTTGTGAATGCCTTTGAAATGCTGACAGCAGAGCTGGACACAGTGATTCAGTAGCAGTCACAGAGGCAATACAGCCTCCCTATTCCTTCTTGATATTTCCTAGATTATGTATAAGCCATTAACTGTATTATCCTGTGCTGCTGTGATCGCCTTATTGTTTGTCAGGCTTTTTTTGTGAAAACAYTATATACCTCTTTTATAAGGGAAATTAGKTTCTTTGCTTTAAATCGCTGTTCARTTAAAACTTTATTTAAAAGCAGCTTAATTGGCTTGAGCGTTCTAATCTATTTTTCTTTTGTCCAGGTTGCTAAGTGGTAAAGAAAAAATTAATTACCAAAATAAGGAAGAAAAAATGGTTTCTGTTTTGTTTCTGTTTTCTTTAAGAAYTTTTTGAAAATTGTGAGGGTTTTCCCTTGGAAAAAAAGCAGGATGCGTGAAAACTTTTTATTTAAAGCACTTCCTGAGCTTTGATTAAAATTTTTGACTTTTGGTTTTTTTTTTTTTTTAAAGTGAAAAATGTGATCCTTTGGGAAAGTTTGGATGAAAATGAAAAATTCCCCATCAATATTTTCAGTTTAAAAAAAGGAAATAGCATGTAATGCATTTCTTTTTCTTTTTTTTTTTCCCCCCTTCTTTTTAAAAGATGTCCTAGATTTTGGTTAGTCTAGAGAGGATGATAATGTCCATCAGTTAGTTTTTCCTGTTTAATGTTTAACTGGTGGATATTGCACATTTGTGCTTACATAATTGTGAAYCTGTGTACGCTGGGAACCCTCTGCTCACAGCAGCCTGTCACAAATGCACAGAGGCTGAAAATGCTGACWCTGTCATATGCAAAACATATCCATGCCTCTCAAATCAATAGTATTCTATTACTGTGATAGCCTGAGGAACAGGGAACAACAAAGATTTCCTAATGAAAATCCTAGGATCACAGCAGCTATTGAGGCAATCCTCAGAGGCTGCAAATGTATTGAGGGTTTATTTKGAAATTGTCATCTAAACTGGAGGTTTGGACGTACTGGGACTCCACTAATTGCTGTGAATGCTTCGGGGCCTCTGGAAGGGCAGGAAACCCTGCTTAATCATGTAGGCAAACAGAAAATGGAAAAGACAGATGTTCTGTCCTCTTCTTGTCTGAATCTGGTTATCTCTTTTTTGACCTCATTCATCTATTTGATGAAGTCTGTCATAATTGTATGTTTTACAGAGATAAATGCCCATGCAAGTAATCTTCTAAATATTTTTTTTACTCTTTATATTATTGAGACATACTTGGACTAGCCACTCCGGAAAAAATATCATGACTTGGCATTAAAGAATGGTTGTTTTATGCAACAACCATTGTGTTAAGGATGACATGAAATAAGAGCATCTCAATGTTTGCTGGTACTGCAGTCTCCTGTGGAATGTGCTCTGTGAGAYGTAGAGATTACATACAGTAGTAGACCTTAAAAACTAAAAACCTCAAGTTTTTCTCACCTGCACACTGTCACCCTCAAAAACTAACAAACCAAAAAACTCCAAACCCACAAAACCACCCCTTAACCTGGGCACCAAAACAAAGCCTAAGGACTTAAGAAAATACTGCATTTAATATACTRAGTCACTGTTTTGAGAAACACCATGTAAATTCATTTTAATTTCCTTGATAATTCTTCCAACAAATGCTTGTCATGGGAGATTGTGAAATGTAGGGCTGTAAAACGTGACATCTATGAAAAATGCTTTTAAAAAAACTCATTACTTTCACTGCATTGCTGAATATAAATCAGTCAGGGAGAAGTGGTATCCTAATTAATATAGTGATACTTCAGACTTTGCTGTTATTGACATCAACATGRTGTCTTAGCCAATTAACTGTTTAATCTTGAAAGASTTTGCAGGAAACAGTGTGTGAAATGGTTAAGTGCTGCTCTTGTCTATCATCATATGAAATAAGACATARAATAGCAAGCCCTTGGGGCTTTTATCAGTTGCGTTTAGTGGTTGCATTGCTGCTGTGTCTGGGTATATATWTGGCTAAATTAGCAAATAAAGTGTTGGGTGTGGTGAAGGAGATGAGTGCCCACTCTCAGCACCCAGCAAGCCTTGTAGCAAACCCGGGAGAGCAGAGTTCTGCTGGAGCCCTGCAGTGGAGTGACTGTGGGAGAAAGGCTGAGCGTGTGCCTGATCATCCTGCAGAGAGGCTGCTGATCCACACCATGGCTTCAGGCAGATCATCAGCATCGCTGCTGGCACTTTGGCCAGCACAATTTGTCCAGGACCACAGAACCATTACATTTGGAAGAGACTTGTAAGGTCACAGAGTGCAAAGACAGCTTCAAACTGCCAAGTTCACCACCCAACCATGTCACCAAGTACTGCAGCTACAGGTCTTTTAAATGCCTTCAGGGATGGGGACTCCACTGCTTCCCTGGGCAGCCTCAATGTCCTTCTTTTACTGAGGGAGCCAGAACTGGACCCAGGATTCGAGGTGTGGCTTACTGGTGCTGAGTGCGAGGATAATCACAGCCCTGGTCCTGCTGGCCCTGCTATTGCTGATCCAGGCCAGGATGTCTTGGCCCTCTTGGCCACCTGGGCACACACTGGTACRTTCAGCTGCCTGTTGASCAGCACCCCCAGGTCCTTTTCCACTGGGCTTTCCAGACACTTATTTTTCCAAGACTTCAGCACTGCATGGGGCTAAAAGACTTTAGATATGATCTTAAATATATTTTCTAACCTAAATAATTCTATGATCATGGAAATTGCAAATTGCGCTAAGTGCGGCAGTTTGGTCTGGATCAGAGCTCCTTTCCAGGGGGAATGCTGCACAGGGCTAATTTCCTAGCTACAGGCAGGATCTAGATCCTCTTGAATATGGGATAGGGAATGGTTTATGGCAGTATTTAGGCACTGTATTGTTGCTGTATGTAATATCAGATTGAGACTTTGCAAATGTCACTGTTGTTATGAATGCCTCTGAACAGATGTGTACACTTGTTACCCAGACCTCTGGAGTACAGTTCTTACGAATGCCTCAAAAGAGCAATGGCGACACAGTCATATGAATTCTTAGTATCTTCTACCTTAAAAATCATTTAGTGCTATCTAGATTTCGCATTTTTCCTGTAGCATCTCATTTTTCCTACTTACAAATATTGGACCTCAAAATAAACCATCAGTGGCTCCTCTTGGATCACATATTAGACTCTTGTCTTTCAGTCAGTGATCTAAAATTCACTGCTCAGAGGTCTGCAAATAAAACAAAACTTAGAATGAATTGATGAAAACCTTGTCTTAAAACATTGATACTTTGCTAAAGTGATGTGGCAGATTCTCAAATAGTGTATGTAAAGGGATTGGTTCACTCATTTGTTAGAAAAGAAAAATGACAAATTGGCTTTTTTCCACGAGTGGTCTATTTAATCGCTATGATGTTGCTACTGCATTAGGTTTTATTTCCATTATATTTTTGTGTTTGCAACATTCACGTACTGTAACAAGAGCATGGTTATGATTTTCCTGCACGGAAGGTCAGCGGTGATGAGGGAAAGAGGCAGTTAGATATTACTCATTATGTCAGATCAAAGGTTGGCCYTCAGCGAGCACTCAGATATCAGATGACTGTGTTACACAGCCACAGAGCAGCACAGAAAACCTCTTCCTTCCCAAGTGAARCGCAGCCCCATGTTGACAGATCAGTTTGAATGTTTTCTTTGAATAAATGTCAGCGACAGTTGCATACTTTTGTTTCATTTATGCCTAAAGATTTGTCTCTCTGCTCTAAATTGTCTTCTCAAATTACTCCAATACCACACAAGATATTAAACGCTCTCTAAAGTATTCTGGGCACTGTTGCAGAGRAGATTCAATCAGAGTGAGAAGCAACATAACATTTATCACGGAAGTCTGTTATTTTATTTGAGTCCAGACCTCATTTTGAGTTACCCATTGAGAACTTTATATGACATGCATTTATTCATAACACAACTCTGTATTTACACAATTTAYGCATCTGTACATTTTCATCATTTCTGCTGAATGCTTTTTCACAAATCACACTGCAGTTGAWGCAGTTGCCCAGGCTTGGCGGAGCATGTTTAGATTTTGGGGAAGGACAGAGATTTCCTATTTGGTGTCTGTGGACTTGCCATATAGTGGAGGTTTGTAAAACATGATAGCCAAATATTYCTACCTTTAATTTGCTTAGATTCARTTCCACATGCTGCTTCTCTCCTRTGTCAYCCAGTTGTTTTGTGCAGTTTATGCAGCTTGTGTTTCTAAATCTTT